>NC_055668.1:16108630-16443789 GCF_017976325.1 Chelmon rostratus | reverse complement strand
GTTTTGCACAAGTGAGCCATGGATGTGAGCACTGTGTTGCACTGTGCGCAGAAACAAGTGTAACAGCAGCTTACCTGCTTCGTCATGGAATCGATTAACCGTATGTAAAGATCCTGTTCTGTTCTGACGCCTGGGGAGAGAAAAGGGAGACCACTTGTGAATTTTCAGGAATGTGGGCAATAAATTTAAAAAAGGGAAAGCCCTAAAAAAAAGTTTATAACACGTAATAAAAAAATGTAAAGAGCTCAGACAGTCATTGCATTTGTAAAAATTATCACACTGCTTGTATTATTATTACTAGAATTAATATTATGTGTGGTTTCATGCAGACAGACAAACTAATGTTGGATATATTTGCACGTGTTTGCAAAATATCAACGACCCTTGAACTCACCATTGCTGTACAATAACTGTAGTTTGTAATGTATCCCATTGTTAGTTTTTTCACTGGTTGGTTCCTGCAGGAGACAACAGTTTGTGAAAATCGACATCAACAAAACAGCAGCCCAACACCACCACACGCCTGCGTGTTGGCGAGAAAAAAATATATATGTTCATAGTTTCTGTGCAAAAGAAGAGAAACAGCTTTAGTTGTTAAAACGACTCTCTGTCATCAAGCGATTGAGTTTTTAAAAAAAATCAATATTACACGTGACATCCCCTTAGTAACCCACTGCCATTTCAGAGAACATAATTTCGATACATGTGTTGATTATGTGCAGGGGTGCATGTATTTCTAAAATACAGCGCTTACTTTTTCTTTCTCCACAAAGTCCACAAAAGCTGTCCTTTCGATCTCCACGGGCTGACCCTGTCTGTCATACAGCGCCAGGACGAAATGGAAAAAATTGGATTTTCTGAGGTTGGAAGGGGGCTGCTTTTCATAATGTGCCCGTGCCAAGCCGACACCGCTGCGGGGAGAAAACAAGAGACCATCTCGGTTAAGCACCGGACACCGGGGATACTAGATGATGGAGAAGCTGATGGAAACATTGGAGATGCAGAAGCACGCTTGAGTACGGGGGAGATTTCTTGATTTGTCACAATAATGGGTAATCTGATGTAATGAAAGAAGGGAAAGCCGAAGGGGGGGCATTTATTGGGAGACCGTAATTGATACAGAGTATTCAGGGGATTGAGGGGTCGATATGATGAGGAGGGAATGCGTGAGAAAAATCAGATGCTTTTGGCATGCGTACCTTTGGGCGGCTGTGTTTGCATCCACCACCCCAGCTGTGTGCATCCAGGAGCGGACCGAGTTCAGTCCACCCAGCGGTTCCTCCTTCATCGTCGTCCCACCCCGCGGTATAGTTTCCTGAATCCCAAACATTTAGGACAATTTGCGTGAAAAAAGAGCCTCCTGCGAAATTAGAGGAAAATAAACGTCCAAGCGTGTTATCCTTTAGGGTTTGTTTTTTCACGGGATGAGTGGCGAGAGCCGATTCAGACTTGCGAGGGAAAACCCGGTCCACAGGTCTTGCCTCCCTCTTCAGTCCGTCCGATGTGAACAATTCTCAAAGTGCTGTACTTAGTTAGAGCGGTATCCACAGACTGGAAAAGTGAATTGTTCAATAGACAAGATTTTTTTGTGTTGCTATTGTTCCTCTTTGTTTTTCTTTTTCTTTTTTTTTCTCTTTCTCTTTTTTTGTGCTATTCACAGAAAAATCGATGGCAGTTGTTTGTGTTTGTGGGTGATGCTGCTCTCAAAGTGCCCACATCCCTGAAGCACCGCATCCAAAACCTTCAGGACTTCTTGTTGAATAAAAAACCCACTCCTGAAAAGGTGCTGCTGCTTCTCCACAAGACAAACACAGGCAAAGGCTGATCACCAGTGGAGGTGTTCCTAGTACACAGGAGAGGTGGATAAGGGGCCCTTTCGCGTCGTGCAGGATGGATGGGAACATGCAAAACTAAGCCCTCTTTCCCCGAGGACTGAAATCTTTCCCGGGAGCCAAAACTCTAAACCCACGGGAGAGGCGCTGTCAGAATATGACGCTGAAGGGGCGTGGTTTTGACCATATATGGCGCGCTGACGGTTCCTGTCAAGCAGTGGCGCTCCACTGTACGGGTACAGCCCTATAGTGCAGCAGCCTGAGAACATTCATTCGCTCCACTTTTCCTCTTGCTTAGGCCCTATATGTGGTGAGTTTGATTTTTTTAATGATATGGAAAATGCAACCGGGTGTAACCATCACACATAATGAGGAAAAATAATAAATAAATAATACATAATAATAACTCGGAATTCGGGATTCATTGCTTATTATTTGTTGCTGGCCTAATGATAGCAATTTCCGTGATTAGTTTTCTGATATTGGATTAAAATTAATAGTATTTGACATATTCATTCGATTAAATTTGTTATTCTTCTTACAAATTGACTTGATGAGACTGTTTGTTCACTAATGTATCGAAAGCATCTCAATAGCTGTGTGAATACAGGCCATAAATCATATTTCAGTAATTGCTGATGTTTCTTCATATAACTGATGCATTTTTATTGTGCATTTCTAACTCTATGCTGCGGGTTATTTTATTGTAATTAAAACGTAATTAGTACAACGCTGATTTCAGAGGATCAGACATGATTATAAATCTATTAATTTACATTAACTTTGCATTGAGGATCGTTAACAATAGACTGACTTTCAGTTGTGTTGCTGTGTATCGCAGAGCAGAGCATTGCTTTATTCATTGCTGAGCATAAAATATGGACAAAGTTGGAAAATCAGAAATAGCTTCTCAGCAACCATGTTCTGAACGTGAAATCAAATCACATCACTGTGTCACTTCCAGACGATAAAGTCAGACCCTCTGATCTCTTTTTTTCTGGGCTGCAAATCAGAGCCACGGTGTCTCATGACATTAAACAAAACTTCAGGAAATCCAATGGCTCTGTGTCTTCTTTATTTCACGCACGTCCCGGTAAATCAGTAATAATCAGAAACATCTTAATCATTTTTTAAAGAGCCGACTGCCTACATGTCCGACTCTGTCCGAGAGGGGCAAGCAAGCAATTCGGTTCATTAGTGGTGAAAAGGAGGAGAGGATGGAGGGAGAGAGGGGAGGGTGCGAGGAAGAGAGATGTGTGCTATATCCTGAGCAATCTATCTAGCTGGTGCTGAGGGTTAATAGCTGCTGCCAAAGATAAGTGAATTATAAGCTGTTGCTTTCACCTCTACACAATCTATCGCCAAATTGCCCAGTCACAAAATGAGGGTGTGGATGTTTGACTTTTTTAATATTATTTAAGAGAAATCCAAGTTTCAATTTGTGCAAAAAATAAATATATATGTGTGAGGAAAAACTCAAAGGGGGGCCCTTTGTAAAAAATGCTCTCCGTTTTCCTATTAGATGAAACAAACCGACACGCATATTGGAAATGTTTTGCCTGTTCTACCGAGATTGCAAATATCTTTTTTGCACAGAACTCACTCTGCTTTTTTTGCACAGTTTCAAGTCGCTTATTAGAACTTAACCCCTGATTACACGCACCAAGGCGATTTAAATCTGATTATCAAATTAGGAGACTTTGAGACAAATCCTCTTAGATCTGATACTGTTGACTGGAGAGGGAAAATGGATCTCCACACCCGTCACGTAGGTAACGATGCTGTCCTGAAAGGGAGTTTTAAACCGTATTTGACAACAAATGCAGCTGCCCCGCTATTTCAGAAGATATTAGAGGAAAATGAATGCAAATCTGTGTGCAGGAGCCATCTGGACGTGGAGAGAGGGAGTCAGCTGCTCCACACACTGAGGCGCGGAGCCTGAATCCGTCTCAGCTCATTCTGTGGGATCATCTGCGTGGTGGGCTTACACCGTGGAAAATGCGCTCTCCATCATTAGGTGAAATGTTCGCATCAAAATAAAGGAAATGTTGATCCCCGTTTGTTTTAGTGGCTGCGTGCATGAAAACTTTGCACGGGCGTGGAATTAGAGGACCTTAGTCACATTTTCTCATTTCTCACCTAAAAAAAAAAAAAAAGAAAGAGAAAGAGAAAGCCCGGTGCTCAACTGGAGGTAAGTGATGGGTGACAAGCAGGGAAACAAGTGCAAACTATTCGCCTGATCTCTGCATCTTGGCCGCAGCGAGCCAGGCTGGGTGCTCATTTAAATGACCGCTTGATGACACGGGGGGGGGGTTGTTATCTCATTCTTCTATTCAGTGGCCACAATGAATGAACCCCCAAAGATTTAGGCCTGACCATTGATATAAAACCAAACTCCTCGGGACGCGTGGCTCCCAATAAAAATGTACACGGTGACTTCGAAGACCTCCCGTCTCGACGGGACGAGCCTCCTCCGTATTGAAGGTGACGTCTTCTTTTTTGTGTGAATTTACGGGGCGAGGCCCTCATGATCTCCTTAAATTTGCATGTAAATGGCGACATCAGCCTGTGCGCGTGCCAGGGGCCAGCGGGCCTCCCAGATGTCAAGGCAAAGTCAATCAGCCGGCCGCTGCCCAGCTGTCCATCGATGCACTTTATTGGGACAACACTTTCATTATGCTCACCTGCATTGTTTCCTAATGAATTGATTGGCAAAAAGAAGAAGAGGTGGGGGGAAAGAAATCTTATTAGCACCCACCAAGCAAGTTCGCTCACGGCTTTATCACAGAGGTTGTTTTAAAGTGATCCTTTTTCGATTAAATATTAATCAAATACGCCTACAGTTACGCATCAGTCCTAATTCCATATGGAAGGAATAGGCAGTCAGCCCACTTATTGTTTACAGCAACTCAACTAACAATGTTCGTTCCGTTGTTTAAACCGAGAATATTTAGTGTGCGGTTGAACTTAATTTTGTCTTTATTTATTTACTTATTTATTCAGGTGCGTGTGACATGTGCAAGCTACCACGCACAAAAAGGGTTTCACATTTACTGTGAAAAATTCACATTTTTCCTAGCTGTATTTTAAAAGCTCAACTTCAGCAACTTCAGCTTATATTTGTGTATTGAGATTATTATTATTATTTTTTTTTTTTGGCGCAAGTGTGAAAAATGAGATATTTATAATTAATGAATCTTTTGAAATTAAATTAGTGAAACGCTTGATTCCCCATTACAGTGACAGCGTCCTTGAAAACTTTGTTTCCAGGAGCCATTAACGTTGGGCCTAATAAATGCACGTCCGAAATTCGATGTGACATATTGAAATATCATGTTAAAATACAGTTTACGCGTTATTTTTAATTATAGGGGTAAAAACACAAATGGCCAAGAGTGATGAGATCAATCATGTAGGCTGTTCGTGTCAAGTAGTTATAGCTGATAGACGGACAGCGCCCCTCGTTGGTTACACTTGAGATCATTGTGTCGATATGAGGCAGCTGTGTTCTTCAGTGACAAGATAGCTAAATCTCAACATAGGTTTATCTAACAAGCCCCCTCCACAGCCCCCACAGCGGCCAAAAAAATGGTTGTTTATGTTCAGGACAAATTTTGTCAAAGAATAAAACTAGATTTTTTTTGCAAGAGAATTCTTTAGGAAATTGCACACAATAAAAAAAAAATGAAGCAAATAAATATACATATTTATAGAGCAAAAAGATAAAGGAGAGCAGAGCGCGTTTCCATTTAGTAAAGTTATTTAGAATTACACACAAGACATATTATTATTATTATTATTAGTCCACATGTGTATCTTTTTAAACGCGTTTAATGTGGCACTGTGCGAAACAAACCATCCACATTATCTGACATACAGCTGCTGTGACCTCACATTTCGTCACTAACTTCTGTCAGAGTGCTCATGTTAATTGTGTGCAGTGGTGAGTTCTGTCAAGGGCATTGCCCGCGCGCACGATTTGCATTTCCATTCTGCTGTGGAAATGATGAGAGAGTTTCCGCGCGGTTTAGAGCCTCGCGGCGCAGTCTGTGGGCGAATTACATTTAAAGAAGGCGAGAGAAATTAAATAAGAAACCGAGACCACTTCAGGGCTATTAACATCTAAAATATCCCCTGGAAATTTAGACCAAAATACACATGACCAAATATCCAGCGTACCATCGCTCTCACACAGCCCCGTCTCGATTGTGTCCATCACTGCTTTGTAGGCCAATCTAAAAATCTTTATTTAAAAAAAAAAAAAAAAACCTCAGCACGCCGCCTCTGTGGCGTTGATTGACGTGAGGTAAATGTGATTATTCAGCCCTGAATCGCAGCATATTAACATATAATATAAGATCTCCAATACCAAACGGACGGTGACACTCAGCAAAACCTGTGCAAAAAATAATAATAATAATCTCACTTTGAAGGTCATTTAAAAATCTCATCAATAAGCATGATATGGGCACGTGTTGCACTGGGCAACGTGGCCTCCAAAACGGGAGGCATCAGCTTTAACCTTGTGTGTGTGTGTGTGCATGTGTGTGTTTTAGAGCGCATGTGCGTGTGCATGACCACACAGGCGGGCAGCCTTGCCTCAGTCCTCAAGAGAACTTTAATTTGCCTGTTGACCCCTGTGATGGAGCTACTGCCAACTTATAGTGATGCTGGCCCAACCTGCAGGAGCCCAACAATCCTCAAGTCACCCACATCAAAATGTATATTTTCTACATGTTGCATCAGCGCCTCTAATTTACTTTACCGCAGGGATTACCTTCATTAAGGGATACAAATGTGATGGTGATTGGCAAGGTGTCTCATATATAAGCAACGCAGTACAACGCATTACAGCTTTACGGCTGAATTTTGATTTTAGAGATCCTTATTAATATTGAACTGTGTTACTATTAACAGAAATGTTAATGATGTCAAGACAGAGCGAGTCAAGGTGAAAGCTGCACAGCAATAGCTAAAAATAATCCATGCCAGCTAGAGTACAGTATGATCCTGCAGAGGAGTGTTACTGGCAAGGGACCTTTTTGCTGCAACAAAGAGGTGGAAAAGAGGAAGTAAATGAATTAGAGTACAAGCCAGATTTTGTCTTTGTTTCATCCACACTTGTCCTGTCCCTATTTTCCAACCTCTCCCTTTTCCTCGCGATTGGAAGTGCTGCAAATTGTATAATGCTGGTCTTTGTTCTACAGAGTCAAGCCACATGAATAGCTGTCCTGAGCACACACAAAAACACACTGACAAACTGATCATCTTAAAAAAGCAACGCCCTGGTGCTCACTTGGCCTACTTTCCACGGCAGCACTGGGACGTGGGAAGAGGAATAGAATTCAGGGGAGGATGTTCTTGCACTCTGGGAAACAGTCAGTATATAGCAAGTGTGATGCACATAAACATAGCCTTTGCATTGTCAACCTTAGACCGCGTTTGCCCCAGATAACTAGTCCCCGTGTGCTAGACTATTCTCTTTGACTTTGCAATTGAAATCCTGGGAAGATTATGCCAAAGCTAAAAGAGGCAAACTCCAGGGTGGGATTTCAATTGTCAATTCCTGTTGGATTTTATAGCATTATGACATATAGTGCACCATCTGTTACGCTTCCTGTGACTAGGTCTGCACAAGTGGAGCCATTGATGTGAACATCATTACAACTAAGACCTATGGTTCTGAATGGACAGCAATATTCAATTACCAATATTTCCCTCTCACTCGCTCTTTAACACAGATGTATGACTAAGCATGGGGGTCCCCAGGTTACAAAACACAAGGGTAAATTAGGAGGGTGCAGGAAAGTAACCACTCCTAACTTTAGCTAAACAGACTTCCTGAAGCGCCAGATAATCTGGGGCTTCTATGTACACCGCCTAACCAAATGTCGACATCTGTGAGGGTGTGCATAGAGAAAAGCTCCTCAGAGAAACGGGGGATAATAATCTTAGTTCCCCTCACCTTCAGCTTGCCCATAGGGGTTTAAAAAGGAGATGAAGAAATCCTATGTAAACATGCCAAGTCAAATTTTCACTTGAAATGTGACATGGAGGCAAAGGCTAACCTTGGTGCATCACTAATGTGGCTCCACACATGAGTTTTCAGTGCCCCTGGATGTAAACAACTGATGTATTCAGTCCATGGTTTGAGCAGTGACTCACTATGCACACTTAGCATGTTTGAACATATTTTTTATCTGCGACTGTACGTTTAGTGCATAGGTGAGGAGCCTAAAGAAGTCAACACAAAGCCTGTACACAATCAGGATCTCTGTAGTCAATAGCTTCTGTGAAAGTGAGTTTTGCTCTCCTGAGAAACATACAAAGTTTGAGCATCTGTTCCATCATGTAGTCTTTGTTGAGAAATTAAATATTGAACTGATCTAGTGTACCATGAATGTTTCACTCACATAGTGATTAGACAGACTGGAGAGGCAAGACATTGCAGCACTTTACACTATATTTTAATATACTATATTTGTTGTTCCTGCCTTTAAGTGTTTCAAACAGCAGATTATATAGTTGCTGTAGAAAGTGCTTTTAATTGTTGCTTCAATTAGGCTCAACATGCACGTGTAATTCTAGAACACACACTAACAAATTCATACGTGCGTTATGTATACGTGTGCACAAACGCAATCATCCACTGTACACAATGAGCACTATGAGTGTAGTCCAGCTGGCACACATCAATTTAATTGCAAGAAAGAATAGAAGTGATAGTTTTGGTTTTATGATTCAATTATCAACGTGGTGATATCTGTTCTTACACTTTTATGCGCATGTGTTTTTTTGTGCATCACGCAGAAAAAGCACTTATCTAAATTGTTTTTCTTGTTTGCAGTTAAAATCAGTCCTTACTTCATCATTCTTTGCTCCAAATCAACAATTGTCTCAAGGGAGAACCCTTAATGATGTGTTTTTTTTGGACATTAGCATTTCGGATTAGACGAGCAGACCAAGGTAACATGCGAGCAGGAGAAGGAAACGGTATCATCACAGAGATCATAAAATGGTGTCGTGAGTAGTCTTTTGTCTGGGACCATAGGAGAGTTCTGTTGCTAAAGGGAAGGACAAAAGCAGAAGGCGCCACGGGTATAAGGTTCCCCTGAGCAACAATGCTGAAAGTTTCAACTTGCAGCACATGGGTGTAACTTTAACTGGAATACTGTGGATCAAAGACTCACAAACAAAGTGGGTGGAAATGCTGGAGGAGTGTCTGTGCTCCAGTGAAGGACAGGTTCACTAGAGAGAAAGCGGGAGAGGCCATTTATGAAACACAGACCAGGCAATCAAGGCTAATTACTGAGACTGTGTTTCGTGAACTCAAAGGGCAGCATGATTCAATTAACAAAATTGATGCGTATTACAATTTTTGCTCATTTTGAAAAAATAAAAATGACCCTTCGCAAAAAACATGGGGCACAACAAGCTTATAGAGAGACGCCAAAATCAAAATGTAACTGATTTTAACAAAGATTTAAATTTTGCTGCTGCTTCGTGCACTCTTAACATTCATTCTACACTCCTGTCTTTGCCTGTCATCTTTCAGAGAGTCGGAGAATTATTCACTTCTGCTTCTTTAAATAAGAAACACAGCCTTGAAATTTGTGGGGCTTAAGGCAACTCATCAGGTTAGATCAGTGCAATGTGGATGTGTAACCTTTACACTGCAGTTGAACCCGCACATACAAGTGTTATGAAAGGTCCCTGTGGCACTCTGCTCTTCTGACATGGATTTGAAGACTTGCCACTTTATTAGCTGCTAAGCCCCCAATACTTGTTCTATATAGTGGAGGCCTATGTTATGAGCTGGGATCTCATTGTCTTGCGTTATTAGAGCAAGAGTCTGCAGCACTCTCTTGTCCCCCTGAGAGAATAACCTGACTGTTTGGAGGGAAGCTACAAGTGCAATTTAACCCATCTTATTTACAATATGATCTGTTACAAGGACATCATTGCTGCAAGGATTCACATCTAATATTTCCCCTCAATGTGGTTCTTTTCTGTTTTCATTGATTCGGGAGAGAACATTTTGTTTGATGTTCACTTGAGCTCTTTTTTTTTTGTTTTGTTTTTTTTAATCTTGTATCTGTCGAGTTCGAGTAGACTTGGGGACAAATTGAAAACTTCAGTGATCTGCACCGCTACAATTCAGCATTTTTCGATACATTTGGCTTCAAACCGTGGCGGCCAAAGTCAAAACAATTGCTTTGTTCTTAAAGGTCAAAACAGTTAATTAATAAATGTGAGTGCATGTGGAGTTCTTCGCGATAATATCAACATCAGCTCGGGGAAAACAAGCAGTTTGTGATCATCACTTGTGTCAGCAGCCCACTCTCATCCTCCAAAATGGAAATTATCCATCTGCACTGAATAATAAGTGCCATAGTGCCATCTAGTGCACAAATTTGCACACTGAAGAATTACAGTCCCTGTATGTAAAACACACAATGTGCACTGCATCATACATATGTAGAGCCTCACCAAAGAGGCAGCACCAGTACAGAAATAATACAAAGTAAAGGAGAGGAGTACTATTTACACTGGTCGCTGGTGTGCTTCAGTGTGAGGTTTAACTAGACAGAAAATTTCCACTCATGGGGGAAATAAACGCGGAGACAAAGGTTTGTCTTCCAAGCCAGGTCTTTGACAACCCTCAGTTGTGGAAAGCCGCAAGGATAATCTCCTTCAGACAATGAGACAATGTTGAAGGCTCTGCATGCAAATTATACTCGGCCATCTAAATTACAAAGACATACACAGACCTCAAGTCATCAGGCCTCATATCTCACTCATCGGGCCTCCTGGCTGTTAGGTTGCCAGAGGATGCTATAGAAACAACAGAACAGAAATAATAAGAAAAAAAAACACACATGAGCCAAAACAAGAGTCTTGAATAATTGATTGTGTTTGTCTTTGCTGTTTGTGTGTATGAGTGTGTGTGTGTGTGTGTGTGTGTGTGTGTGTGTGTGTGTGTGCGAGAGAGAGAGTTAAGACTGAGGGTCTGGACAGAGCTTATGCCCCAGAGCGGAGCAGACACATCCACTGGCCAATGGTTTGTGTTAAAAACTGTCTGATGGGCCAAATGTGGGGGGAAGGGTATGTTTGTGTGTATGGGTATTTACGTGTGTGAGTCCTCTGCGTGCGAATACAAACTGAAATAGACGAGGACAGTCGCGGCGTGTTGAGTGATTTAGCCAGAAGAGGCTTGAACGATGAGATGATGTTAACCGTTTTTGTGTTTGCTTACATGAGAATAAAATGGAGTAAACATTTCCAGGAGAACAAATGCTCGTTGTTAAAGGGCTCAGGAATAGGTGTGTTGTAAGATGTTAAAAAGTCAATATACCTTCATTTTGTCTGTGCTGGTAATGAGCCATATTTTCTGGGGAAAATGGCTGCTTCTCCGGAGGCACCATGTCTACTGAATGTGGCCCTGATCCTGGATAAAACAGAAGGCTCACCAATCAATCTCTCCAGGTTGCCCACAGCCAGAGAAAGCAGCTGCACCACATGTTTGCCTTGCGCGATAGCGACAAGTTAACATACGGGCAGCACAGTAACCATCCACAAGCAGCCTCTAGCTGTCTTATAATGAATTCCCACAGGGATGGGGAACTATCAGAGTCAGTGGTGTTACTGGAGGCTCGGAATAAAGTCAACACCTCTCCTTATACCTGATGAAGCTACGGCACGGCAGCACACACACACGCACGCACGCACACACGCGCACACACACACAGTCACAGCCACAACACTGAACTTGTAAAAATGTTTAAAAAAATCTAATGTACACAATTAAGCTTTACAGTTTATCAGATCACAAATTGGGCTTAAGTCAAATGTTTCTCCTTCACACTGTGATGGTGAATGCAAACAGTTTGCTATGTTTTTTAACAAGGCATCATTAGTCGAGGCAGCTGGGTTTTTCCGCTCTTATTTCGAAGTATAATATATAAACAAAAGAGAGATTTTATAATGCGAGTAAAATTAAAGTAAAATTCACAAACACTTGTTTCAATAATTAGTATTTATAAAGCAGTATTTAGGATCCTTTATTCTGATCTGGCTGTTAAGTGTAGTATACCCACACTAACTAATGCTTGCAAATCACAAAGAATCCGTACAACAAATAATGTCTTGCACTGCCTCATCAGACAGGTTCGCAATTTTAGTCAGAGCTAAAAGTAAAAACCACTGAAAAACCGTTTGGTGCTGTGTGGAACTACAAAGGGCCCCTTATGTGGAAGTCAAGGATGCTTTAGAGGTTCAAGTGGTTCTTAAAATAATGATGGTTTTACAAAACACTGGTGAACCATGTATTTTTAATTTAAAGCCGGCATCCCCACATCTACTTACTACAAACGGGATCATACACAAGTAGGTGTGAAATGCTGTGGTTAACTATGTTTAACAACACTATTCGGCAGTATTTTAGAGAGCAGCTGTAATGCATAGAACTTACATCAATTACACCAATTAAAATGCCTTGTGAGGTTTTTAAATGTCACATTCGTATGTCAAATTGCAAGCTCTTTCATTTCTATGAATAGTCTTTGACCATCCAAATCGCTCGTACTATACTGCAAGTACAACTTGGTCCACCTTTAAATAAATACATATATATGTACAGTAAGCTTCCTAACCTCCAGGCCTCTGCTCTGCTTCTCCCTGAGGGATGCTGTGTGAGTGATGAGAGGGATGTGGCGCTCGGGACACACCAGGGACAAGACTTTGGTGTGATTTGGTCCAGGTCTTTCTGGGTGCATCCCCATTTATTCACTTGCCGCCTCCAGGACAATCTGCAGATGCAGTACACAAAAAAGAGACAATACCATCACAGTGCAGCAGTTATCTAGAGCCCATAATCACAGTTATTTAAAGTCAGTGCAGGTGATTAGCTAGCAAAAACACAAGTGACCTGTAATATTTGGGGAAAAAAAACAATCATTATTTGTTAATGACCACTCCTGGGCCACAAGGCTATTTTAAGATAAAGAGTAAAACAAGAATATATAACCAAGTAAGCAAACAAAGGACCTCATTTCACTTCTCAGCAAAATTAGTATACAGTTTATTCAAAAAGTGTGTTTCTATCAACTGGTGTGCTCAGAAGAACATATCTCTGTTTATTCTATTTTATCCACTGAAACGTGGCCCAGATATTACATATTCTCACACTTCATCAGCATTTGCCATTTTTTTTTTGTTTTGGAATGTGACTTTTTTTATTGCACAATCAGCCCCAATGGGCTATCTTTCTCCTCCCAGTTCTTGACAACTCCAACCCTTCAGAGAGTGTTGTTTACAGAAAACTAAGCATAAAACTAAATACGACTTCCACGACTCTATCGTCTATTTTTGTATAGATATATTTTTGCACTGTGTTTTTGAGTGCAGGCTCACCAAAACAGGGAGTAATACAGAGCATATGTGTTGACGGATTCAGAGCAGAATCTGAAAAGTTTGTTCCCTAATGTAAAACCCAACATTTAAAGGAAACAGCACAAAATGATTGATACCATACAATGAAAGTGCTGGGTTGACAGACTGAATCATGCAGTGCATCATATGCATGGCATCTATACAGCAAGCCTACATCCTATAGGGTTAGAAGTCAAGCAGAAGAGTCATGACCTTTTCAGCAAATGATTCTTTATTCTTCTTTATTCTTTCAAACTCTGACACTGAAATTTTGCATTTGAACATTTTAACACTACTTGTGAGTGGACTTGTTTGATTAGTCAGGTTTGACGGACCAAGTCGTTAAGGACTAGAAAATACCAAAGGCTTCTGCTCGTGTTTGAGAAAGGAGGACTGAGCAGTAAGCATGCCTAGCAAATATCAACCGGATTTCCCTCATTTCCCCACTAGATGTCACCCACTGACCGTGCAATGCAGGCCGGGGTACTTGCAAGGTGTCATACAATTCTGAGTTTGGATAGACTTCACAT
This sequence comes from Chelmon rostratus, assembly GCF_017976325.1. Taxonomy (NCBI): domain Eukaryota; kingdom Metazoa; phylum Chordata; class Actinopteri; order Chaetodontiformes; family Chaetodontidae; genus Chelmon; species Chelmon rostratus. The sequence goes on along the minus strand of NC_055668.1, from coordinate 16,429,997 downwards.
CAGCAACGACCGAAGCAATAAAAAAGTTTCATCATGAAAAGTGTCATTTGTAAATAGAAGTTTGTGTTTTACTTTTGTCTCTGCAAGAGCTTTAGCAACTACTTACATTATGTAAATCACATCTATTAAATATACCTGGCCATTGAACACAACACTACAGGACACGTTTTTTGCTGTTCATGCTGTCTATTTTTTTTTTATTTGATTTGATTTGCTTCAGCTTTAATTAGATTGCCTACATCCTGATGTGTACATGTGAAGGTTATTTGTCCCACAGCTGACTTAGCTTTGGGCTCAATAAGCAGGTACTAACGTGTATTGTAACGAAATGAAGTTGAATGCACAGAAAATAAAGAGTCAGTGCACATCTGATAGTATGATGCTCAGGAGGATGGATGGAGCCAGGATGTGGCATGTGTGCATGACGTCATTTCTCCATGTACTGTGCGCCATTTTGGAAGAAAAAAATCACGGATAATTTCCGTGGTCTTGACAGATCTGGACCCGAGTCTTCACACTGATTGTGGATGCTATCTATTTCCCCGAGCAAGCCGCGTTGGTTGATTAGGTATTGGAAGCTGTGTACAGCAAGAGCTGCTACATGAAGCAATGGCGGGTAAGCTACTTTTGAAGGGAGGAAACGGACCCACCTCACTTGGTGTGTGTGATGGCCTGAATCTGCAAGTTAGCTAGCCAACGTTAGCGCTGGCAAGCTAAGTTGCTAGTTGTCAAACTGTGTCACTGTCAGGTCATTTTTATCGGCAGGCGGAACGCCAGTCAGATACAGACTAACGCTCTGTTCTTTTTACAGGAGTTGCAGGAGGAAATGATTTTCAGTGGTGTTTCTCTCAAGTGAAAGGAGCGATAGATGAAGATGTTGCGGAAGGTATGTAGCTAACGTTAGCTTGGCGGCTAGGCTAAAACGGTGGGTAGCTAGCTAGGTGGTCTGATGATGATGCTCTGGGGGCTTTACATGAGATGCACGATAGCTAACTTATGTGGTGGAACGGGCTACAATATAAGACAGCTGTCGTGATTGGTGTATGTCTGTTTGTGGATCAGCTGCACAAACGCCCTTTCTTTTGTAAATTACTGTATGTCGCTAGCTAGCTGTATGCTAGGTGGTGGCTAGGCTATTAAAGGGGAGCGACCGTGTCCATGACGTAAATGTGCTGCGTCCATAAATTGTCGAGTGACATCATGCTTGTTTTCATTCATTCATACATGAATGGGTGTACGTGTTGTGCGTGTTTGGCTATCAATGTGCCTGATGCTTTATTTCATAAAAATGACAAAACCACCAGCCTGCAGTCTCACACAGTAGCATTATTCTAGCTGTCAACACAACTACCATCCGGAAATCTGAGCTAATAAGTCTGATTCAGTTTGATTTATGTCTTTTTTCAGCTGACATAATCTCAACAGTTGAATTCAACTATTCTGGAGAATTGCTTGCAACAGGAGATAAAGGAGGCAGAGTAGTGATATTTCAACATGAACAGGAGGTAAGATTCATATGAAATAACAGATGAGTACTCTCATTCACAGTATTATGTCAGAAGTTTAACACTGACTGTGTTGCAATGATTATGTATAAATCTTGTGACTTTATTTTCAATATTTGTTTTCAGTCAAAAAATCGTCCACACCTGCGCGGGGAGTACAACGTCTATAGCACTTTTCAGAGTCACGAGCCAGAATTTGACTATTTGAAAAGTTTAGAAATCGAGGAAAAAATTAATAAAATAAGATGGCTACCCCAACAAAATGCTGCTCACTTTCTACTTTCGACAAATGGTAAGACTTTGCTGCTTGTCCATTTTGATTATTTGGTGACTTTACATTTTGAAACTGTGTGACCTGACTTGATCCTTATCAAATAGTTGTTCTTTACCTCTGAGTGTAACAACTTTCTTGTCTGTTCGTGTCAGATAAAACTATCAAATTGTGGAAAATAAGTGAAAGAGATAAACGAGCAGAAGGTTACAACCTGAAAGATGAAGATGGACGACTCAGAGACCCCTTTAGAATCACCTCTTTACGGGTATGTTTAATCATGCATCAGACCAGTCTCATTTTGGAACATGGCTTCTTAAATGATTAAATAAAAGTGCATGTGGTATGTTTCAGGTACCAGTACTGATGCCAATGGATCTCATGGTAGAAGCAAGCCCAAGGAGGATCTTTGCAAATGCGCACACCTATCACATTAATTCCATTTCTGTAAATAGTGATCATGAAACGTACCTCTCTGCAGATGACCTAAGAATAAATCTATGGCACTTGGAAATCACAGACAGAAGTTTTAGTATCCTTTTTCATCATCAGCAAAGACATATTAGATATGTGGCTTGTAGGTTAATGGCTTTTGCATTGTGTCATCATGAAACATAAGACGGCAGGTTCCTTAACAGTGTGTTCCCAGATATTGTAGACATCAAGCCCGCCAACATGGAGGAACTGACAGAAGTAATCACAGCTGCTGAGTGCCATCCACACCAATGCAATGTATTTGTGTACAGCAGTAGCAAAGGCACCATCCGCCTGTGTGACATGCGAGCGGCGGCACTCTGCGACAGGCACTCAAAGTGTAAGTACCTTCGCTGTAGTGCTACAGTGTTAAGTCACTTCAGTAATGTATCAGTGGAAAATTAATTGATCCAAATTGTGATAGACCAGTTAAGTATTAATTTACTATCAGTTCACCTGTTATTTAGGTTTCCTGCTTTTTTCCATTTTGTAAGTTCCAAGAAATTGATAACGTTTAGGGTTTTTTGACTTTTGGTCAAACAGAATGAATTTGAAGACATCCCTGTTGGATCTGTTAAATTGTGATTAGTACTCATTATTTGACATCTTCTAGATTGAATATTATTGACCATTTTCAAAAATGTTTTAAAAAAGATAGACATGTTGTTTGACATGCTTAAATACCAATAAAGATTTTCTTCATTTGGAATTATGTGTTGTCCAACAAAGTTCATGCTGGGAACATTTTAGAAATAAGACTAATTAGGATTTTTCCTTCGGTTTCAGTCTTTGAGGAGCCTGAAGATCCAAGCAGCCGATCCTTTTTCTCTGAGATCATCTCCTCCATCTCGGACGTGAAGTTCAGTCACAGCGGACGCTACATGATGACACGTGACTACCTCTCCGTCAAAGTTTGGGACCTCAACATGGAGAACAGACCAGTGGAGACGTATCAGGTGCATAAACCTACTTTTCTAATGACAAATATATATCAATCAAATATATCTGACGTGTGTGGACAAAATAAGCTCTCCAGTGTTTTAAAGATGATCTCTCTGATTGACGTGAGATATATCTTACATAAACTAAAAAGCACAAAATTGTCTCTGTGATCAAGGCTTTACACATTGTAATTTCCATAATAGATGAGGATTAGCATTTCTAATTATCAGTTTTGTTTAAATTTAAACAGTCACATAGTTTTTGCAAAAATCACTTTCTTGATGCCAGCGACATGGTTGTATAAAAGTGAAAAGAAATCTAAAATAATACTGTCCTTCGAATGGCACGCCATAGCGTGACAGATGTCTTGGTTATTCATACAATTTGCAGACACTTGTTAACTCATCAAACTCATTGATCTCATTCACTGATGTGAAAAAAGTGGTCAAGGTGCAATGCTCTACACTTATATCTATAGAGATGATAATAGCAGGCTGAAGTGAGTATTTATGCTAAGTAATATGTTCTGTTTCAGGTCCATGAATACCTTCGCAGTAAGCTCTGCTCCTTGTATGAAAATGACTGCATCTTTGACAAGTTCGAGTGCTGCTGGAATGGCAGTGACAGGTGAGTGTGTCCTTCTGCTTGCATATTATAGCATTCCACCGGCTACTGGCTTCTAGTCTGTTTTTTATTTTTTAAGTTAAGTTCAGTATTTATTGTTTTGAGTTCCTGATTTATATTTTTGAAATCAATCACTGATGATATTATGAGTTCTCCCCACCCTCAAGTTAATGCACACAAACAATTTCCTCTCTCCACCAGTGCCATCATGACCGGCTCCTACAACAACTTCTTCCGAATGTTTGACCGCAACACCAGGCGGGACATCACACTGGAGGCATCCCGGGAGAGCAGCAAACCACGGGCTACGCTCAAACCACGCAAAGTGTCCACTGGCGGCAAGAGGAAGAAGGATGAGATCAGCGTGGACAGCCTGGACTTCAACAAGAAGATCCTCCACACTGCCTGGCACCCCAAAGATAATGTGATAGCTGTGGCAGCCACCAACAACTTGTACATTTTCCAGGACAAAATCAACTAGAAGATTTGGGGCTCCAGAGGATAGGGCTTTTACCGTACCTGTGTAGTTAAGCCTACTACTTGTCTATCTGTATAAGAAGAAACAGCCTCGTTGTCCTCCTGGTGAAGAATTCGAAAGCACGTGTCTACTTTTTTTGCCACAGGAGGTTGATCCATAGGCCTGTTTTATTTTGAGTCTGAGCTTAGGTTGTTTTTGCCTTTGGCACCAGGGCAATCAACATGCCCCCTGACCCAGAAAGCCCAATTGGGGTCTAATTGACGGAATGGCACTCCCTAGAGGTCAAACTCTTGAACGTTGGTGTTTGTGTTGACATTTTAAGCCTTCATTTCATGATTTAACGACAGAACTCTTGGAAGCCCTTAAAATGACGTCTTGTCAAAGTTGTAACATCATCTCAAAGATTTTGGGCCCTCTGAAGCACGGATTAATGGCCAATAAGCCTAACTGTAACATTCCCCCATTGGCCTAGTATTCAGGCCAAACTACTGGTGGATGAGGCCATGAATTTGGAAAGTGGACCTGTTTCTTTTCTCCCCCTCCCTCCTCTTACTTTATCCCAGCCAATACGGTGACATAATTTCACTGACTGTATCTACTCAAGTACACCTTGTCATCCACATAATAAAAGAAACTAAAACTACAGATGTGTTTTTAAATTTAGAAGTATGTATTAAAACATGTTTATTGCTTTGCATGTTTTTATGTTGTAGAGAGGTGGAAAAATGTCCAGTCACACCACTGTCTTTGAGCAGATCTCAAGCAAACTTGTTATGGAAATACTATTTGGGGCTACCAGTTTCAGAACCACTGTTGGAGACAACCGATAATGTGTTTGTGTCAAGAGATTAATTTCTAGTTTTTGACCATGTGTTAGGATGCAGGCTGGAAACTACATGGCACAAGATGGGGCCCAGGACAAAGGGAATCTGCAGCCTTAATACCTACTTCTATCAGTGACAGCTACAAGTTATGTCCCCAAACGTTTTACAAACCTCATGTGCATTATTTGTAAATCCTATTTTATAGAGTTATGTCCTCATATACTGCTGCTATATGTGGCTGTCTATGAAAATACAAAGGAGGAAAATTGCACACCATACAGTTTATGTGATAGAGTGCCTCCGAATCATGTAATAAGTAGGAAATTCAGACAGGCCTCATACATGTGCCCTTATTCATTTACTAGGGATGTCACCCAAATTTGAACCGCATATTGCAAATGTGGATCTTATCTCCGTAGTTGTGAATGCAGAAATGAAGGTTGACTACACAAAACATATACTGATGACATTAAAACAAACACATAATAATGCATTGTCTTTGTCCATTGATTCCTAACATGGTGGCAATGTATTCACTTGTTTATTATTTTGACCAAAGTTCAATAAAATTTTAATTGTGTTCATCTGCATCTGTTCCTTTACTTTGAATAACAGTCGACTCCATGTGTTGTTGTTTTGCCAACTTTTATTTTCAGTAGGATGAACAAGATGGAGCATATCTGTGCTTAGTAAGATATTTGATTTTCTTGTAATCACAATTTGCAATTGCACTAATAAAGCAATCAATAATGGGTGCAATCACTTTAACACTAGGCTAATGATCCCTCGGACAAAAAAAGTCAAAACAATTTCCTTTTTCGACTGCTGATCTACAAAATCATTTGACAGTATATAATTTTAAATCAGAATTGATTTCTCATCGCAAAAAAAGGCAATGACATACAATATACATCAGTTCCCTAACGTGCAGATTTAAGGAGCAGGAAGCAGCAAACAGTCATCTCCAGGCAAGGACAAGGAATACAGCGAGAGGCAGAGGATTGGTCACTGTAGTGTTCAGGAGTATACACTATGAAACAGCAATGACAGATCCTCAACTCTCCACACTGAAGTGAGTGATGGGTTAGTTAATCAAATTGGACCGTGTCACATGGCCACATCTCCCTTGATATTCCGAAGGTCCCATTTTAAGGCATGCCAAGATGGTCACGTCGAAGTGTCATGATGTCACAACACACCACCGTCCTACTTAGTAGGTGTTGTGGGAGGTCAGACGCTTCCCAATATATATCCTAAAAAGGACAGAGACAAACATGTCAAATAAGATGGTGCTGAGGGCAAGATAGACCAAAAAAAAGCTGGGTTATTTTTAAAACTGTCCAAAAATATATATTACATAAAATACACTAAAGCTGGAAGTTGATGCCACTACTTCATCATCATAAGTTTATCACTAAAAAAATTATCTGTGCCATAATGTGTATTTTTAGCAACCTTGTTGAGGGAAGATTTTGCATTTCAGTGGTGCTCAAGAGACAAATTCCTAATGGCAGTAAGCAGAATTTCCTAATAGACCAAGTTAAATTCTCTGCCATTTTTAAGACAAAATATTTTAGACACATCAACCAAGATGAGTGTCATGTAGACTCAGGGTTACGAACAAAGCACTGAGCATACTGGTAGTTTACATTACACACCAGTAGATGTAAAACACTGAATACAAGGAAGCATTACAGCTTGTTGTGGTAAAACTGATCTCTGCTATCCTGCATATGTTAGAGGCTTGTGGAGGTAAGATAAGGATTTATAAATGGTTTGATACAAATCGAACTAAAACTGTTCGTCCACCACCAAAAATGAAAACACAAGACTTGAATCTATCACTCTCAAACCGATTGACAGGTCATCTAATACAGAGACTAACACTAGACGACCACTAAATTATTGATGTTGTGTTGAAGCAATTAAAGGTCTGTTTGCATCAGTGATGTTTCTCAACAGTGGGAAAATGGGACTACATTTTCTTGCACGATTATCTGCAACCAAATCAAACATAATAGTTTTTAATAATTTTTCATCTGTACGTCAAAATGTTCCATTAATTATGTGAATATACATCAACTGTAATTGGTCAAAAAACCAGGGCTTTAAACACTTCTTTAAGGATCCCTCTGCAATTGCCACTAGAGGTTCCTCTTAAGCGTTTTAGTTTTTCAGATACTATTTTATTGCCACAGTTAGAGATTAAGTGATGTTGCTTACCCAAGGCCAACAGCAAGTATGTGAGAAATGATTAATGAGGGAAGGAAAAGCTTCAAAAAGTCAGCAGACAGAACGCCTCCCTTCTTCATGACGCTGGTGTTCCTAATGCTGAGAGAGGTTGAGCGCTTGGGGTACTTCAGCAGGAACTCCCTACAGAGGAGCACATTAATTTTTCACTGTTTTGAATTCATTAAAATCAATGAGTGCTGGTCTAATGTCATCCTGACACATCTGCTCATACAGAGATCATTTTTTGAATCTCCATTTCACTCTATGAATTAGATTACAAATCATGGCATAAAATAAATATACTTAAGATTATACCTGTAAAAGATTAGCACAGTTTCCTGTTCTGGTTACCTCTACCATGACTGTAATCACTGCCATTTTCCTATTGGTAGTCATTATTTGTGCATCCAAGCTGTGTTTATATTCTGTTTACTTAGATATCGCCACTGAAATTACACAAAGATCACATCAAACAATAAATGGTACCAAATAAGTGGTGGCTACATACTTTGGTGGGTTGTTCTCAGGTCGACTAGACCAGTCCCAGATCCAGTCAGCATTTTTCTTCATCAGGTTCTCTACTTCCCTTCTCCTTTCTTGGAAATCTTCATCTGACTAAAAACACCAATTATGTACAATCAAGTGCTGTCAGAACACATCCAGCATCATCATGGCCATCACTGCCATTCAAAAACAAGACTCTGCTGTAAAACATCAGATGACCCATTTAATAAAACACCTACTTAAGTGTTTGAGTAACTTTGACTTTGATACAGTGGCTCCAACAAATATACCTGTGAGCTGTTTCCCTCTGAGCCTCTCCACAGAAGAAGGGGGGTCTGTGCTCTTAGTGGGCTGTTGTGAAGAACAATACAACTTTGGTCACTTCAGACACACGTTTGGAATACCATTTCTTGACTATCTGTATTATACATAAAAAATACACTGACTGTGCTGCCCTTTCCCCCACAGACCTGTTGCATTGAGAGCTTCCTCTGGAGCTGTTTCTGCCTGACTCGTGCTGTGCGTCCAGCAGCATTTTCTCCACATCACCCTCCTGGATGGACGTGGGGATTTGCTCCTGGCTTCCGTGGTGACTGGTGGTTTGAGAGCCAGTGCCACTGAAATGCAGCTCAACCCAGGAGCCTTAAATCAAATACAAAGCTGTTACACACGGTGTAACGGACTCTGGTGGGTATTCAGTGCGGTATCGCTGGCCTATATAGGCTTGGACGGCCCCGCAGGCTGGGGGTGCAGCAGAACAATAACCAGACACGGACTGTATCTGAATTTCCTTTCGCAACATTGCAAATAAGCCTCATTAACTAACTAGGCCGATGGGCTGTTCTCTTGGTGGTCGCTTAACGTCTTACATATCGATAAAATAACGTAGTAACGTTCATCTATAATCTAGCAAGTTCGGTAGGAAACTCAACTGTTCAGTTCAAGCTAGGTGAGCTGATTCAACGTTATTTACCTTATGTTCTCTAAGCTCGGCTAGCGCTAGCATCAACACTAGTGATCTACAAGCTGTTTTGGCATTAATACTTTACCTTGCAAACTCTCGTCCGATGAATTGTCCTTTTGGAGCGACATTGTACTGGTATAATCTTGCGGGTCCACTTGTTTACGCAGCTTTAAAGGCCTAAATGTAGGGCGAAATGGTGGCGAAATCTTTGTAAGCAGCTGGAGCTCCAGCTACCACAATAACAATGACGCAATATTGTGTTTATCTGAAGCGTGATTGGCTCTGAAACGGCCACGCATGGCACGCAGGCTGAGCTAAAGAGCGCGCATGCTCGCACACACGCTTCACCCAACAACTTTAATAAACACGATCGACAATTGTCATAGCAGCAAAAACATAGTATTTAAAAACGAAAGAGGCCGTCAGCTCATGTCAGCTAATTTTACATTTTGACTGAAACTTATTTATGACAGCAGTTCCAGACACCTGTCTGCAGATGGCAGTCATAGCTCATAACGCCCCCTTCTTTAAGTTGGTTCAGCATACAAGGTGTAGTACATACAGTGTACTGTGTAATAAAGTCCAAGCACGGCCTAGAAATTTCAGAAAATGAAATGCAATATTAAATTCAATAGTAAGCATGCAGTGTTTCTGTTACTGTGTCTTTATGACAAATCGTGCATTGATCAAGAGTCTCAAGCTGTCTACAATGATATTAATGCTATATTTCTGGTTTGTTTGCATCCTAACCTATGGAGAATAGAAGAACGTTAACCAAGAAAACCCTTATTTCTAGATACTTCTTTTAATTAACTACTCTATAAGGGTCTAACAACATGCTGTAATTTGACAAGGCAAAACACATGTATTTATTGTTTGTGACTCTAAACTCTAAATTTGAGGCTGGCAAATTTAATTATGTTTGCTACCATGGAGATTAGTATGACTGATTATTCTCGCAAAATTAAATTATTTCTACAATTGAGGGGGCTTATTATTCTGGGGTGTGTTGTCCTTCCTGGCAGACCATGGATTACACAGAATATATGGATCTTACTAGGTCATTTCAAAACAGAGATAAATTACTTGGCCATTAATAAAAGTTCCTACCGCAGTTTTCCTCCTTGCCAAAAAAAAAGAAAAGAAAAAACAAGCTTACACAAACAAGAGATATTAATTAAATTCCCTTAAGTGCTGCAACAGAGTTTTGTTTTTGCAATTACTCCTTTTTCATTTTCTGGAGCTGTTTGTTTTAAACAGTAAGTACGTTTTCTCTGTTTTGTCACAGAATTGAGAGAACAGTCAATTAAGAACAATATATAGACAGTCTCAAGGACCTACATATTAATTGAGCCAAAGATGAAAAAGATAATTTTTTCCTTTTCAATCCAGCAATGGAGAAAATATGCCTTTTGCAACGCTACACATAGAAATTCCCTTGATTCCACTTGTAAACCAGACAGATAGACCATTCAGAGGACACATATTAATACATATGGCATTGTGAGGCGCAGTAATCACTACAATGTCAGTGACACAACATGGTGTATGGAACTGGAACTACTGGACATCAGCCAAAAAGTAACCAGCTCTCAAAACAAAGAAACAACTGTGAGACGTCACATGCTTTTCTATATTCCAAAAACAAAACCTATATATTCTAACAACCAAACCCCTTGAGGCTATTATGTTCATCGTTCTGTTCAATGCAGCACAACATGCAATATGATAAAATGTCAGCTATGTTGATTCTGTCAACAATTCACACATCCATGGTGCGCAATAACAACGAAATAAACTCTACCGAAAACAGAAGCCATAAAGATTTATCACAGTTAATATCTCAAATAATTCTATATATTCTGTTGGCTAGATTTTCTTGTAGTGCTGTCAGGATTTATGATGGAGGCAATATTGGCAGTAATTTTGTTAAGTGTTATGAATGTTGTTTTCCCCTCCACAACCCAGCTCTCATTACGAAAATGCTAGCACCAGATGGTATACGTACCAAAATGAATGCATTGTACAATGTTATAAGACTCTTCCATTGTTACATTGAGCTATTTGCCACTTCACGTGTGCCACATGGCTTTCACTACATGCTTTACTAAGAGTTCAACACATGTGATGAACAATAAACAGTTACCAAAAAAAGCAAAATAGGAAAAACTTATTTTCCCCATGTATGAGCCCACAAGAACAAAGAGCACCGTGTTAAACAACACCACTCAATGAAAGGGAGGAATGCCCCACCCCCCCTTTAGGCCATCAAATTAAACCAGAAATTAGCATCTGGAAGTCTATCCCCGATCACCTCAGATAATCTACCATTATCGTAGAGCAGAGGACACATCCTGTTTTCCATCAGCTAGATGGACAAAAAATTAGAATCCAAACTCTATGAGAAAATCTACCATTACTGAGTGTTACTCGTCAATACTAGTCACAGCCATTCTCTACACTTGTGTAGTCAGTCACATGTTGGAAAAACCTGGGATTAAGATGTTAGTAATCATGGTGCACCATGTCAGGAACAAACTAAAACACATCAAACACATCTGCCCTGTGCCTGCTGTATATGCTTTCAGAATGTCCTGCACTTTTACAAGGCATGGGAAGATGTTTATTGTAGACATTCCCTCATGGTGTATGGCTCTTAAGTGCCATCAAGGAGAGCGGCCATATATCCTTTCCCAACACCTGCTGGATGGTGCCAAACACTAGATCGGACTGTAAGATGTATAAGACAAAAGAGGTGCCTGATTATTAATAGCTTACAATATAATAGACACACTATTACATGCCAAGAAGTGTCTAGAAATGGTAACTAAGAGCAAATTCAGAGCCTGATCTGTTTGGAAGGGATCGCTCCCAGTTGATCAGCTGCTTAGTGAGGGAGAAGTGCTTATGTAATCATCACTGCTTTGACTCAAGGAGCTAGCTCAAGATTTTCATTCCTCACATCTTGTTGGCAAACAATTACCACTGTTTTGGTGTATGGTTTATTTCCAGATTCCTTAACAAATCTTTTATCCACCTGGGACGAATATTCAACTCAGTAAAGAAGCTTTTTAAACAAATTTTCGGCTCATTTTCAACTTACAACTTAAGTAGCCATATCACCTTTGTCCTCTTCCACCCTTAAAGACTTATGTTTCATTGTTAGATTTTTTACTTATCCAATTTAATCTTATTTACAGTTACTTTACATGTTCAAACCCTAAAAGCGCACTCCTATTGTGTTTGCAAGGTACAGTCAGTCCAGAAGTAAGGTGTCACCTTCTGTGGGCATTTTTGTAGCAGGTTGGGAAACAAACTAGCCGAGCCTAACTTTGGCTAATGCTAAATATCTAACGTTAGCTACATGTCGTATAAGATTATATTTTGCTCCAGTGGAATAAAGATCTCTTTGAGGAATCTGGAAATGTGTGCAAGACACCAGTATGTGTTGCTAAAACACCAGCTGAGTTTTTCCAACTTGCTTATTGTTAGCTCTTTGTAGCTAACAATCAATCCAAACGTCTAGTTAAAGGTTAGATGAAGGAGCACTTCGCCTTAACTAATGTAGGCTAGCTACACAGGGCTCATGTAATTAGGTTATCTTAAAAACAATAATTGTATACAAAATATACAATTTATCTACTGTCAATCACATTGTAATAGAACTAATTAATTATTTTTTAAGCTTTATATGTTTTCCCTAACCAACAATCTAGCAGGTCCACCTGTGAAACGAGGTTAATATTATCAGCATACCAATTTTGCTAGCTAACTTTACCTACCCAGCTAACATTAGCCTAACAAGTTCAGTTGTTTCCTGCAACATCTCAAACAACAACCACGGACAATATAAAAAACAAAATGCTGAATACTTTTTAAAATGATGATTTACCCTTTCAGGAGTGGAAAAACTGGTCCGTGTAATTTCTACATTTCTAACGATTGAGAGATGGACATCTGTAAATACAGGTAACCTGGAAACCAGCCACACGAGGCGCCATCTGTTGACCTGTAGACGTAACTGCTACAGCACGCTTACCTGAACCCACCGATCAAATGGCCTTAGTGATGAACGGCTGTGTAGCAGTAATCATACCTGTCAAAAGGGAAGGAATCTTTACCATTTAGACAGATTGCAATAACTGCTCCTAATAACTGGCATTTGGTTCCAGGACCACTCTACCATCCACACACTCAAATGTTACACTAAATTTCCTTTAAAATTCAAATTCGGAAGTATTTTTAGGGTAACATTTAAGTTAGATCATAATCAAAATCAAGTAAAAAAAAAATAAATACAAAGTCAGAGTGTGTGTTTTACTTTTGTTCAGATTGCCTTTTATTAATTTTATTGAGGTTTAGAAATGTACACAATGATTTACTTTTGGCTCTTCTTTTCATCCTTTAGTTACAAATGTACAGTATATCATCTTGCCTGGAAGCCGTTGCTGACATGCTTAGAAATTGTGTTTACTGTGAGTAATAATCTTAGATATTGATTCCCCTCTTATCTGCATGACATAATCATGTTATGTTTTCATATCCAATAATCAGATATTGTGACTTATAATGTCAGCATCCACAGCAGTAGACAGTCAATTTTCCTTGTTACCTGAAACCTTGTCAAAAAGAGCTAAAACAGACAATGGTGGCACCCTTAGAGTATGACCCATAGGGATGGCACAGCTGATAGTGTGGCACAACTTGTTCTTTCTGTGTGTAGGTGTGTGTTAACTGACAGCATAATGATGGATGACTTGTTACCCAGCTGGCTAGTGAGGACAGTGATAGCAAGCTTGCTTGATCGGAAGTGTGTGTGTGTGTGTGTGTGTGTGTGTGTGTGTGTGTGTGTGTGAGTGTGTGTGTGTGTGCGTGTGGTGTGTGTGTGTGTGTGTGTGTGTGTGTGTGGGTGCGTGGGTGTCGTCGACATCATCCAGGAGCATGTGGGTGGAGTCGGGTGAAGGAGCTTGTGCATGAGAGAGTAGGCCAGACTGGAATTGGACACGATCGATAGCACAGACAGGACAGGACGGCTAAGGAAGAATTATGGTGTCCGGAGCAGGAGATTTGCCAGATCTTAATTTGGTATCAATGAGGATTCACTGCTGAAGCTAGAAAGTGTTGCTGTAGGTGGCGCTTGGAGTTCCACACAGTGTAGAGTATCTCTACTTTTGATGATGATGAGCAAGAAGAATCAATATTTTCAAACTCATTCAAGTTTTTATTAAATTTTAACTTCGTTTTCAGGTCATGGATAAAATAGATGAGTAAGACAAATATTTAGGGAATATTCCCAACAGTTCAGCTTTTAACCTTACCAGTATATTGCCCCCTCTTTTCTTCTCTGTCTCACACACACACATACACACATATTGTACACACTTATACCCAAAGGCACTTGTTGCTAAAAGGTTAGAGTCTTGAATCAGAATGCTTTGTTGTTTGTCATGTCATACTTAATTTTTGATACACTTAAAATAAACAGACAGAGGTAGTCCGGCCAACTTTACACCTGTCTACTGATGGTAGAATAACTCAGTTGCATTCACCGACTAAAACTGCTACAGGAACTTCAGATGGAGTATTATGGACTAACAAGTCACAGACCTCGTATTTCAATGCCAATAAGTGACCCACATATTTTGAGCCAATATTTTGTATGTAATTTGTATTTTTCATTCAAACATCTTGACCTGAGCTAAATTCTGTGTAAATATGGTAAATTTAGCTTCTGTTCATTGATTCTGATGATGTTTGGATTAATAACTTCACAGTAATTTCCTATTGTGTTTACTGTTGAGTAAAGACCATATTGGCTGGCCTAAAGAATGAACATCCATTTGTTGTTGATATGTTTAGGAAATTCCACATCATCCATGCACTTTGGCTCTCTTAAATCCCAGTAATCCCAGTGGGTCCTCATTCCCCTGGGGACCTCTTGAGCGCCTTTCAGACAAGGATGTTTTGCTTTTTTTGTTTTGATGTGCTAAGAAAATATAAGAACCTATCATCTGTTTTTTTTTTAAATTCCCAAATACTAATCACAGTAATCACTAAAGTAGGCAGAAAAAAAACTGGCCTAGCCATTCAGGAAATATCCATATTTTCAGTTTTTGTACTGATATGCTTTCAAAATTGGGTGACACTTTATATTAAGGTGCACACATTCACTAGTTTCATTATAAAGCACTTATTAATGCCTTATCATCGATGATCATATTTGGCTACTACTTGGCCATTAACAAAGAGTTTTCCTTCAATAACCTCTTAATTACTGCTAACTGATAGTAAATGAGGAAGATTTGAGCATTGGAATATGAATTACAATCTTAATAACCTAACCTTTAATAATCCTTAAATAATCTACTACTAAAATGTATGCTAATAAGTAACTATTTAATGGTGACTATGTGCACCCTGATATAAAGTTTTACTGAAAATCCTTATGTCTTGTTGATATTGTATACGTAGATGCCGGAAATATTGTTATTGAATACATTAAATGCATTCAAAACCTAGGGGTTGAAATAAGACTTTCCATTGAGAAAAATCCCATCATAGAAGCAACGGTGAGCAGAATGAGTCGAGAAGGTAACAGAGATCGCATGAGGCAAATTCAACCATATCTTCCTGCTGCTTACATCCCTCAGAATGTAATTTGATTATCTCGCATCCTTATCAATTCAAGAGGGAGGAAGTATTATATGCCTCAGTGTGCACGATGCATTGGGCTCAATTCATAATGAATGACCCAACATTCAATTAAAAACACTCTATTCATCACAAGCTACGATTTAAACTTGTTAGCGTGGTCTTGATGACTCTGTCTGACTCTGTGCGAGCCTCCCTGTGTCTGGCATGCGCCTCTTTGAGGTACATGACCAGCAGCTTTAAACAGCACTTACTGACTTGTATGTGGGAGAAATTAGAACGCAATGGAGATGGGGAGCTGTGTGAAAGTTGTGGGAACTCCTGCCAGGAGCAGCTTATAAAGCGTAGTTTTATGAGCTGTGGTGTCACGAGCATAAATCATGACGCTCTGAAGTGGCCTTTAGAGAGGGAAATAAATCATTGTCTCCACAGGCGGCGAGAGTGGACGTGTCTGTACATACATACTGAGGATATAAACACTAACCAACCAAACTGTTTACAGTTTGTAACCAACCATAATTTACAGTGACAGTGAAATTCCACTGAGGCATTACATTTGAAAACATTCAGCAACACGTGATTAATTCAATATGTCACCAGTGGGTTTTTCTGCGGCTTACATTTAACAAACTAATCGTGAAACATTGCAGTCAACTCTTTGACTGATCTTTTTTTTTTCTGATTTTTACCACTTCATTATTTCTTCGGGAGCAATGAGCATTCTGACGTTTAATTGCTCTATTGCTTGGCGGGGATGTGCTTTAAAAGTGTAACGTATGCATCCTCCTGCTCAAGCATAGCAACAGACTCCATTATAGTTGTCATTTTAATTAAAGGATGCTTTCAGGTTGGATCACTTCACTTTAATCTTTCAACACACGTTGCTGTGCCGTGGATGAGGGCCAAGAACAATGTCTCGCAAGTGGTACTTAATAATACATCATGTTGATTGCTCAGTGTATATATACGGCTGTTTCGGTTCTAATGTTCCAACAACAGTAATAATCTGTTCAAGTTTTTTATTCCACACTTCATAGGTGCTGTTATGGCAGGAGCCACTGATTTTTCCTGCACCATTTAAACATATTGATGCCAACTGATGAAACAACCTTGCAGAAATGGCTTCGTCTTGCGTAGATTCGTGTTGCAACGAAGCCTCAAATACCAATGTTTTCCAATATTTCTCGTGTCAGATTGTTCGTGGGAACTCAGCAATTCAGCAGGTCTATAGTTTGCCATTTGTGGTAAGTAATAGATGTTGTATTTTAAGACTCAGAGACATGGCTGAACCCAAACATGTGTACCACAGGAATCTCAAAACACCAGACTCCCAGAGAGCAAGTCATGGGAATCACTTTGTTATTTACTGTATATGTGAGAGGTGGTTGGTGGAGATGTTTGCTAACTTAAAGCAATTACGGTGGGCGCGTTGACTTTGTTTCCAGTTCACAGACTGATACTGGTCTAAAAATCTGTTTGTTAAACTGAAGTTGATCTGAAGGAAGGCTGTAGTGCTGTGAAAAGTGTGCTAAAAAGGAGACGAGCCAGGGAACGGTGACATCAGACAAAGAATAAGAACACAGCTCATTGATGTTAACCTTGCAGTGAAATTCGCAGCAGCCACTCATATTTCTATCACTGCGTGATTTCTGTTTGACTCCAGGGGATGATTTAATGATATCCTGATATGAAGGGCTATAATTCATGATAGCCAATGCTGCTGTGCCACCCGCACCTCCTAGGCATGATTATCTTTTCATATAATTGTCTTGTTCTCGTGCTTGTTATGAGCGCAAGAGATTGGTGGTGGTGTGATGATGCCACCGTTTCCAATTCGTTTCCGTGTGCTACTGTTTGTACAGTTGTACAAAGATAAATATTCTTTTTCTATTCGTGTTACCGTAGCATTTAAAATGATCTGCTTCTCTTTCATTCTGACGGTAAATACAGAGAGAGAGGCTCAGTTTCCAAACAATGTGCATCAGTTTGGCATGTCATTTCTCTGGCAAAATAATTGCCGCCATGAGCGCATGACTCAGTTTTCAGTCATAATGAAGTTATTGGTCATGCTTGTTTACAGCATTTGTTGACATGTTGCACAATGACAAAAAAGCAATCTTGCACTACAATTTGGCTGTCAGTTTGAAGAATGGTGAAATGAAGCTTACATGTGCTGTGATGTGAGTCTTACAGGTCTGCCTTTATGTTACCAACATTGTTATTTTCACAGTTTTCTCTCAGAAATACAGCAGTAATCTTTCTCTTTTCCATCAAAATCACACCAATCTGACTGATACATTTACTCTAAATACTTTTACATGTAGAAAACGTGTCATTCGTGTTGTCACAATTGTACAGTGTCAATGTCTAAACTCACAGGTCGTCGCAGTGTAATTCTAGCTATAAAACAAAATGCACATTAGGTATTTGCTTCATGATTTAATATTACAAAACAGACATTTACTGATGTGGAGCTACACAAAATGCAAATACAAAAGCAAAATATGCTACGTTTCACATTTTTCAGATGTTCAACAAATATGTTTTGATGATTTTGATCTTTTTAATGTAACATATACGCTGATATGTGCCATAATGTAGATGACCCAAAACCTAAAAATCTTATTTATAAACCTCTTCTGTTGCCTTTACAAAGGATCTTTTTAAAAGACCTCCTGAAGTCATTATTGAATATAGTGTATATAACAGGATTAAGCGAGCTATTGCAGTAACCAAACCAGAAAAACATTTTGAATAATGTCTTTGGGACGTAGCAGGTGCAGCACACAGCCGTGAGCGTGTAGGTGAAGAAAAAGGGGAACCAGCAGAGAACAAACACTCCCATGACCACAGCCAGGACGAATGTGAAGCGCCTCTCTCTGTACTGCCTTCCTTTCCACCTGCCCCCTCTCACACAGGGCTGCACCTCTGGCTTCAGAGGGGCTTCTCCAGGCTTCACCTGAGCCACTTTGGTTGTTCTCATACCCCTCCTCTTCACCAGGGAACACAGGATTGTTTCGTTCCCATCAGACGAGGACGGCTCTTCCTCCACGTCTAGCCCGTCGACCTTTCTTCCGTCCCCCTCGTCCGCCTCCGCCTCATCTTCGTCTTTTCTCTCCAGGTTGCCTGAATGGCCATATTCTCTTTGCCGTTCACCTGGCGGGTCTCTTGTTCTTTTCTTGGCAATCAGGTAGATTCTAACATACACTGTAATCATGATGAGGCAGGGTGCAAAGAAAGAGGCAGTGCTGGAGAATATGATGTACCATTTCTCCTCATTAATTTCACACACAGGGCTGTCCTTTTTACCATCGTTCTTTTTCATTGTGATCAGCGGAGGGAATGAAATGATGCCCGCCAGTACCCAAACTATGAAGACTGTGCATTTAATCCTGCGCGGCGTCCTCCTCAGGTTGTACTTAATCGCTTGAGTGACGGACCAGTATCTGTCCAGGCTGATGGCACACAGGTGTACGATGGATGAGGTGCAGAAGAGCACATCCAAAGCCAGGTAGATTTCACACCACACTTTACCAAAGTACCAGTAACCCATCAGCTCATTCGCTAAGGAGAATGGTATCACTAAGGTGGCAACCAGGATGTCTGCACATGCCAGAGAGACTAAAAACAAGTTCTGAGGTGCTCTCAGGGCTCGGCTTGTGATCACAGCAATTACTACCATGACATTGCCGAACACAGTAAGCAGGATGAGGATAGCCACCATGATCGTTAGAGGCACAGAGGTCTGCACAGTATAAGGGCGCGTGCCAGGCAAAGTCTCATTTCTGGTAGTGGAGTTCAGACAACCCATCAGGATGAGCTGTGGTGTCGATGATATTGACTGAACGGTGCCCTTTTAGGAGGTTTGGAAGCTGTGCTTGCCAGCAGTCTATTAATATCATCCATTCAAGAACACAGCATCAGAGAATTCAGTCCTTTCAATCTGCTCTCTGGAAGTTATTGTTGGAAGAAATCTGTGCCTCAGTCAGCAAGAAAATAGACACCAGCAGAGAAAAATTGCAAGAAATTATACTTTTATGTTAAAAAGACAAAAGAAATAATGAAGGGAACTTTGATTTATTCCCAGTTTCCCACATCAGATCATTTAAAAAAATATTCTTTAAAAAAATTCTTCATCCACCAACCTTTCAGGATAAAAACTTGCACTTAAGTCCCCTGGAAGACGTCTGATGAAACAGACGTACATGGCAGACAACGCTGGCTCAGGCAGCTCTTTTCATCTGTTGTGGGTGAAGTGGAGAGTACGTCTTTTATACGGCGGATCTGACACTGAGGATCTGTGGTGCTGGCTCCACTTCAGTGAGAACAGGAATGGGCGGAGTTCATCTGCAGCTGGAGACTTACAAGCTATTTGGTGTTGCTCCCAGACCCCGAAGCAATTGATTATGACATTAACAATATTTTTTGATTTATAGAAGTAATACCTGCGGTCTATTAGATTACAGTGGATTAAGACCACACTCTATGCTGTTTACAGTTCCTGAACAAAATGTTCAGATATATCCTGAAAGAAAAATTGCTTGAAATAATATCTGAATCTATAAAGAAGATGAGAGCCGCTTACCGAAGAAATCAGTCATAAGGAGTGCAAGCAAGAGCAGTTTCAAGTTTCAAGAATAAAAAAAATCAGCCAGACAGATGTTTGCTTTCCTTATAACAAAGTAGAATAAATCGAAGCATGTGCACTGAGACATTTTGTCAATTTGATACACAAACATAATCATTAAAACTTTCCTTTGACGACACTATGGTCAAGTACTACACAGATATGTGCTGCTGTATGACATTTAACTTACAAGCTATCAATGTGCTACTTTATTACCAAGAATGTGCCAAGAAGGTTAGGTTAAAGTTTGGTTTGTTTGTCTGTTTGTCAGCAAGATTACAGTAAAAAATCTGTCTTGATTTTCATAGAACTCGGTGGAAGTTCACACTTCCGTTAACATGGAAAGCTAGAGTATTTTGGCTTTTGTGGAATAAATGCCATACATCCTAAAATCCAGTAGATGGTAGTAAAATTCAATAGTGACAAAACATAGGCAATTGTAGAAATACAAAGCAGAAAAACGTTGTGGAAACCTAGATAAACACATTGCGCAACTAATTATACTATCAATCACATCCAAATGTGAAATTCGAATACTTCTGGAAATATATCCAGTCATGGTGGTTGCGCTTATAGATCTGCATGTCATAGAAGAGTGGACTACTGGCCTTTGCGGAGGTCTGCGTTCAAGTCGTTTCAAACATGCCAACCACCATGCATTGCTAGTTATCTACTTCAGGATTGTTATGTGATTTTGTTTAGCACCCAACACACATATTACTACAGTGACTTATGATATTTATTCATTAGGAGCGTTAAAGTTTGTATCTGTAAAGAGATAGACTGTAAATTCGAGTCTTAGTGCTCAAGGCATCTCTATGCTGCACTCATCTGGCATTCATACTTAAGTACAAAGTCTAGTGTGTTTTCTTGTAGCACAACTTTATTACAACATTTATTATTGAAAAGAGAAGCACACCTATACTTTATTTAGCAGTGTTCCCCCTGGCAGTGGTTCCCATCCTTTTTTGCTTGCTTGTTTTTTTGTTTGTAACCACTTAATACAAAGCTATGTATCTACATGTGACCATGTCTACTTTTATCTAAGCTCTATGACTTGTGGGGAGTTCAATATATATTTTTCCCCTTTCAGACTGTTTCAATTAAATATCTTTCACGGCTCTGAAGGTGTAAAACTATACAGTATTATTTCAAGAAAAATTCAATCGTTAGAGAATCCCACTAAAAATAAGTTAGCAAATTTGAGGTTTTTCATCCTTTTGGTCCCTCAGTATGGTGATGATCTCATGACCCCTCAGATTCTTCCCACGACCCTTAGGGTATCCAGGCCCCCAGTTTGGAAAATCCTGTGACATTATTTTAAAAACTTTATTGATCCCAGACACAACACCAAGTTTAAGTCATATAGTGTGATATGATTCTATGGTTGTAGTCGCAGATATTGTAATTATACAGCAGTGTCTCATACTTGCATGTGTGCTATTACAGCTATTGACCATGGGTATGGGAAAATGAACAGACTCAAGATACTATTGCAAGCAGTGCCGCTGGGGGCACTAACGAGCTGCACCTCTTTGTACTTTGTACATCCTTGTTATCGCGAGATTCTATGACAGGTTTCCGGTTGGCTATTTGTGTACGGGTGTAAGGAACGCGTACTGTTCTTTTAAGCAGGCGTTTTAACAAACTGTCGAGTTTAGATTTGAATGATTACGGTATTCATCGATCAACAACATTTATACTGAGGTAAGATTACACGCCAAACCTTTGTTTTTATGACTGCCCCTCGGCCGCTCTGAGCCGTCGTACGTTAACGTTTCATTTACGTCGACGAAAGAGGGCCGAGGGCTCTTGCTAACGCTAACACGAATGTTGATACATAGCTAACTAACGGTATATTATGTTTTTCCAGTACATTTTAAGTAATATTACCCAATATTTAATTCATTTTGCACGTAACACACGCTCAATTTGTGTGATAAGGTTATTGCTACTCTTAGATAACTCGCTTATTTAAGATGCTTACCACTTGCTTATCGAACGTGCTAATACAACTAGCCAAGTTTTCTTGTCTTCTTTTCTGACAACACGCAGATGTCGGACGACTTGATGAAACAGTTAA
The DNA here is from genome assembly GCF_017976325.1 of Chelmon rostratus. NCBI lineage: Eukaryota > Metazoa > Chordata > Actinopteri > Chaetodontiformes > Chaetodontidae > Chelmon > Chelmon rostratus. The sequence continues at coordinate 16,407,818 of NC_055668.1, read as the reverse complement.
GCAGCTACAAAGCCCAGCTACAGCAAGTAGAAGTTGCCTTATCTACCGACCCAGATAATGAAGACCTCCTTAAACTCCAGAAAGACTTACAGGTTTGTGTGTCTCTGGGAATAAGATGCGTCGAAGTGTTGAAAGGCTGCGATAATTTGAGTTTTATAACTGAATACCTAGCTGTTCAATTTAACTAGAGCTTCAACTATTAGAAAAAAAAAATATTGCCAACTACGTTGATAATCCATTAAACGTTTTCGTCATTTATTCTCAATCATTTTTCTAGTAAAAACATCAAACATTTGCAGATTCCAGCTGAAATACAAGGATTTGCAGCTCTTCTTTGTTTTATATGGTAGTAAATGAAGAGTCTTTGGGCTTTGAACTGCTGGTTGGACATGAGACGCAATTTGGGCTTCGGAAAATTATGAGCTTTTTTCTCAACTTTTTGACATTTTATACACCAATGGATTTACTCATTGTAAAAATAATCAGCAGATTAACTGATAATGATAGTAGCTGTTAGTTACGCCCCGAAACCTTTTCTGGGGGGGAAATTGCCTACACTCTCCATGAACATCTGACCTCCTTTTGATTCTGTTTCTTCCACAGGAAGTCATTGATTTGACAAAAGACCTCCTGACCTCACAGCCCACTGAAAGTGCTTCCACAACCAATGGCTTAGACACAGTCCCCCTGAAGCTCGGCTGGAAAGTGGGGGACAGGTGTATGGCCGCGTGGAGTCAGGACGGCCAGTGAGTATCACCGCCCTCCGCTCATGAAAAAATTACATGCAGCAATATACCTTAAAGCACTACAGTTGAGTTCTTAATTAGCATAGTGAAACACATTCTGTCCATCCATGTTATTTGTTAATCTTAAATCCACAAGATTGCACTTTATTTGTATGTCACTTTGAACAAAAGCATCTGCCAAATGGCCAAATGTATATGTAGTAAGATAATCAGTGCTTTTTGGCCTTGAGACAAAGCCAGTTTTTGCCACTTAATTTTACACAATGTTGAAAATATTTCACCGACTTGGGAATTTCCCCAAAACCATGTCACCCACACAGCAAGCCTTGGTTTTTATTTGTTTCTCTGTTTTTAACTTAATTTCACTGTAGCTATTGTTATTGTGACAAAGGTATAATTTCACATTCTGTTAAACTGTGCATTTTGAATGTTTGGTTGTTTTACCTTTGTCAAAACAATGTGTTTAAACTCTATCGGCCTTTACAGTAATTAGACTCTATTATTTTTATCTTAAATTTATTTATCTTAAAATATGAATGAACTGCCCGTGTCGTGTGTCAGCTTTATGGAAAGATTGTTAGACAAATATATAAGGAACAACTGAACCCAACAGAAGAAAAGCCAAAAGTAGAGCACAACCTTGGCTTTCTATTTCAGAGTTGACAGAGTTTGGCTTGGAGTAAATTTAACCCCAAGGTGTAAATGTTCTACATTTGCCCCAGCCGACTGCATCAGCAAGATGCTGTGGGAATACTGCATGGAAATGATGCATTTGTTTAAAGAAGACAAAGCAGTATGTTTTGTTCCCTTGCCGCCTTTGTAATTTTAGTTTAATGTCTGTTTGACTGCAAGGTGAACAAAAGTTAGTTTGTGGGAACTTTATATTCTTGAGGTGAATTATAGTCAAAGGAAATACTCCAAGAATATTCTTTAGTCACATGTCACACAAATTGACTGATCATGAAGTATTATATATTAGTGTTAAGCTTTGCTTATTAAATAGGGCTTGAGTCTTTGGCTCATACTCACCTGCTTACAGACGTGATTCTTTGGCAGGGTGTATGAGGCTGAGATTGAGGAGATAGACCGAGAGAACAGCACTGCAGCAGTTACCTTCTCTGGATACGGGAATGCGGAAGTGATTCCTCTGCAGAACCTCAAAGCAGTAGAGGAGGGGAAACGTTCTGATGAGGATGGGAGTGGAAGACCAAAATCAAGGTATGAACAAAACTCTTGTTTGTCTCACTTAATGTGCACACGCACTAACCTGTGCTTAAATCCTGCCTATTAACATTTTAGGGAAAGCTTTTGGATTCTCTGGTCTGTTCCCACAGGAATTACTTTTCACTGTGCAAGTGAAAAGTAATTGTAAAGTGTATTGAGAAACACACTTTAGCTATAATTTGCTTGTTAGTCATAATTGGTAGTTTGGTTCAATTACTGCTCTTGCCCTACAGAACACTCCTTAATTTCTGTTCTACTCTGCTGCTTTTCTAACCTTACCTTCCTTGTGTCATGTAGGCCTTGGTCTGTATAATTTTGATCGGTTCCTTTTTAAATTGTATGACTGTAATTGTAGGAAATAGGCACCTGGGAGTAGAGTAGTATTCAGTTAACTCCCCTTAATAGTGCTCATTTTGCTTTGTAATTACATGTGAATCTCATCCAGATTCACTTGTCATTTCCAAAGTGGCTGCACAGTAGATGACTGTACAGTTCTCGATATATCAAATTTCCCTAAACTATCCACCAAAAGGAGTTTACAATTTTGCAGTGTAGTTACACAATTATGTATATGCCTACTGTACAACATATATCTTTATGAATCCTTGTGGGTTTGAAATGACATGTTCTCTCTAGAACTTCAAGGATACATTTAACATGCAAGACCTAACAGTGCATTTGGTGCCTTTTTTGTTTCAATGGTTGGCTGATTTTAAAAAGTAAGATCCTGTCTCATCTTTTCTCAAAGAATGATACCTATCCACATACGAAGGAATGACACTGTGTGCTCTTTTAAGACAGATTTCATAGACTTCCTTCTTTTGACTTAACTATCAGTTATGTAATGCAGCGATGATTTGAAAAAAAGTTGGGTCGCTGTGTTAAATGTAAATTAAAAACAGAATGCAGCCATTTGCAAACAAACTGTGTTTACCGACAATAGTTTTACGAAGTGTCTTTTTCGGAATGGGGGTTGTAGTTCAGTTTATACATAACATACTGTAGCTACATATATTTTGTGTTTATGTTCACATCGTTATTCATTTTTCTTCAAGTTATACAATATGTTGTACTCTCAGCTGTTATTATTTCATGTTTGTAATATGGGTTTGTGTTTTTAATTGTCTCTATACACTTTGGACAGGGTTTGAATGTTTCTGTTCCTTGTCTGTCTTTCTAGGAAAGAGCAGATAGCAGAGCAGAGAGAGTATAAGAAGAAGAAAGCCCAGAAGAAGGTACAGAGGATGAAGGAATTGGAGCAGGAGAGGGAGGAGCAAAAGTCAAAGTGGCAACAGTTCAACAACAAAGCCTACTCAAAGAACAAGAAAGGACAGGTACTTTTTCTTTTTCTTTTTTCCTTTTTGAGGCCTGAGTTTGAGAGCAGGGCATTGAGCAAACACAGTGGACGGTGGTTACGTACTATAGTGCTTCTCTTTGCTGGATGTTATTTTCCACAGCAGCGGTTCTGTAGTGAATCTTTACAATGGAGTTCTGTTAAAATTATAGCTCTGTGATAGTAGAAAATCTTAAGAATAAGATGAGATTAGACTTTATTAATCCTCAGATGGGGAAATTCAGGTATTACAGGCAGCAGGTAATGGCAGCTGGGGAAAAAAAGCAGCAGAAATGGAGAAATACAAAATACATAATAAAAGCTGACTACATATGTGTACATTTTATACAAAGGGCTATATAAGAGAAGAAATATGTACAAAAAATAATACAATAAAATAAATGGTAATAAGAACTATAAGAAAAATAACCATAAAAATATACTGCCAATAGAACTGGCAAAGCATGCTGTCCATTAAGTCTCAAGGTCAGGCGAGCTTCTTTTATAACTGCGGTTTGGGTTATTTAATCGGTGCTTGTGGCATGTAATAACCTTGCCACAATGTACAAATCCACTGACTGTGTAAATAGGAACCTTTGCTTTATGGTAACCAGTTTCCCAACAGTTTTATACCACCTGTAAGTTATAAGAAGACTCGGTGGGGCTGTACAGCTGGGCTTTAAGCTCCTAGCAGGATCGCTTTCTATTGTCATAGTAGAGTACTTGGGTTAAAAAAGCAGTCAAAGGTTGAACTCACAGAGTTATATGAGTCTTGGAGTGGGGGACTCCATGAATCAATATGGTGTTAAATTTGATTCGGCCTTCTAAATGTTGGCAGGCATAAGAGCAGGATTTGATTTGTTTCACCCACGAGCTCATCCACCCCGTGTCATTCACACTGCATGGTATTGCACAGTGAAGTATGGTACAAGAGTGAAGGGCCAGGTAACTTGAAACTAGTGGCATGCTGTCTATGACTTGCTGCTGGTGTGCGTGCGTGCGTGCGTGCGTGCGGGTGGTGTACAGTAAAAGTTACACAACAATCCATTGTAATGTATGTTGAATCATTAATTATGGCTTTACTGTTTTTTGTAGGTAAAGAGGAGCATATTTGCATCTCCAGAAAGCGTAAATGGAAAGGTGGGAGTAGGAACATGTGGTATTGCAGACAAACCTATGACCCAGTATCATGACACGTCAAAATACAATGTCAGACATCTAATGCCACAATGACCTGATATACTGTGTATAATAATCCACTGTATACTAGCTGTATCGGTGCTTTCCATTGTGTTTATACATGATTTAAGTTTCTCAAGTAAAGAAAGCTTTGAAAGGAATTGCTTGCACACCATTGTTTGAAATATTGATGTAGTTTTCTTATATATTATGTAGGTACAACAACAAAAAATCCAAATGGAGGGGGTTTCCCCTGCACTAGAACAAGGTCACCTGTTATGTAAGAACAGGAAGTGGTGTCGTAGAAAAGCCGTAGAGTTTGCGTCCAGATTCCACTGAGGCCAAATACCCGTTGAGATGTGGACAAATATACACTTGTAGACACGGTGTGTAAATTTGAATCTGGATTCTAAACACTGATCCCTTAATAATGGTGTTGATTTGAGATGGCTGAATTTACATTTTAATTTCTGTAAATATATAACAAATAAACATGGTTTTCTTTTCAGTTTTTTAAATATTTGGTTCCACGTCATTTTGACTGTTTTTACATTATATTTTCATTGTGGCTCTGTCAGGTCCTGTAGGTGGCAGTAAAGATTTGTACAGTTAATGAATCCATTTAATGAGCATGATGTGTTGATACAACCTGTTTTCTCATTAAAGTTATATGAGGGGTTTTTTTTGACATGTTCGACTTTGTTAATTTAGTATCTTCAATGCACAGTGTTATCAACAAGCTGATACTTGAAACACAATTCTGACTGGCAACAACTACAGTCCATCTGCTTAGTACAGTTTTTTTTTTTTTTTAAAGAGACAACATTGGTTAATGTCTGGGTGGAAGAGGTTTATTAAGATTCCAGGGACAGTTATCAGGAACTGTTACAAAGTATTAGCAGGGGACCAGCAGCACATGTTTTGCAAAAAAGTCACCTTGGATGGCTGATTAAGCACGAGAGAAAACATTCTGGGGTGTGCTTTGACGTACTTCCTTAACAAAAGTCTTTTTCATAGTGCATTTTATAGTTTCCCAAACAGGTTGGGGGGGAAAAAAGACCTGTAACAAGGAACTTTGTGCAAGAGTCATATACCCATGTTAAGACACAATTTGGTGGTGATCTACGTAGGACTTGGACCAGTAAAATGCAGATAAATGTCTTATTGAAATGTCTTTTTTGGTTTCATGGATTCCAACAGGTCAGCAGTGCAATTCTGTGTCAAATATACATTAAATTATTAATGTGAACTCTCCAAATTTCAAGGATTTGAACTTGTACTTTTTCTGCTACAGTACTAAAAAGATACCGTATTAAACATTGAAGTATAAACCAAAATTAGTATTCTGTAGTGTTTGTGTTCATGCTACAGACATTCTTTTAAGCCTTGTCAATCCAAAGCACATTACAACATGATCGGACAAGCTACATTCAACACACATGCACCATAGCTTTTTTAAAAAAATCTAACAATCGTTTTTACTGCTGATTATCAATAACTGATGCCACTACTGGAGAAAGTGGAAAACTAGCAAACTGCAATTTGGTGTTGGACGGACAGCATAAACGCAGCCAACATTAAAGATAGGCTAAAACTAGACGGGTTATTGCTTTGAGCCTTGTGCTTGGACAAGTGTGGGATAGCTTATTACTGTCTAAATAAAACAGTTTGCGCACAGTGTGAAAGAGATGTCATTCTTTCAGCAAAACACCATTGAGTAATGCATTAAACCTGCAGCACTGCGTATGCTTCAGTGGGGATTAATTGTCAAGTAATTTGGTAAATATAAAAAAAAAAGACAATTTTAACATTTTTTTTTTTTCATTCAAGCATGACCAAGACCTAGCTACAAGAAAATTAAATATACCAAAAATAAATACTTTAATCATATGCAAAATAAATTAGAATAACATGGGTGGACTACACCACCTGTTTGGATAAGACTGTATTTCAGTCAAGCGGTGGGACGCCACATGGGTCAATGATGGTTGTGGGTCCTAAAGCAGAGGTTATAGGAGTGTAATAAACGTTTTGGAATGCAGACATTGTAGCCCTTGCCACTGGCTTGTACACTGACAAGAAGTGCCGTCTGGATACGTTATCCAAAGAAAAAGGGCAATGTTGTTACAAGGCAAATGGAGCAAACGTTCCCAATGGTGAGCCTCTAGCTGGTATTGGGTTTGTTTGTGTTTTTGCTGGTTTCAGAGGATCAACTTGACTAAAGGTAGAGTTTCCCCTTCAGCGTGGGACACTAGTGCGTTCATGGGTCCTCTACAGGATCAGTATTGAGTGCAGGTGTGGTTGATTCAAGCTGGTAATGGGTTAAGGGACATTCAGGTGATTGGTTAAGTCAACTTTGAAAATGACGGAACTTTATATTGCCAGAGAAGTTAAATTTGAAGCTCTTGAGTTAAGTGTTTCAGACTGAAGTAGAGGAGCCCCTTGGCTTTTGGAAGGAGACCTTTTGGACTTTTAGACTGAGTTGAACTTAAGGCTGGTTCTCGGGGTGTAGGAGAAGTTTCTTTTGTCAGGTAAAGGTGAGACTGAGGCTGGTTCCTCTTCTGAAGACAGGTAACCTAAACTGCGGGGGAGAATGGAGCTGTAGGCTGGTACTTTGAAAAGTGAAAGCCAGAAAAGACTGCAGCTGAAGTGAAAGTACAGGCTGGTGTTTTAAGCAGAGAAGGCCAGTTTTAGACTGCAAGTGGAGTAGCCCTCATCGCTGGCTGAGCTCTGCCGGCTGCTGTGGTCATCCAGGTCACTTGCACCGCTGGTGCTTATGCTGTCCATTTCTCCATGGGAGAACTCAGTGCTTTCCACATCAACTTCAATCTCTTCTGCTCGGCAAAAAAGGAAAGTGTGAATTAATACAGATTCATTTTCTGAAAGTCTAAATATTTGAAAACTTCTTGCATAAGTGATCCGATTCGGACGCTGACCTCTGTCGGACTCCGAGCGGTCAGAGTCCATGCGGGAGCCCAGGCTGTCCGTACGGACCCTCTCCCTCTCTCCATGAGTCTGCAGCTGGGCTAGCTGCCTCTGCAGGTGCCTCTGCTCCCTCTCTAAGGTCTCCAGTTGGTGCTGACTCCTGCGGTCCGTCTCTTCAAGTTTCTGAAAAGAGGGAAATGCAGAAGTCAACCGTATTCTTGTTACGCAGAAACCTAAAGAGGATCCAATGTGCCATATTTGGTGTTTAAATGAATCATTATGCATTAAATGGGACCATTATGGCCACACCTCTCTAGATGTTGTTCATGGTTAATGTACTATATGTATGAGAGGATGGTGAACTTGTCATCGCTGCCACCACATGTGATGCCTCCCCGTGCCTTCAGTAAATTGCTAGTCGTACAGGAAGGTGTGTCTGTGAGGTGGATATCAGTTAAAGATGACTGGATGGAAAAGAGTAATTTCAGTGTACAAACAATTATAATGAAGAGCTTGTCCTGCATTTAGCAGAAACATTTTTATTACCTTTTCAGCTCTTAACTTGATTTTAAATAAAGCCTGAAAACATCACGAACAGCTCACTTAATGTGTGTCTGGTTAAGAAAACAAATTACACACTATGAACCTCAGTAATCATAAGGGGATCCGATCACTTCACATCTGATCCGGCCATAAATAAAAAAAAGGACTGATTCATGCTACTGTAGTGGCGTAATAAGTCCTAACATTTTATTTGTGAGCCGGTTGTTGAACAAGATTTACAGCTGGTGTGACAAATGCTCTGGTGTCTGTGCAATTAAATATATCTACAAAAATATAGACAACAGCAAGTCACAGAAATGGCTGACAAATAGAGATTTTTGTGAAATGAATACTGATTTTGCATATTTCACAACTCTGTGGAAAACACATGTTGTAGGTTTTCACATCGACATACGCAGTGCTGTCGTATCAGCTGCCGTGCATGGCCACTTTCCTCTAATGTCTCCCCAGTTGTTTCTCTAAATTACTGTGCCAGAAGGGAGATATTTGCATGAAGGCGCAGATCACTTAAAATATAGCAGTTTGAATATGTTTTCTCTGGTTTGGAGCCTTATATGACATACCAGCATATCAATAACATTTTAGTAGTTATTATAACTGTTCTCATTCTTTCGTACAAAAATGCACCATACTGCTGCTCCTGCTGCTGCTGTTCGTAGCTCAGGCTCGTAGCTTTCCTACATTGAAAAATGCTGTAAAAATCTCAGTTTTTTTAATGGAGTTTGGAACAGTGTTGCCGCAATACAAGAGTAGCATGTTTTCCTGTAGCACAATACAGGGTGGGTTTTTTTTGTTTGTTTTTTTTAACTTCCTGCCGTGAGCTTAATGCTGGCTGCACCTGCACCACCCTTTTACTCTCATGCACAGCCTCTGGTTCCAAAAATACAACTCAGCAGCATTCAGAAGCCACGTTTCCTGGACTTCAAACAGGGAAGTCCAGAGTCAACAGTTGACATCATAGGTGCTTTATCCATTACCCCCCACTGTGATAAACTCCCACAGCCTGTTGCCCAGATTGTTTTCTTATTGCAGCCCTCAATCATCCATCAGCTGCCTCCTGCTGCTGGAGCCTGCACAGACTGGGCTTAAGAAAATCCAATATTTCCACACACAAAAAAAAAGCATATCTGGCTTTGACTGTAGTCATCAGGGAAGCCTAAGTGTTGAGTCTTTGATGCTTTCATGGTACAGAATCATTTGTGCCAGTCTCATGCAGTCCAGAAACACTCAGTGGTCCGTTCAGGCAGGCAGTTCTAACAGTCAGGACAGATCTGGTTCTCTCAAGACATGAACCTGCAGTGTGAAAGATGCAAAACCTCACCGAGGCTCAGAAGCCTACAGGACAGCTACAGCCACATGGAGGTGTGTTCAAAGGGGAGGAAAAGCTGAAATAACCCAGCAGCAAACATGTTGTCCAAATGCTGAGGCCAAAGAGCCTCACAGTGCAGTTCATCTAACAGTTCTGAGGCAACAACCACCTTCCCTTTTGCTGTGCATAGTCAATATCTCATTTAACCAAACCAGGCGTGGAAGAGTCATGGTTTGAGGCGATTGAGTGGCGATTATTAAGCACCAAAAATACCGCAATCTAGTACCAAACTGGTGTCTGTTTGCCATAAAGTATGTGTGCTGTCTTTAATCTATACTTTAGACATGATGCTGTTATGTCTTCATTAACCAGCGCTCTTTCATCCGTCATCTAGTGTGGAACTACCTCACCAAAGCATGTGCGTGTAGCTTGTACCTCGAGGAGAAACCACAGACTATGGGCCGCCAACAGCGGGAGCTAAAATACAATTTATTCTAAAAATAAAAAACAGGATGAATCTGTTGACTGGTAAAGCTTCCGTTTTGCATTTGGTCTCACACAGGAATCAAATGGACACCAGGACCCTCTCTTCCTCGCATATGAAAGTCATCCTCTGTAGTACTGCAGATCTGCTCAATTTGACATCAACCATTTTTCACTGAGGGAGCAGCCAGATATCTGTTAATTCACAGAATCCGTGAGCGACAGGCAGCATTTTCCTTTGCTTCATGGGTGTAAAACTCGACTGAATAGATCGATTTCCACTTATTCATTTCACACATGATTTTGTCCAAAATGCTGAACAAAGCAGATCAGAGTTTATGGTGAGAGGCTGCGAGCAGCAGGCCTTTTTCACTGATGGCATTTTGACATGTAACAGTAAGAAAAGTGCAGGAGTAAATAATAAAATTAACGGTGGCTGAGTGACTTTTAGCTGCTCTGGTTTGAGGGTCCTGGTATCACTGTGGCACTGTCATGGCTTGCCATTTTAATGTCACTAGTGAGACCAGTGCTTTTCCTACAACAACGTAGTAACAGTAACAATATGTTTATGTCACAAAAGGGGACAGAATTTAGCCCTTAATCCCACGATGGGACCACACGACGGGGGCCGCCTCACACTACCATACCTTGATATGTGCTTTGGCCTTGTTGAGCAGTCCCAGTGTGGTGTGTCGGCTGCAGTCTGGTCCCAGAGGGATGAGGGACTTCAACCTCTCCAAACACAGGCGGAGATGTGCTCGTCTGAGGGAGGAGATGCAATCAAGAAGGGTCGTTTCTCCTTAGAGACGCCATGCGCATCACACGGCAATTACACATGACAGAAAACTGACAGACTAACGTATTCTTGTCCTCTGCACTGATCCTGATTAAGACAGATTATAATGCTTCCTCCTCATCCAATTTGATTAGTATTGTAATAGTAAAGGCATGAAACTATTCGATTGGTCTGATCGATTCTTATTATGATTAATCCATCTGTGATGAGCGATGTAACAGTCAAGGTACTCGGGCACCTGATTTATCGGTTTATCCATTTGGCTAGTTAGCCACACCATCTGACTCCTTTGCAGTTACATATGGATCTGTCTGGACCCAGATTTAAAAGCTGCTGAAGTCAGCCCACTGCTCCACTTCTGATCCACGAGGCCTCTGGGCCAGTGGTCTCAACCAATACAGGAACTGGCAAAGGGCACTCACTATCCTTTCAAATAAGTCAGTAGTAAAATGTAGGTCAAGTTGTGATGTCATCTCCCTGCATTGGCCACCATTTTGTAAAAGAAAAACAAACAGCCCAGTCTGAAAGAGGCCATCCTCTCCAAGATGCATCTCTCAAACCAAGACTCTCCCACGCCTGGTTTGCTTTTGAAGATGAGCCGGGCGTTTAATTTTAGGATAAATGTGTGCTGACATTTGTTTCCTGCTCGGAGCGGCGGCCGCCTCATCCTGGAGCAATGCGAGCAAGCTGCTGTTAGATTCGCAGCTGAGAATCTCTCAGAAAGGAGCCCTGTTGTCTGGAAACAGACGGTTCCCGTTTGCTGACTGGGGAAATGTCTGCATGTCCTCCAGGAACAGCGCCGCTACTGAGGCTGCATAACACCTCCCTTTTATTTGCCTTGCAAAATGCACGCTGCAATCGTTCGCAGAAGGCGAATTTCCAAGTCGTTGATAAAAATGCCTTTTTTTTTTAAAGTGCTGTGACGATAATGAGCTGATTCACAGGCCTGAAGTACATCTCGTTTTGAAATGGTACGGTCAACACATTTAGCATGGCACCAAGATATGCAAACATGGCAGAATGGGAAAAGCTTTTGGTTTATCAGCTTGAAGCTCCATTTTGAGACAGCTGGGGCTTGAGATAAACGCCTGTGTACCTCATTTGCAGCAGTTTGTATACTGTGGATTCTGTCTTTCTCCATCTTCTGTATCACTTTTGCACATACAAATTTTAACCTAACTTGTTATGCATATGGAGCAAAAGTTGAAGTAATATGGAAGTAGAAATCTATGATAACTGCCCTTTTCATGGCTCTTTATATTACTCAGTGTAGTTTTTGCTATTCAGTGATGACAGAAAATTGACCTTTTCAGTATTGTTTAACTCACCTATTTTTTTCCAGTTCATTGTGTGCTGACCTGTTGAAATTATAAATAGAAAAACAAAGCTGTTACACAAGCCTTAACAGTGCAAGATACAACATATTATACACTCTGTTTGTACAAAGCAGATCCAGTAGTCATACAAATCAGTGCTGCAATGGCGGGATAGAGATGCTCTATCACAATACTAGTAAAATGACTAATGATTAATAAGGATTTAAATGCCAATCCTGTGTCAGTGAGGATGTCCACGTCCACTCTGTGCAATCTGAAGAGCCATTTCAAGACATGAACCTACCTATTGTGAATGCTGTCCAGTTTCCTGTTCTTGAATTTACGCTGCTTCTGTTGATGTGCAGTCGGGGCTGCAGGATATGTTGAGGCGTACCCATGCTCACATTCTGATGATGAAAAAGATCAAGAGGATTAAATAGATTGTGCCGTTTTTACAAACCTGCTAAGAGCAAAAAGCCTGGATTTGCATGATGCATGTGGCCTTATTTGGCCTGAGCTCTAAACTAAATTTAAATCTATGACTGGAGGCAACACATTCATGGAGTTCGACTTAAAGTAATACGTTTATATCAATAAGGTTTTTTCTATGATTAACATTTAGGATGTAACTCTGAAGCTTGTGAGTGGGAATATTTTGTCAAAGCTCACTTCTTTTCCACAGTATTCTCACTGTCGCTTTAAAAAGAAAAAGCCTACAGCTCCCATGAACCCCGCATCCCAGTAACATACGACGTCAGCCCTGAACCTGCGTGTGATTGGCTCTCCGCGGTGACTCGCGCGCTGGGAACATGCGTCCCGACCAATGAAAACTTTCCAATTTGTTCCATGTGGAAACCATGTGAACAACACATACAAGGAAGCAGCGGCTGCCTCTGAAAATGATAGGTGCGCTTAGAATCGGACACTTTCGGGGGAAATAAGCTCGAAATCGCAGTCAGCATGTGCAACAGGGTCCGTGAACGCGGTATATTTGGAGCGGATGCGATATTTTAGTGGAGCAATCGTGAAAGAAGCTGAGATGAACGATTAGATCGGCCAATTAGGAGCCCCAAACATCCCAAAATGCCTACACGTATTAACCGAAGTGTGCACATATGCAGGCCTATTTAAAACAATTTGAACAATGACACTGAATCGTGCTTATTCGGTTCAGTCTCCCGTGGCCTGCAAAACATTTAAATAGAAGCGGATAGTTTAGCTGCAGGCTATTGTCTGTCCCCGGCGATGCGATCGCTTCCTGAATTCAAAATGTAGGCAAATTTCCGACTTCTTCCCCAGCTGCATGTATTTTGGCGAGTGTCGGGCCGACGGGGCGACAGTTTTCCCAGCAGCGGGCGGACGATCGTCGGCTGCCGTCGGGCCAGCTCATCTGTCCGCTGCGCGTCTTTTGTCGCCTTCGCCTCTATTGTTGTCTGCTCGGCGCATTACGTGTTAATATCCCCTGCAGCCCGTGTTTACTTACTTCCGCTGCTCTTCTCGATATTTTCTATGTAATGTGCTGCATCGAGCAGCACTTGCACGTTCTTCATGAAAGTGCCGATTTGGTCCATTGCGGAACATTTGGAGTATAAAACGTCGCTGAAAGAATAGTCGGACATCTCTCCGAAATCCTGCTGGTCCATGGACGCATCCGACTCCGACAGGACCTCTTCGGGTTTCAGCTCGCTGTGCTGTCGCATGTACTTTACCATGTTCACTTGAGGCGTTTTTTTTCTCTTTTTTTATGGGGGGCTTTGACAAATAAGCAGCGCTGAATTTGTTCTCCTTGTCCCGTCTGTGCACTGAGCGGATGACTGAAATGAACTGGGCTCGATGGAATTGCAGTCCTTAGCCTCAGCCACTTGCCCTACTTGGTGGATAATCCCTCCCACTAACGCATGCACATTGCATTCATTGTCAACTGTGCCATAATAAATCCTCATTATCAATACTGCAGGAGGGCAACAAATAACACACATAACGCCCGCTTTCATTTGCAACAATGCTGCTTTATTTCAGTGGGCATAAACGGAATAATTATGACGAGTAAGAGCTGCCTTTCATGTGCGCACAGTTGTGTCTGTGTTTGAACAGACTCTTAAAAGTGAAAAGCATGAAGGCCACATGGCAGCAGACAGCACTAGTTCTAATAAATAGTGCAACCTGGATATCAGGGGTATGGGGACAGGAATGATGTCTGCATTCAGTTGTCTGATGTGGTGCTTTAAGGTGATTTTCATCCAAAAGTTTGGGGTTTTGCCCCAGGTGTGAATACAGTACATTAAAATGATTTTAGAGGCAGTTTGGGATTATTTTCATTTAATAATCCTATTATTTTCCCCTAGATCTGTCTCTGTTGAAGTCTCTTGTTTTCACCTCAGCTCCCCTGGATACGTCATATACTGTAGTTCTCCTGTTCTGGAGCAATATTTAGTCACATGGAGATAGCAAGAAAGCAATCAAATAAGTTATTGTCAGAACGAGCAGGGCCCATCTTCTCGGGCTGCTTCACGTCACTGAACAGCAGTGAAATGCTTTTGTAACCTTTTAAGTTTCCTGTCCTTTTGGAAAAACTAACCTTGAAATTGAGTGTACTTCTGGCGCAATGGTGCACTCCTGTTGTCCTCTTTTGACTGATTAAGAAGTCATTTTCCCCCCCACGCTGTGAGGGATGGAGGAGGACAGAGGGGAAAGGGCCTGCCTTTACGAGGCCAGCCATGCGTGCAGGGCTGTGTTGTGCCTCCGAGACAATGGGTGCAGATGGCTGGCCCGCTGCAGATGTGGCCAGGCCTGTAACGGACGCCTGTGAGAGAGGACACCCTCCCATGGAGTCTATTTCAGCTGCCTGGCAAGGCCTGACACACACAGACGGTGCTGGTCTGGACACTGGAACAGAGGCGCACACTTCGGTGGCAAAAACAGGCTTAAAGATGCAAAGGTGCCTTATAAAACCCTGACAAATACAGGTCTGTTTTTGGAACAGGGCGCTTCTTTGCTAATGTGCATCTTTTCCATTTGATTAAGGCTCTTGTTACCAGAGCATCTCCCACATAACACCAAGCCAAATGCAAAAACTCAGACATCATCTACCCACGTGCCCAAAGGGACAGATAAATCGAGTCAGACATGGACAGAGTTCAGTGGGGGGATGGAAGCCGACAGCATTTCACCGGGAAAAGGCTCATCTGTGCTGTGAGGCTCGTGTGCACGCTGACTGACTGACTGACTGACTGACTGACTGACTGACTGTGCGAGCTGCGCGCTGATAGCGACGGCGTGGAAAGCTGACCCGCTGTAGGTTGGTGTAGAATGTGACCCCAACTGGAGTAATCTGAAAAGCCTGAGGATTACACCAGTGGCTCGGCTGTCACAGAGGAGGCAAAGTGACACGGTGCTGGTGTGTGTGTGTGTGTGTGTGTGTTCATGAAAGAATGTGCCAAATCACATCCCACGCTGGTCTCACAAACAGAGAGTATAAGGCATTTGGTGTCGTTGAAACCGAAAATCTATCTGTCCATCTATGTGACACTATCTCCCCCACATGCTGGTGGTCTGTAAGATGCTACTCTCAGATGAGGCTTTGTGCAGCAGCACCCCCCACCCCCGTCATTTTAAAAACAATGGCCGCACTTTGCCCCGAGGTCACGGCAGAAGGACACTCCAGCAGGCCAGACGTGTGTCACCTGCTCCGTCCTCTCCTTAACAATGTCAGGACATGGAAGGGCTCAGCGCTAAGCTTTGTCATCCACCCATTGTAAAGGGATTGTTCAGATAACAAGTTTGGGGCCTGCTGCTGGCCGTGCTTTTTAGACAAACATGGGGAAAAGTAAGACAAATAAAGAAAAAGCTAATTCGCTTTAAATTCCCATGACTAGAGAGAGAACAATTAATAAGTGTCGATCTTCATTTGCTGACTCACTTCAAAATAAAATGCTCCTAATTTTTCTTAATTTGTGTTCAACAAAAAAGCGCTTTTGACCTCATCTTCTTGTTCTTAACTTGCAGGAGAGGTGGTGCGTGTGGGTTGGGGGTGGTGTAGGTGTAGATCCTGTCACTCCCCCAACATGAACACCTGTTGGAGACACCAAATCCCCTCTTTGTCTCCACGGCCCCCTCTCAGTGGATTACCATGACAACGCCCATTCATATCATGGCTGAAGACTGATTATACAGCTTCACACGGCCAATTATCGCTGAACAGAGGGCATTGTTTTAGGGGGACGCTGCCTCTCTTAAAAAGGGAGGCTGTGTAAATAGTTTTCCAGAAAGCTGCATCTCATACTCGACGTGCTGCGTAACCTCTTAGAACGGGACGCAGTTAGCTGGAACGAAAAACCCAGCAAAATCAAAAACCCCGCTCTCGTCGGAAGCTGTGTTTGAGCAACGATAAGAAAAAGATAGCATCAAATATCTTTCAGTCGATAAGGAAGAGAGCAATACAACGGTTATGGAAACATATGCCGGCTTTTATTACATCAGGTGGAAGGCAATATTAAAAGGGCTGCATTTGAGGGTAGGAGACGGGAACGTAAAGCACCGTGGGGAGAAAAAAAAAAAAACCTGGGTCAAACAAATAGCGACTTAACAGAAAAAATAAAAGCGCCAGGCACACAAATTTACATGAGTAATACAATTTGTAAACAAAATGCGCTGTGCATTAAGGGGGATTAACAAAACATGTCTGTAAAAGTAGTGTTAAAATATTATTAGATTGTACTGTCACATTTCTACGTTTCATGGTTTAACATTTGGTTTAGCAAAGAGAACGTCACAAAAACAAACTATTCACAAAGGTTCACTCCCTTTGGGTCAAAACAAATCATTCACATTATTGACTGGGATGTAAATATATGGTCCTCTAATACACATTATAGCAAACTAACAGTGGCTATGAAGACAGGCTTTCCACAGCATACCGCCATTAACTGAATATTTGGACAAAATGACTCAAAACATCCATTGCATCCGACGTTCTGCGATTCGGGCTTGGCACTTTCACCGTCTGCATCCAAACAAGCAGTCATTTGATTTCTCTGTCAGTTCTGTAAAAGACTTTGGCACTCGTGAACGTCAATATGCAAGAACCATCGCTTTGCTGAGCTCTTCCTGTTAGTCACAGTCGATTCCTTGTCACAATTACAATAAAGCAGCAACCATGGGAACAACACCGCTGACGTGACTGTAAAAACAACATGAATTATTACTGAATTATCACTCACAGCATGTTTAGTATAAGAGTTAGTATGTAAAGTAAATATGTTAAGACTATAAAATCATTTATTTAACTATCAAACACTAGATTGCAATACCTATAATAGAAACCAACATATATTATTACAAGATAATATAACTATGAATAGGTTCAGATACAAATCGTACTTCTTATAAGGCTAAACGTGGTATAATATGTTCGGCCACTGTTACACGACTAGTGTGACTGTTAAATTTTAAAATTGTTGAAACAATTTTCTTAGCTTTCAGTTTACATTCAACAATGTGCAAAAAAGAAAAAAAAAAAAAATCACAAATCCGTAAGTGTAATCTGATTCTTTCATGCCCCTCACGACCTTGCGCTCCTGTGACGCCCCATTAAAAATATGGGTAATAACAACCACAAAGATGCAGTTTTTGCAGTCACTTTTCGCTTGATTTCATTTCGCCGAGCCCTTCAGGAGCCGTCAATCACAAATTCTCACAGGAAATACAAAAACATCCACTTTGCAATCTTGGAAAAACATTCACATGGAATAATAGCTGTGAATGAGGGAAGATGTGTAAAAACAACACAGTCCTGGGAGACTTACCGACTGAGTGATAGCAATTTGTCTTATTTCACTTCCCTTCAACAAGGTGAACATTCAGAACGCAACTCAGATGTTTTCCACGCAAAACACTAATTGTTTTTACAGGTGAAGGCTCTCAGGCTTCTGTTTTTTCTTTCTCATCCTTCTTTTTCTTACTCTTTTTCAAGAACGAAGGCGTGCGGAACTTCTTCTTCTTTTTCTTGGGGGACTTGCTTTGGCTCTCCGGGGTCTGGGCCTCCCCCGTCTTCTCCTTCGACGTGATGGAGATTTCCACCGTTTCCGCGGTGCTCACGCTCATCTTGGAGACCTCGATGCTCAGATCCTCGTCCAGCTCTGCCAGGTGGTCTTTGCCGTTGGGGATCGCGTCTGCCGACAGACGAGACCAGGTCAGTGATGAGGGCAGCGCAGAAGAAGTGCGATCACACGGACAAGGCTGTGATATTACAGATTCCACCAGAGGGACTCAAACAAGCAACTAATTCTGACACCTAATCATTTCTGTACCTGCTGACTAGCTAATTACCTTGTTTTGCTGGGGTCATTATGGGAGAGAGGGAGAGGGAGATAGTGGAGCCATCAAACGTCGTCATCTCATCTGCATCAGTGGCATCATCGTCTTCTGCAAAACGATTAAGGTCATCAGAGGTCGGCCATACATCAAAGCCGGTATGTTCAGGTGCGTGAGGCGTATTAGATGAACATTTATGTCCAGTGTAATTAAATTACAAACAGTCTGCCAATCAAATCAATGGGCATTGCTCTGCCCTGAGGAGCATCTACAGGTAAAAAGATCCTCCCACCCCTCCACGTTATGAGGGACAGCTATGGCGTCTCCGAGTCATTACAACCTGTTGCTGTAACTCGAATGTCACTAAGCAACATTTAACTCTTACAATAGCTACTTCTATAATTAATTATAATAAATGCTCACTAATTTTGACACCAGGAGACAACAAATAACGTGATGAGGGGATCATTTAATTTCAAATATTAACAGATTTGTGATTTAGGTGAGTGATCGTGCTGATGAAACACCACGTCATGTTACAAGTGTGTTTGAACTCCTGACCTTGAAAACAAAACGGTTAAAATTTAGAATTTTGCAAACTTTCAAGACTTTGTACAAACCCTGAAACATGCTGACATGTTCACAATGGCAATGCTAATATGTAGCGTTGGAAAAATGAACAATTTGGCCTGATGGTGGCGCTAAATGAAAAGTTAAGGGGTCACCAAAATGATTACAGTTAATTCTGAGGGGAACATGAACGTCTGAACCAAATTTCATGGCAATCCATCCAATGGTTTTCAAGATATTTCACCCAAAACCACATGATGCAAAAGACAAGTTCAGTAGATCACCAAACTCATCAGGATTCTTCCTCAGTGGAACATGAGTGTCAACATCAGCCCACTAATGGACGAGATATTTCAGTCTGGACCAAGAAGAGGTGGACCGATTGAGCTGCAAACACCACTAAACACTGGGCTGGTTTTAATGGTCTGGTCTTTGCTACATTTCATTAACCTCTATTAGCTGATGTGTTCGAGATTGACACATTATTGTGATGGTTGAAAATGAGCTGTTACTCTAATACACAGCTGTAGACACGTTTCCTGCCCACCCACACACACACACAGAGACACACGCGTTTCCCTCTTCTGCAGTCATAAACAAGACATGAGTAGTTTGACAAGGCCGATGTCTTTGCAGCTCATCTCTCGCAGTCCCTGTGAGCTGACTTCACAGCTCAGAGGAAGAGTGGAACCATGGGCTGACATTTTTCTCCTGCTGGCATTTTTGCAGGAATATCCTCATTTTAAGTCAAACTAGCTGCAACATTTCCTCCATGCAGGAACCAACCGACCACTCTGATTAACTTCCTGTGGCAGTTTTTGTATGTGGAGGAAATAAGTACAACAAATCTTTGGAATATATAAAACTAAAATATTGGCATCAGACCCCAGTGATCAAGTGATTGTAATCTGTGCATTACCGTCTAATGTCTTTTTTTTTTACTTAAAAGTAAAGCAAGTTCAATTTGAGTTCATGATTCTTCTGAAATGTGCATTAATAGGTCAATAGGTCATTAATGCAGGGTTTTTACTATTTCTTTAGCTAAAGTCAGAGATCACTGTTAGCCCCTCAGATTAGCTTTGTCTCTGCATCTCACCTTCTTTCATGACCTCTGTGATCCCACAGGATTAACGTCAAAAAAATCATCCACTCAAAATCTACAGGGGATTAGGTCAGATAGGAGTTTGTGCAGACCCACGAAGGATTGAATTAAGTGGAGGTTTTCTGTGCCTCTAAAGAGCACCGGCGCACACTCAGACTACCTTCTTGGCCTTGCTGCTTTCTTTCCACCGTGTCCTTGTATTCCTCCAGCTCCTTCTCCGTGAGATCACTGAAAGGGTTGGGGGGAAGGGAGCGAGTGTGCTCCTCGTCCTCAATGATGAAAGCCTGATTGAAAGAAGGAGATAAAGAGACACTCTGGTCACCTGATGTGATGGATTTTGCAGCAAACTCAAGTACACTCGAGTTTTGTTTTTCCCAGTTGCTTTGGCACAGTTCCTCAAATCTACAGTTAATTTTCTCACAGCGGTTGATGCTTTCATACAAGAATCAAACGTACAGATATCTTAATTTGATCCAGTGGTGCATTGCCTCTGTAATCAAATTCGATTAAACTAGTTCCGTAGTAGCAGGCAGCTGCAGCAACAGGATATTTGACTTTGTTATTAGGTTACTGTGCGTACTGGAAGTCGTAATAAGAAATGACACAGAGACACAATTTTAGTGTCTTCTGTCACACTGACTGTAGACGTTTGACTGTTTTGACCTGTCCATATGGACCACATTAATAAATGTTACTACAAGGAGACCTCAGTCGAGGCCAATGGTCCTCTCTTCTATGCTGCACAAATCTGCAAGTGCAAACTTCACCATCAATTGCTCGATTTTGTTTTTTTTTTAAGTAAAAGTAAGCATTTGTTAAAGTAATAATTTTTCTTTATTATCTCTGGTGGTGTTATTGCAGACTGTTCACATTTGGATGTCAGTAAGAGCACTATTAGTTGATGCTTGATATGTGTGCATTCACGTAGCCATAGGCACACCTTAGTAGTCCCATGAAAGCACCGTCCCCGTGAGCTCCATAACGACTGCTTTCTGTGTGAAGTTTAAGCAGCTACGTGTGTCGGTTACCCCAGAGGATTACTAGTGCCTGTGACTGTAGATTGTCATATGGACTCAACGGATCTCGACAATTGGCTGTTTTGTCACTACTGAGCTTTACTACCATCTACTGGATTTTAAGATGAATGACATTGACACGGCCAAAGGATCCATCTCGCAATCTTAACGAATGCTCCACCTGTCCACCTAGTTTTATGAAAATCGGGCCAGTGGTTGTCTGTAATCCTGCTGACAAACAGACAAACAAACTGGACTGGTAGCATAATGTTCTTGGCATATGTAAAACTCTGATTGTGTGTGTAATCTGTCTGCAGTTTTGTGAATGGATTCATAGTTTTTGGCTGATAGATTTAAGGGATGTTTTGTTAGGAGGGGTCTAGAGGAAACGTCTGAGTGCCTGAAGCCACTTGCTGCACCTGTTGGTGATGCTGTAAGCTCACTGACACCCACTGCTGGTGAGCAATTAAAAAGGCCATTGAACTGACGGACGATTGCAACAGCCATTATGTCTGTGCATTTTCCCCTGTGTGACTTGGGTGTGCAAACTCTTTTTGTACTTTTAGGAATCTGACTTTGGTTGCACACTTCCCAGCTCTCTTTTTCATTTTTGATTGAGCAAGATGTTCTTTACCTTCTACTGCTTAGGCCACAATGAAGGAACACTTTGGTGGCATTGATGAACTGAGTGATGAGCTTATTCACTTTTGAGTTTAATGACCAGCTTTTCAGGACAAATGAAGTGTTGTAACACTCAGTTTGAATTGTTGCTGTGATTGCTCTTGACAACTGCAACAGTGCTCCAGCAACTGAGAAATAGCATGAATACAGTGACACATTGTGCATCATGGCTGCGCCTGTGACGTTTCACACGAGGTAAATGTACTCACTGGTCCTGGGATGGTGTCCACGACAATGCCCGCTAGTAACTGAGACTTTGGTCCTGGAGTCATGTGGTCACCTCTGTGCTGTTCTTTTATCTGAGCGAACGTAGCCAACAAAATCAAGTTAAACTTAAAGTTGAGTAATCTCTGACATTGCATACAATATCTTATCACCACAGCACACCTGCTAGCATGAGGTGTGTCAGAAAGAGTCCTAAAAACACACTGTTCAATGGATCAATCAGCTTCTTTGGTTCATCAACAAAACATTCACTGGCAACTTTAGTTTTAGTCATTTTAAAGCAAATATGCACAACATTTGCTGGTTAATGACTCTCAGATGTGAGGGTTTTACATTTTTCTTTGTTATATATGAGAGTAAACTGAATATTTGGGGGTTTTGGTATTCTAGTTGAATATGTGACATCAAATCAGGCTATGAGAGATGATAATCGTAATTTGTCACTGTTTTCTCTCTTTTTTTGACTGAAAACAATTGAGAAAATAAACTGCAGATTAATCAATAATGAAGATAATTGTTAGTTGCAGCCCCACTTGTCAGAACATACCATTTGCCCTTGAAATCACGTCTTTGAGAGTGTGAGAATTATGACATGCGAGAGCAACGCGGTGTGAAAAATGCGATGACGTTCGAACTGACCCGGTTCCTCTTATCCTGAACCTCTGTTGGATCAGTGTTGAGTGGGACAAACTGGTTGGGGTCCTCAATCTTTATCGGTGTGCCGATGCTGTTGCCTGGCTGTGAAGACTTCATCCACTGAGGAAACAAAAACAGATCAATGAGTAAAAAATGGAGAAGACTCTGAAAGAAGTCTAAGAAGATTTAAAACCTGCATTTATAAAATCGGCCACAAGAGGGCAGGCTAATACAGAGGAATAGCAGCTCCCAGGATCTCCATTTCCTTCAGAGGCCAAAACACTAAGAGTTAGACTCTAACATTTCTTGTTTTGGTGTGACATGAAAATCAACGCACTACAGTCTTGGTCCTGGGGCTGACATCCCCGCTGGGTGACTGCTCGGGAACATTGACCCTCAAGTAGCTGTTGGGCGAGTTGAGCCACCGAGTCCTTTCCCTCTGCTGTTTCTGCACCGCAAACTTGAAGGGGCTTCGCAGACCCAGCTCACTGTCCTCCGGTGGCACGGCTGACACCGTGGCAGGGATCTCCACGTCGTTCTTAGAGCGGGGCTTCTCGCGGACGATGGGGTTCCTGTAGGAGTAGCCCGTTCTGTATCCCTGATGGTCACACATAGAGAAAACATTATTGTAACTGAGCAGTTTTACTTTGCCTGAGGTTAAATGGATTGCAGCATTTTGCACGGTTCTTCAGTATTTCTTCACAATCCATTAACTAAGAGATATCAACCATAAAAGACGCAAAATTCAAAAGGATGCACGGGCTACCCAAGATCCACTTACACAATGCTTCTAAATATTTAAACAGTGCTGTATATACAAACAGCTTTTTTTGCAGATGTGCCCAGTTTCAGAGGAAAAAGATAAAACTTTGGTTTCAAAGAGTTTGTTGTTAACAATACATCAAAGAAGGGAGAGACAACTAGAAAACTGATGGGAACTCGCAGTATGTTTAGAGTGCAGTCTGAAGCCAGCAGTGCAACACTACAATCAAAATCAAAATTGGCATACTCTCCCCGGCAAAATGACAAGTTTGACACAGAAAAAACTCCCTGCTCTGGGCTTTGATCGCCACAGTGTGAGCAAACCATCGTTTTTTTCCCCCCACAGTTTTGTTCAGTGCCACAAAAAACACTATTTTCCAATGAGTTTCCAAAGAGTATCATGTGATTGGTTGCACCTTTTGGGTGCAGGTACAGTATAGACTTGATATATACTGTTGTGATTAATGCACACAAGCAGAAAGCACCTGGTAGGTCTGTTACCTCCTTTCAGGCAGCTCAGATTAGGCATACTGGTAAGCAAGGAGACACGTGTGTTTAGGCTTGAAAGATACTGTATATAAAACACAGAATACACCAGATGTGGTATTTCAATACATGTCTGCACAGACAAATAGTGTGCTTTAAGTACGTGTATTAAAGTGTATTACTTTGTGTCAGATTGTTGACCAAGATGAGGCTCTTCATCCTCACACTCATCTGTTTCTCCATTTCATCTTAATATCAGGTTTAGAGAAGTGATATACACCCTTTCAAATGTTTGTTCATATGTTCATATATAGCCTTTTAGCACTGTTGTTGCTTTAAAAGCTGTACGGGGTCGATTCTAAAGCTTCTCCTTCTCTCTGCATTATTAGCTGCGACCTTTAGAGTTTCAGGATAATTTTTGATGTCATCAACTAGCAAACTCAAGCGTCTGGCACAGACAGCCAGACCTCCTGTTGCAGTGAGTCTACTGGTATTTGCACCCAGCACCATATGCAACACTCGTGGAGAAAAGACCAAATCCCATTTCCAAACCGAGCACACTAGCGTCCTTCCACTAAGTGACTGTGTGGTCTGTGCGGCTGTAACTGCCCACAGCACGCCTCGCCATCTGGAAGCTATGATTGAGAGGGTGGGCGGGCTATGATCACAGAGTTAGCACAGCTGCAGCCCACTCCTGCCACAGTTGTTAGCGAGCAGCACACTCAAACAGACACAGCCTGACATCTTCAGTGTCCGCAGAACATGTCGGGGCCTGGTCATTAGCTGTGTGGTTAGGATAGCAGGGTTTCTATTGACACAAGTGCAGCACAGCACAGAAATCTTAAAGGTGTGACAGGACCAGCAGACAGCATGTTAGCACCAGACAGCAAACAGATCACTGTGGTCTGATGGTAATTACATGAGCATCTGCAGCTGTGGTGAAAAAACACTGACAGCTATCATTAAACAACAGGATTCAATTACACAAATCATCTTCGGATTAGACGAGGAAAAGCGCATCTAGTTTCATTGTGTTCTCTAATCAGGCACTTCCAGAGGAAGCGTCCAAGACAGGAAGCTCAAAGCATGATGGGTAAAAGGCACAGGTCAGGGTTCACCTACCAGGTTGTCCAGCATCCTCATAAGGGACTCGAACTCAGCCTCGCCCACTTTCCACTTGACCTCATTGTCCATCACCAGCCCGGCTGCGACCACTCCCTGGGTCAGGGGTTTAAACTTGTCCCTGTCCAGGAGCACGAGGTTGTCCACGCTGCCTGAGCACCCCAAAGCACTCACCTAAACAAAGACACGTGATAACGAACTCATGATTAATTAATCTGGAATTACGAGATAAATTATTATTCTGTGCCGAGTTATTGATGATTTCCCCTCCTGCAGTAAAAATAATAATCCTGAAATTTCAAGACATCCTTAGAGAGAGGGCATCCATTGCAGTCGGATTTTCACTTCAAAAGAATGGGAAATATGTGTGAACTGAGCTGTCAACACGTGTCAACAACAATAGGAAAACAAACACAGTCCAGACACTGCAGGGTGATGAAAAAACACCTCGACTGTCTCCCCGACACAGAGCAACCAGCGTCTGAGACACCGCAGGGATCCACCTGACTCTGACTCCATTCAGCGAGCTTCATTCAAGCCGACCAGTACACAGATTTACTTGATTTTTGATTATTTTTACTAGTCTCTCTTACATGCACATTAACACCGGACCTGTCTGCGAATGGTCGGTGCACACTCGGACTCAACACATGATCATGCGCGGGGAGGAAGGACTGCTGTTGGCTTTTCCCTGCAGAGAAGAGGGCCAACAGCCGAATTCCTGAATCAATCCTCAGCTCAGAGGTTAGCTGATAAGTTTGCCGATCGGACGCAGAGACCCAACTCTTTAAATAAGTTATTAGCAAGCATGTAAGGAGCCTAG
The DNA here is from genome assembly GCF_017976325.1 of Chelmon rostratus. Taxonomy (NCBI): domain Eukaryota; kingdom Metazoa; phylum Chordata; class Actinopteri; order Chaetodontiformes; family Chaetodontidae; genus Chelmon; species Chelmon rostratus. The sequence continues at coordinate 16,382,208 of NC_055668.1, read as the reverse complement.
GATAGCTCGACGTTAGGGTTGGGTTGTCGAGGTTAGCACGCTGCACAATATCAACTGGAAAACCTTATATACGCTATTATTCCAACAGGTGGAATGTGATGATTTCTACACATGCACTTGGCTCATGAATATGAAAAAGTGCATCAATTGCCACATCCTAGTTTAGAAACTGCTTGACTGGTGCAGTTGCATTTCATGACCAGGCCGAGGTAGTATCAAGAACAGGAAATCAAGCTTTTGATACCTGGATTTCGCAAGCTTGCTGCGAGTGGTAGACGTAGTGGAAAGCCTCTTCGACCGTTTCTCCCAAAGCCAGCAGCCCGTGGTTCCTCAGCATCATCACCTGAAAAACACAGGAAACACCTGAGCTGCCTGACGGCCCAGCATAGTCGCCACGACACACTGAGCAAATCCATCTGAGCTGATGTATATCCACATATGCTAATGTGAGCTGATTAATGCGCGTATGCGGCAGCTAGCAAATATTCCCACATACAGGACACACGTGTGGAACTAATACAGTCTCTGCATCTTACAGCGAAAACCCGCCATAAAACAAAACGTGCCGCTCATTGTGCAGTGCTGGAAATGTGAGCATCAGAAGGTGAACTGGGAAGCCAGATGAGATCGGTACCACCCACATATCTGTCTGTTAAATGCAAGGTTTCAGGCAGCGGTTGGTTACCCTAGCTTAGCATAAAGACTGACAGCAGGGGGAAACTATAGCCTAGCAGTGACTTCCTGGAGTTCTGGTTACCTAGCAACCTCGGGGTCATGACGAGACTAAAAGAAGTCACTGTGTCCAACCAAGAGATAGTCTAGCACAAAACCCAGAGCAGATTTTCTTTTCACGTTTGGAAAGGTACAGGCTAGCTGTTTCCTCCTGCTTCCGGTGTTTATGCTAAGCTAACAATCTCATGGCTGTCGCTTCATATTCTGCAGACAGACATGAGACTGGCATCAATCTCCACATCTAAATATCAGCAACTGAAGCAAATAAGTGTATTTCCCAAAAGGTATATTTCATTAAAATATGTTCCTGATATTCTCAATTTTAGACAAAATGCTTGTGGTTGAAGTTTTATTAAATTTTAGGAACAATATATTTGTGCGAATTCATTTACAACAGGTACGAATAACCTCGTAAACAACCAGTTGTGCATACGCTGTAATATAACAACCTGCTTTGTCCCATGAGAAAGGGAGCCTGTCATTAATGGAGTCCCTTGGTTTGACAGTACCTTGGCAGTCGGGCCCAGAGCTTTCTGAAACTCCACCTTCTCCTCTTTATTATCCAGGCTGCCATGGTAACCAAAGCAGCTCACGTCCCCCAGAAGCAAAGCCTCCTGGGAAATGGGCAGGATTCCACATTTCATCGAGGACACCTGTTAACGTGGAATAAAAGCCACCGAGACTGTGATGCACCAACATCTAAATAGAGCCACATTTTTTGCTATCAGGCACAAATAAAACTTGACACAGCGGTGTGCATCGTGCGCTGTGCATTTTACAGCCGAGCATCAAAGGAAATGGCAAAAGCGCATTACAGGGCGTCTGCATCTTAAATAACAAGGCACGCGGGGGGGGTGCTTTTAATTCTGCCTTTTTCCTCTGGTGCATCATAAGCATTTAGCAGCAGCCTTTATGCTTTGATTAAGATGAAGCTCAATTAACATTGGCCCGGAGCGTACTTACCGCAGCTGTGGCAGGGGTATGTATGTGGATGATACATCTCACGTCGGGGCGCATTGAGTAAATGGCAGCATGAGGCGCAAACCCAAAGTGGTCGATACCCATGTCAGTAGAGCCCTGGTCCACAACCTCACCGATTATGTTTACTTTCACCTTCGCATGGCAGAAACGAGAAGAACCCACCCATTGTTATTCCAGGACACAAAATAATAACTGTAAATACTAAACCTAGGTAGGTAATTACATACAGTATGGCTGGACCATTAAAGGCGCCCTGTGGAGTTTTCTTGTAAACAAAGTCATGTTTGCATTAATTAATTTCTTACAAAAACACATTGTGTGGATCCTTGAGGCCTAACAAAGTGGTGATTGTATTTCTTTCCTTTGCAAAACTGTTTTTTTTAAATAATATTTGGAACCTGCATTGTTTCCAACCATGTCTGCGAGCTGGCTAGCAGTCTCCTTCATCTTCCATCCCTGCTTGTGACATTTCTGTGCTTATGTGTGTAAAGTCACCCACGCACTTGTGTCTGTAGGTGTGTCCTTGAATTCAGGCACGTCATACAAACAAAGGGGCCTGCATGTAAAAAACACTGCTCCATAGTGCTACTAATAAAACTCCACAGAGTGTCTTTAAGGCAAAACTACTTCATTATGTACCTTCTATACACTTGATACTGCGCTATACTGAAGAATATTTCTATATTCATTTGCTTAATAACAAACAGATATTCCAGGTGGCCAGTAATATATTTACACATCCTGTATAACAGTCATCAAGACACGAATTCATTTTAAATATCCTAATATTAAAAAAATATCAGTTACTTTCTGTTTCTCTATGAATCTCAATCACTCTAATCACACTGCATTCTATATGCAGGTGTTTGGTTGAATGAAGCAAAGTTAGGACTTCAGTTTAACCATCAAATAAAAAGTCACAAAAATGTCTTACAGCACACACACAACATATTCCTCACAATGTTTCCAGTTTCAGGGTATTCATTCAATTATCTTCATTGTGATTTCACGAAAAATAGTGACATTGTTGCCTTGTGCGTGTTGTAAATTGCCCTGACAATGCAGTCTGTACTCAAACACACAGCCATTGTGCTTACCAAATTTGCCCCCGTCACCTCAGCAAAAGACAGACCTCGTGGGCTGATCAGAACATGGTCCTGCTCTTTATTGACCCGCACCTGAGACAAAACGAACACATTGTGATCCAAAATTCATCTGGGTTACGATGGAACGAGTGAATCCCAAGCTTCTGAAACGTCAGAGACTGAGATATACGTGTTATGTCTTTCTGACCCGTGTGACGCCTCTGCAGGAGTGTTTCCCCCTATAAATACTTGTCGGCCTGTTAAAAAGCACTGACGCCACAGGAGACCAAATCTCTACACTTAAAAAAGTTCTTTAAACTGGGTTAGCAGCTACTCGGAGCAGGGAGACCCATTTCACAGATTCAAGGGTACAGGAATCTCTGAACCACGGAAGAGACGCTCTCGTCATTCTGAAAAACACACACAAAAAAATCGGCGTGTGGGTTGATAAAACTTACTTTCTAGGCTTTCTCTTTGGGGAAAATCTGAGCTTTACATCTCGACATCGCAGGTGTTCATCACACATTTCAGCGCGAATTCCTGCTGTTGGGGAGCCGTACGTACTCACAAATGCGACTTTCCCCCAACCATAAATAATATATGGCTTCTGCAAATAAAGAGGTATTCCCCTTTAAGCCTTCCAGGAGCCGGAGAACGTAAAGATGCACAAACCTCGTGCGGCATACATAAGCAGATGTGCAGCGGAGCGAGGTGATGAAGTTGTACTCACAGTAATGTAGGAGCTTGTAAAACGAGCCCAGCTGAAGAGGTCAACAAGCCTGTAGAGGCTGGCCAGCCTGCAGCGGCTCTGCTTCTCGCCTTTAGCAAAGGAGGGAGACTCGATGCCGTACAGGTCATTGACTGGAGTCACCATCCCAAAGCCTGCCACAAGACATAACATCAGCTCTAACTTGTGATGCAGTAACAACATTAAATTTGCATTTTTTCTTTCTTTTACAAACATCTACAAGGATGTTTGCATGGTTTGCCTCCACGGTATATAAAGAGAAAACATGTTGGGGAGCTTGAGTCTCTGCAGCTGAAGCTTAAAAAAGGCCTTTCTCAGAATTCCCGACAAGAAACTGAAGGGTATTTTTGGGGCTGTGCTACCATATAAGGGAATTTAATGATACAGGACGCTATCTTTTACAGCCACTTTAGCTTTTTAAAAGAGCAGGTCTGCCTCTGCCACTTCACGGCTGTTCCCTACAGGAACGTTCTCCAAACATTTACGGTTTTTAAAGTTTGGTTTCTCAGCTCCAGGGTGCCCTGTGACCTCCCAGCAAACGCAAGGCAAAAAAAAAAGGCCAGGCTAACATGATTAGAATTGCAAACTGCTGTAATTCATTACCAAGACCGGTCATGAGGGCTACTTAATAGAAACACTGTCAGTGAAGAACGCCGTCAACAGCTCTCTGCCTTTTCTGCTGTTTCAGGGTTGTTCAGTGTCACAAGAGTCTGACAATTCAGCCCCTGACAATGAAGATATTCAGCCTGCATAATGCACACAGACAGAGTGTACACACTGAATGACAATCAGGCCCAGAGGGAGGCAGATGGAGATGTTCACACACACACAAACACTGAAACACACTGACACTCACTGATGGGCGAAGTCAAGGGGCCAACGCCTCCCAAGGTGCTGGCCATGACCAGGTCAGCAATCTGTCTGAGAGCCAGGAGACCTGTAGGGTTGTTGCCCTTCGTCAGCTGGTCCTGAATCAGGCCTTCCAGCTCATCCTTGAACACCTGTAGATAAAAAAGGGAGTTTCGTTTACGGTAAAGTGAGGAGAAAAGAGGAAGAAAGACAAACGGCATCACTCTCTTCGCGACTCAGAGATGCACAAGCCCACCTTAAACTCATTCCAACAACTCCTCGGGAAGTGTCAGGGAGCACAGCACGCTTTCATGCGCTCCTTATTACAACTGTACACAAATCACAACAGACCACTAAAAACCTCTTTGTGCGCCTGTGAAAGAAATGGGGAGGGGGGAGGCATTAAACCTGACTATCAATTTTTGCCTTCAACAGCAGCCTGTGAATCTTGAAACAGCACTGTTTCCCTGTGTGCTGCAGCTAAAGCTCCAGCATTCTGCTTCAACCGGCCACGGTTCCCATGGTGATGAGATGAGCTCCACTTGTTGGACCCGTTATGCAATCGCAGATGAGTGTGGGCTCGTCTTACTTCCATGCACTTCACTGGCATGTGTTTATTGCGGCGCCTTGTACTTCATCTAACCAGACTGCACTGCTTTGTTTATTTTCCATTTGGTTTACATTATACTCAGATAATATCTGCTATCACATGTAGGTGCAGGGTGAAAGGAAACTGCTGTATTTTCATTATCAGTGAATCATTTCAGCTATAGGATGTCAGGAAAGGGTGAGAAGATGTCTTTAAATTGCTTGTTTTTCAGTCCGAAACACAAAGATTCAGTTTAATATTGTGCAAGGCAGCAAATATTCACATCTGAGAAGCCTCAACCAGAGAAATTTGCTTGAAAAATTACTTAAACGCTTTATCAATCATCAAAATTGTTGCCAGATAACTGCCTGTCAAACGAGTAATTGTTTAGAGGTACGATCGATGTGTAAGAACTGGCCACCTGTCTTCGGTCGCTCCACCCAATCAGGAGGCAGCCTGTCACCAGAGTAATTGTTAAGTCCTTCTCCCTACACTCTTTGCTGTAGGCAGGGAAAACAGGGTCCAGGTGATCAGCGCATCAGACCAGGACTCTGGGGGACGATGAAGACCAGGCAGGCCGGGACAGGAGGGCCGTGAAGCGGGGGAGCAGCGAGAGGAGGGTGGAGCATCGGCAGCGTGGAAAAGCAGCGTCTAGAGCTGGGATATTATCACATCTAACTCAGAAAACGAACCAGGGTTGGTGATTGTTGCAACGGCGTTGTCGTTTATTTAGTTCCTGTCAAGTTTGAATGAAGTGTTTCACAATGAGTTAAGTCGCCATCTAAGCTCGTCTTAGTTCGTTAAAGGACAGAAACTTGAATTCAGAAGGTGTGCGGTTGTGTTTTTCTATTTAATGAGGAAAACAGGTGGAAAAATATTTAGTTTACTTTGATGATTTGTTAGACTAAAAAAACCTGACAGAACTCGTAGCAAACCTGCCGCTTGCAGGAGGCCTGAGCTGTACTGTCGATCTATCGCCTCCTGTGGCACAAAGCGGTATTACTAGACAGAGCGGCCCGCGGCTGCCTGGTTAGCATGCTAACTTCAGTCAATATCTCTGCAACACAACACGCAGACATCTTTCCCATAACGTCATATCTGTTATTTCTTCACATTCTGTCGATAATAACGTTAATTCATTCATATTTTTTTCACATTTTAAACTAAAATCCGGCCATTTCTTACACATCGTACCTTTAATGACTTCAGGCTCTGGCTACAATTGTGTATATTACGTGTCTTTAAGACATTTCTCAGATCATGCAGTCCACCTTTACCTTTGAAAAATATAGTTTAGTACACTTAATTTGTAATAACACTGGTGCTAAACCGAAGAGAAGACAAGTGATGTGTGGATGCTAAAACCCAGCTGCACACTACACTCCTTGATAACATCAACACACAGCTAAACCATGTCTAAGTGCGGCAGAGTGTATGAAATGACCTTCACATAAACAAGGAAAAAACAACGCATCTCAGTGTGTCTTATGAAGGTGCAGAGCCTCTCCGGCTGTAAAAGCGCTGCTCATGACTCATCCGCAGTAAAAGCTTGTGTGTAGGAGGACGCTCATATGGAGCTGCCGGCTACGTACCGGACTCTGCAGGATCTGGGTGACCCTCTTCTTCTGCTCCATCATGTTGAAGTCCTGCCTCAGGTCCGGCGACATGTTCCTGCTGCGGAGGTAGTCGGGGTCGCCCTGGTCCACACGGTCGAAGTAGCGCTCCTTGGAGTCGTTGCTGGACAGGGACAGGGTGAGGGACCCCGCCGCCTGCCTCACCTCCACCAGGCTCATCTCGATGGCTGCGCGGCCTCCTACTCGTCCGCTGGAAGCTGTGCGAGAGGAAGAATAAGAAAGGCATCAGCTTGCTTCACATCCAGGCTGTCAAGGCAACGGGTTGGCTTTTTCGGCAGAAAAGATACTGCATGGGTGCGAGGGTGACTCATGTAATTACAGGGATGGAGACAAAAGCGAGGAGGACATTGTTACATGACTGACGCTGCTTTCAAGTGCAAAGTGGTGATGTGCAGAGAAGGATGATTTAGTCACAGCTGCTGTGGACATGATGCTTTTTTTGTGTGTGTGTCCTACAGAAGCGCACTTCAATAAGGCGACAATGAATGTGAACATCTTCATCACTCAACAACTCTCTTCTCCAACACAGATGGAGGCCAGCTCAGAGAGTGTGAGATGAAAGTAGCACCAGTCTCCACACCTCTGCTGTTCAGGCGGAGGCTGCTTAGCTTTGTCAACACCGAACAAAAGGTGGGCCTCACATGCAAATGATGCACTGTGAGTGGCAGTTAGCGCCGTCGGTGCTGCGGCGTTACCTGTACGTTGGGGGTGGAGGGATACAGGAGATCAAGCCAGGACTACTTTACATTAAATTTCAGGCCTGGGAAGGGGATAGCTCCGCCGCGCCAAACCACAATAAAACTTTTCCTCCCGGTGCAGCAACAGCCTGTTACTCTGATCGTTGGGTGCGAGGCATCAAATTACAACTTGAAACCATTTATACCACAAAAAAGTAGCCTGGGAGTGGGGGGTCGCATTAGCCGAGGCTACACTTTGAGACTTGTTCAAGCTCAGCAAACACAAAGCGCGCACACGACCCCGGGAGGCAAACTGTGACTGTAAGTTGAAAATTTACCTGGAACAGAAAGCTCAGTTGGTGAATTAAGCGCCTCCGGATGGTGAGATGTCGATTTTCTGCGACACGGGCTCCAGAGTCGGGGTGGAAGGCGGACGGGCGTTATCCCCGGGTCTGATACATTGTGGCGGAGAACGAGGGAGAGCTTGCGGTGCGCAAACTTGCTGCAGCTCCGGTATCCAGACGGAGCGGACTGCCCGCTGCGCGTAAACACACGGTTGAAGAGGAGTGAAGAGAGTGTGCACGCATGGAGGAGGATGTGGGTGTGTTTGTGTGGGAAAAAAGGAAGAGTGACCATGTGACTTCACTCATCCACCCACTGCTGGGCCTTATGTATGCAGCGGGACAAAGGAATGGCCACTCAGGATCAGCCCAGCTTTTTTAGGCTCACTGTAGCTTGCTGTTCCTGCACGGGCTGCCGGTTCAGGGACCTTATTTCTGAGGTTCTGCCTCATCCCCTCTGCTAACATCCCAGAAGGAACTTGTTACAGGGTTGCAACAGCTCTCGGTGAGGATTTGAAGCCTGTGATATTTTTTATTTTATTTTATTTTTCTTCTTCCTCTCTCTGTGTATCTCTCTCTCTGTGTGATTCATTAACTCTTGCCACTTCATTTCATAAATAACTGAGGCTCCTGTGTTCCCGCAGCCCCTCAGCAGAGGTTTTCATCAAAGCTATATGGCCCAGCCATACCAAAGCAGAGCACTTCAAAGCCCGAACAAGTGCTCTCTTCAAAAAGTGAGACAAAAGTTTTCCAAAATATAGGATGTTTGCACTCTGACAGCGATGAAACACAGATGTTCCTTCATGGAGGAAAGACTGCACCATTTCTGATCCTGTGGTTCACATCACACTGTGCACAGTGAGCGTGTGCTTAATGTACACTCTGATTTAAATGGACTTGCATCAGATTTACCCACCACTTGACCACTTTTAACTTTACAGTCATATAGCACATCTTCGCCTAATGATAACACAGTGATAATAACGCCAGCTAATGCCATCTCATGCTTGGTTGACTCAGGAAACACTCGCACAGCGACTTTCTTCAAGCGAATTGAATCGTCTCTCTTACTGTAAACGGGCAATAAGATGGAGATGACAGCACGTGTGGGGCCGTGCAGCTTTGTCTGTGCTCAGACAGCAGGGATTCCTCCACTCTCGCCACCACCTCTCGACTCTTTTCTGCGTTGCTGGTCAGTCTCTCCAGAGTGCACCGGAGCAAGACTCAAATGCACTCCCAGCTCAGCGAACGCAACTCTGAGAATCTCTGAGCTTTCTCAGCACCCCGCTCCTGCCAGCCCACAGAGTTATTACGCCTTTAATCACGCACACTCACACAAATATCTGGGTTTTTGGGAGTCGGAGAGAGAGGGATTGGATCACTGACTGATATAACAATTCCAGGAAACAGAGTGGAGTCTGGGAGGCGGAGCAGATATGTGGACATATGGGTTGATGTAATGAAAAGCAGAACTTTCTCACTCCGGAGCTGTGTGACCCCCCTCAAACCCTGAAACCCTGCCTCTCTGTTTCTGGCAGAGTTCCCACCGAAACCACATACAAGCTTAAATGTCTGCACTCACACACACACTCTCCCTCTCTCTCTCTCACACACACACACATACACACACAACATCCTCCCACCGGCCAGCCCCCGCATTCTTGCTGACTATTTGAACTTTTCAGCTAGGGCAGTCTGTCTTGGTAGCATTGACCAAACGTCAGATGTTATTAGTCGACGTCTCATTCATACAGATTACTGCCGAGGATATTGATGTCCGCAGATAAAGGTGCAGCTTCTTGCCACAAACCAGCTACTCCACTGGAAATAACCTCCACATGCAGGCATGCAGATGCTGCCTGGAGAAATCAATGCAAACTAGAGCTTGTATAATAGAATAGATTGAGGGGAAATGACCATCTTTAGGAGATACGTCAAAGAGATTCCAACATTAACTGACGTGTGGCTCTTGTGCCAGCTTGGTTGAAGGAAGCGCTAAGAATGGCATGCTAATTTTCAGTCATACCAGACCTGATCTGAAACATATTAGTTTATTGAATCAATCCCTCTGAAATTCGTACTTTTACTTAAATGAAGGATCTGAATATTTCTTCCACCACTGCTCCTATAACACTCACAAAAGATAATTTTTTAAAAATGATCAGAATCGATGCAGCATGCAGAAACAGAGATATGGTCTCTTTTATTTCACGCTTCCCTCTTGTCAAAACCCGGTGCCTACTCGACCGCCGACAGTTCAGCTGGAGATTTGAGTGTAATGTAGCCTCGGGCCTCTAGCCTCGAGCAGCGATGAGGAGCGGGTACAGAGGTCTGGTAACCTCACCACTTTCTAACTCCACGCTTTGATGTGTAAAATCCGCGGAGTTTCAACTTTAACAGGAGGCTTCAAACTATGACAAGACAAGAAAAAGTCACAGTTGACTCTCCGTCTGAGAGGTTTGGAGGAGGAAGAGGAGGCGAAAGTTGACAACCTATCGTGCTAGATGAGGTAACGTTGTGTGAACTAGTGTTAATCCACGGTAAAGTGTGCGAGAGAGACATCAGCACCGCAAATAACAAGCAATGCCATGTTGTGGTTGCACTTTGGTTGAGCTCCAGAGAGAAGTCTGGTGCTGTGGCAGGCAGACATGCTATACTGACAAAGGAGGAATGCATGAAGCCACCTTTGACCTATGGATCCTCTCTCTCTCTCATGGTTTGGTCTCATCGCTGCTGCTTGTGGGTTTGAGGAGGTTTATGACGACACCGCTGCTGGTGCTTTATCTGGTTTCTCTGAGCAGGGAAAAGCTGAGGGATCTTTGTCCTTTGACAGGTACATGATATACTGCTCAGTAAGGGTACAGGGAGAATGTGAAGGAGGCCAGGATACGGTCTGCACTCTTGTTAACGTTACAAACTGGTAGAGCAACATAATAATAACGTACAGACATGCATGGAATGTGAATTGTAAAGTAATTAGTGGAAAATAAGGCCATTAAAGCATCTGAGGATTTAACCTTTTCCACTGCCTTAATTATTTTATTTAGAGAAATAATTGTGTTATTAAATGTACTTCATACTCCAGTGATTTAGTCTTGCACTTTACAGTTTGGGGGCTTCTGAGAAACAGATTAAAAGAAAACATTGATCCAGTTGAGCTCCACACTTGACTTTTGCCTTATTTCCACTGCTTGGTACGGCTCGCCTCGGCTCGTCTCAGCTCACGTGGAACTGTTCTTTTTTTGTTTTTTCACTGGATAGCACCTGGTAATCAGTGCTTTTCTGGCAACACCTCAGCCGAGTTTCCAAGTGAGCTGAGCCGACACTAAAAGGTGAAGAGAAAGCACTGCAGACCGCTGATCAGTCAGAGAGAATCATCACTCGCTCGACGCGAAGCAGCAGAGCCGTCTCGTCGTCTGTGCTGTGATGTCGGATTTCCTAAACTCTCCCGTGTTTTTCGGCACTCTTTTGTCTCGCTGCCTTGAGCCTTTTCTGACACAAAGTTTGTCTCCTTGCTGTGACAAGCAGCCACGTACCAAGAATCAACAAAAACCATTCACCTTCATATCCTCCGTCGGTCCTGTGTTTGTGTGTTTGTGTCACCTTGAAGGTGATGCCACAGCAGTTTCACTCAGTGTCGCTATGACGATCAGCTAGGCAGCCCGCCTGCATTGAGGGGGTACTATCTGCAGTCGAGATTGAAATCGAGAAAAGTAGCTGGTACCAAAGTGAGTCAAGCCAAGTCTAGGTGTACCATTCAGTGGAAACAAGACATTAGAGCCACAGAAATGCTGGATCCGACCCTTCCCATGATGCAACTCTGTGGTGTGCTTCATTGGGCCGTCCTTGCCTAGACAACCTGCCCATCTTTCAAACGCCACAGACCCAGTTCTAAACACAAACTTTATAAGCTGTCAAGATGAGATAACCCTAATGACATCACAATGACATCGTCAGGGTTATTTTCTTCAATTCGAAGCTCCTTCAGAGCCACAGACGACATTATACCGCTTTGACAGCAGCACTCAAACAAGACAAACAAACTGATATTTGTGTGTCAAACAGGTGAAGTTCCTCTTTAAAACACTGAATTTCATTGACTTTTTCTATGATTTTCAAAACTCACCAATTAGTCCATGATAATCGTCAGGCTGTGTCAGAAAGTCACATACTGAGCACTATGACAGTACTCTACGCTCTACGCAAAACCCAAACAGCATTTCTTTATCTTTCATGCTCATTTTCCCCCAGGATTCTTTCATAGCTCTGGACTTTTTTATTGTCAGGCCATTAAAAGTAATTTAAAGACATGATAACTGAGCACTAGATTACATCAAACCAGACTTTAGGTGATGGTGCCCCCTTGTTAACGCCGTTAGCTCTGTTAGCTCTGTTAGCACAGTTAGCTCTGTTAGCGCTAGCGCCGTTAGCTCTATTCGCACCGCTAGCTGTTAGCTCAGTTAGTGTTAGCTCTGTTAGCTCCGTCAGCATTAGCTCCATTCATGTTTATTAATTCAGTTCATTAATTCATGTTAACAGAGACATGAAGCAGAGGAGAGAAGCAGACACAGACAGCTGAGGTGATCAACAGAGACAGACAAGGAGAAAGCCACAGAAACACAGCTGAGAGCAATTCATTAATCAGGGACTGACTACCTCTGATATCTGCCGTTTTCTCAATTTGCAGCCTTTTTCAATTGTCCGCTGCTTCGCCATAGTTTCTCCTAGAGACTTCATTCAAACTTTAAAACGTAGATAATTTTGTCGGCTCAAAATGACCCTCGGCACATTTTGATATCTCTTACGGTTTTCGAGCTATGACCATCGAAGGCCGACGTAAGACGCAAACAACTGCGATAAATTTCCCATAAGAAATGAATGGGGAAATTTCCTCAAATTTCAGCCTTTTTCAATTGTCCGCTGCTCGGGCATACTTGGTCCTAGAGACTTCATTCAAACTTTAAAACGTAGATAATTTTGTCGGCTCGAACACACCCCGTGTCCCTTTCAAAATTTCCCAGAGGGAATTTTCTAGTTATTAGGGACACGGGGCAACGTCCCGAGTCACTGGCTCCTACAGCTATTTCATAGCTGCAGGAGCCAGTGACTCGGGGCGTAGCCCCGAGTCACTTATTACTATCCCGCGCGTTTCTTCTTCTTCTTCTTATTAGGGACACGGGGCAACGTCCCGAGTCACTGGCTCCTACAGCTATGAAATAGCTGCAGGAGCCAGTGACTCGGGGCGTAGCCCCGAGTCACTTATTACTATCCCGCGCGTTTCTTCTTCTTCTTCTTCTTATTATTTTTCATCTTCCTCCAAGTTTTCGTCCTCAAACTCGTCCCACAGCTTTGAGAAAACCCTCGCAAATTATATATCAAAACGTGCGTATTGTTCGGGATCGGTGTGCTATTACTTTTCTCAAATTTATCGCAGTTTTTCGCGTCGTAAGACGCGAAAAACTGCGATAAATTTCCCATAAGAAATGAATGGGACGGGCGAAAAAAACAAGATTGAAATTGGAGTTTTTCAAACATCTGTAGCTCAGGCATACATTCACCGAGAGACTTCATTTCAACTTTAAAATGTAGACCCAAGTCTGGTCTATTGGTGTGTTCATCCACATTTTGATTGGTCCTATAGTTTTTGATCAGTCACTGTTCAATGACAGTGATCGTTTGGCGGGAAATTTTGAGATTATAATGGGTGTGTATTGCGCGGAATGTTCGTGCTAGAGTGCGTGCTAGAGTGGCACAGAGTCTAAAAACGATCTGAAAATCTTCTCGTTTTCTCGTCGCTACGGCCACAAATTACACTCTACACGCATAATTTTGGGATCTTTTGTAGACAAACTTGTCCTCTTTCGTGTGATGTCCTCGAAAAAGCCGAGAGACTTACTGAATTTAAATAGTGAGACGTTTTGTGCAGCCAGCGCCCTCCTGTTCTCCCATTAAGTCCCATGTTAAAATTCAGAGCTGTTTTGTGAGCAAAGCAGAAATGCCTCCTGTCTTTAGATCGCCATAAAACGAAAAGTTGTTGTGTCAGGAATAAAACGAGGAGATGGTCGGACTCAGGAAGTTCTCGGGAGTCCGATGATCTATAGTACACTCTGATACGAGGTACGGTTCTCTCACCAGAGGATTTAGTTCAGGAGGTTCGCCGAACCCAAATCTCACTGCATACAATACAAACTCCTGTTCTCTGAGTCGCAGAGTCTTTTTAAGTCGACCATTTTGTCATTTTTCTAAAGAATATCTGGACATAAAACACACGTACATCTGGCCCAGACTTGTCCGCATCTCACAGTGTAATCGGTTTTTTGATAGCAGCTACGGTTTTGTCACAATCGCAAGTTGTTCGGAAGAAACCGACAGCGAAAAAGCCGCTTTTCAAGGGAAGAGTTTAACAGGTGCAACTGTCATTTACACACACACCGGTCAATAACCCACGCACACACATCTGCAGGACAACAAGCCTGAGAATGATTATCTTAACGAGCTCAGTCAAAACAAGGGCATTGTTTGAAAACAATCTCCATCCAACAAACAGTTAAACTCAGCTTCACCAAGCGCTTTGCCAAAAAGGTTGAGAAAGTAGTCACACAAACACACACACAAGCAGGGCTAACCAACAGCTAAAAAGTGATTAAAAACAAGCACGTCAAAACTGAACAGGAACAGGTAAAAAGTGGGAGAGGTAGAGAGGTAATTATCAGCAGGTGGGGCAGAAGTTACACACGCACACAAACAAACACACACACACACACACATTCAGACACACATATACCAGACACATCTCCATGTAGGAGCTGGTTGGGCTGCTTGTGTAGTTCAAGCAGACACACACACACAAACAGACGAAGACACACACATACGCAGTCACACACAACGACAGATACATAAACACACACACACAGACAAATGCATAATGAAAACCCCATCCCCCCGCCCCCTTGTTAACGCCGTTAGCTCTGTTAGCTCTGTTAGCACAGTTAGCTCTGTTAGCATTAGCGCCGTTAGCTCTATTCGCGCCGTTAGCTGTTAGCTCCGTTAGTGTTAGCTCCGTTAGTGTTAGCTCTGTTAGCTCTGTTAGCATTAACTCCATTCATGCTTATTGATTCAGTTCATTAATTCATGTTAACAGAGACATGAAGCAGAGGAGAGAAGCAGACACAGACAGCTGAGGTGATCAACAGAGACAGACAAGGAGAAAGCCACAGAAACAGACGAAGACACACACATACGCAGTCACACACAACGACAGATACATAAACACACACACACAGACAAATGCATAATGAAAACCCCATCCCCCCGCCCCCTTGTTAACGCCGCTAGCTCTATTAGCTCTGTTAGCACAGTTAGCTCTGTTTGCGTTAGCGCCGTTAGCTCTATTCGCACCGTTAGCTGTTCGCTCCATTAGTGTTAGCTCTGTTAGCTCTGTTAGCATTAGCTCCATTCATGTTTATTGATTCAGTTCATTAATTCATGTTAACAGAGACATGAAGCAGAGGAGAGAAGCAGACACAGACAGCTGAGGTGATCAACAGAGACAGACAAGGAGAAAGCCACAGAAACACAGCTGAGAGCAATTCATTAATCAGGGACTGACTGCCTCTGATATCTGCCGTTTTCTCACATTGCAGCCTTTTTCAATTGTCCGCTGCTTCGCCATAGTTTCTCCTAGAGACTTCATTCAAACTTTAAAACGTAGATAATTTTGTCGGCTCCAAATGACCCTCGGCACATTTTGATATCTCTTACGGTTTTCGAGCTATGACCATCGAAGGCCGACGTAAGACGCGAACAACTGCGATAAATTTCCCATAAGAAATGAATGGGGAAATTTCCTCAAATTTCAGCCTTTTTCAATTGTCCGCTGCTCGGCCATACTTTGTCCTAGAGACTTCATTCAAACTTTAAAACGTAGATAATTTTGTCGGCTCGAACACACCCCGTGTCCCTTTCAAAATTTCCCAGGGGGAATTTTCTAGTTAGGGACACGGGGCAACGTCCCGAGTCACTGGCTCCTACAGCTATGAAATAGCTGCAGGAGCCAGTGACTCGGGGCGTAGCCCCGAGTCACTTATTACTATCCCGCGCGTTTCTTCTTCTTCTTCTTCTTATTATTATTATTATTTTTCATCTTCCTCCAAGTTTTCGTCCTCAAACTCGCCCCGCAGCTTTGAGAAAACCCTCGCAAATTATATATCAAAACGTGCGTATTGTTCGGGATCGGTGTGCTATTACTTTTCTCAAATTTATCGCAGTTTTTCGCGTCGTAAGACGCGAAAAACTGCGATAAATTTCCCATAAGAAATGAATGGGACGGGCGAAAAAAACAAGATTGAAATTGGAGTTTTTCAAACATCTGTAGCTCAGGCATACATTCACCGAGAGACTTCATTTCAACTTTAAAATGTAGACCCAAGTCTGGTCTATTGGTGTGTTCATCCACATTTTGATTGGTCCTATAGTTTTTGATCAGTCACTGTTCAATGACAGTGATCGTTTGGCGGGAAATTTTGAGATTATAATGGGTGTGTATTGCGCGGAATGTTCGTGCTAGAGTGCGTGCTAGAGTGGCACAGAGTCTAAAAACGATCTGAAAATCTTCTCTTTTTCTCGTCGCTACGGCCACAAATTACACTCTACACGCATAATTTTGGGCTCATTTTGTAGACAAACTTGTCCTCTTTCGTGTGATGTCCTCGAAAAAGCCGAGAGACTTACTGAATTTAAATAGTGAGACGTTTTGTGCAGCCAGCGCCCTCCTGTTCTCCCATTAAGTCCCATGTTAAAATTCAGAGCTGTTTTGTGAGCAAAGCAGAAATGCCTCCTGTCTTTAGATCGCCATAAAACGAAAAGTTGTTGTGTCAGGAATAAAACGAGGAGATGGCCGGACTCAGGAAGTTCTCGGGAGTCCGATGATCTATAGTACACTCTGATACGAGGTACGGTTCTCTCACCAGAGGATTTAGTTCAGGAGGTTCGCCGAACCCAAATCTCACTGCATACAATACAAACTCCTGTTCTCTGAGTCGCAGAGTCTTTTTAAGTCGACCATTTTGTCATTTTTCTAAAGAATATCTGGACATAAAACACACGTACATCTGGCCCAGACTTGTCCGCATCTCACAGTGTAATCGGTTTTTTGATAGCAGCTACGGTTTTGACACAATCGCAAGTTGTTCGGAAGAAACCGACAGCGAAAAAGCCGCTTTTCAGTTAACAGGTGTAACTGTCATTTACACACACACCGGTCAATAACCCACGCACACACATCTGCAGGACAACAAGCCTGAGAATGATTATCTTAACGAGCTCAGTCAAAACAAGGGCATTGTTTGAAAACAATCTCCGTCCAACAAACAGTTAAACTCAGCTTCACCAAGCGCTTTGCCAAAAAGGTTGAGACAGTAGTCACACAAACGCACACACAAGCAGGGCTAACCAACAGCTAAAAAGTGATTAAAAACAAGCACGTCAAAACTGAACAGGAACAGGTAAAAAGTGGGAGAGGTAGAGAGGTAATTATCAGCAGGTGGGGCAGAAGTTACACACGCACACAAACAAACACACACACACACACACATTCAGACACACATATACCAGACACATCTCCATGTAGGAGCTGGTTGGGCTGCTTGTGTAGTTCAAGCAGACACACACACACAAACAGACGAAGACACACACATACGCAGTCACACACAACGACAGATACATAAACACACACACACAGACAAATGCATAATGAAAACCCCATCCCCCCGCCCCCTTGTTAACGCCGTTAGCTCTATTAGCTCTGTTAGCACAGTTAGCTCTGTTAGCGTTAGCGCTGTTAGCTCTATTCGCACCGCTAGCTGTTAGCTCCGTTAGTGTTAGCTCTGTTAGCTCCGTCAGCATTAGCTCCATTCATGTTTATTGATTCAGTTCATTAATTCATGTTAACAGAGACATGAAGCAGAGGAGAGAAGCAGACACAGACAGCTGAGGTGATCAACAGAGACAGACAAGTAGAAAGCCACAGAAACAGACGAAGACACACACATACGCAGTCACACACAACGACAGATACATAAACACACACACACAGACAAATGCATAATGAAAACCCCATCCCCCCGCCCCCTTGTTAACGCTGTTAGCTCTATTAGCTCTGCTAGCACAGTTAGCTCTGTTAGCGCTACCGCCGTTAGCGATATTCGCACCGTTAGCTGTTAGCTCAGTTAGTGTTAGCTCTGTTAGCTCTGTTAGCATTAGCTCCATTCATGTTTATTGATTCAGTTCATTAATTCATGTTAACAGAGACATGAAGCAGAGGAGAGAAGCAGACACAGACAGCTGAGGTGATCAACAGAGACAGACAAGGAGAAAGCCACAGAAACACAGCTGAGTGCAATTCATTAATCAGGGACTGACTACCTCTGATATCTGCCGTTTTCTCAATTTGCAGCCTTTTTCAATTGTCCGCTGCTCGGCCATACTTTGTCCTAGAGACTTCATTCAAACTTTAAAACGTAGATAATTTTGTCGGCTCAAACGCACCCCGTGTCCCTTTCAAAATTTCCCAGGGGGAATTTTCTAGTTATTATTTTTCATCTTCCTCCAAGTTTTCGTCCCTTAACTCGCCCCGCAGCTTTGAGAAAACCCTCGCAAATTATATATCAAAACGTGCGTATTGTTCGGGATCGGTGTGCTATTACTTTTCTCAAATTTATCGCAGTTTTTCGCGTCGTAAGACGCGAAAAACTGCGATAAATTTCCCATAAGAAATGAATGGGACCGGTGAAAAAAACAAGATTGAAATTGGAGTTTTTCAAACATCTGTAGCTCAGGCATACATTCACCGAGAGACTTCATTTCAACTTTAAAATGTAGACCCAAGTCTGGTCTATTGGTGTGTTCATCCACATTTTGATTGGTCCTATAGTTTTTGATCAGTCACTGTTCAATGACAGTGATCGTTTGGCGGGAAATTTTGAGATTATAATGGGTGTGTATTGCGCGGAATGTTCGTGCTAGAGTGCGTGCTAGAGTGGCACAGAGTCTAAAAACGATCTGAAAATCTTCTCTTTTTCTCGTCGCTACGGCCACAAATTACACTCTACACGCATAATTTTGGGCTCATTTTGTAGACAAACTTGTCCTCTTTCGTGTGATGTCCTCGAAAAAGCCGAGAGACTTACTGAATTTAAATAGTGAGACGTTTTGTGCAGCCAGCGCCCTCCTGTTCTCCCATTAAGTCCCATGTTAAAATTCAGAGCTGTTTTGTGAGCAAAGCAGAAATGCCTCCTGTCTTTAGATCGCCATAAAACGAAAAGTTGTTGTGTCAGGAATAAAACGAGGAGATGGCCAGACTCAGGAAGTTCTCGGGAGTCCGATGATCTATAGTACACTCTGATACGAGGTACGGTTCTCTCACCAGAGGATTTAGTTCAGGAGGTTCGCCGAACCCAAATCTCACTGCATACAATACAAACTCCTGTTCTCTGAGTCGCAGAGTCTTTTTAAGTCGACCATTTTGTCATTTTTCTAAAGAATATCTGGACATAAAACACACGTACATCTGGCCCAGACTTGTCCGCATCTCACAGTGTAATCGTTTTTTTGATAGCAGCTACGGTTTTGACACAATCGCAAGTTGTTCGGAAGAAACCGACAGCGAAAAAGCCGCTTTTCAAGGGAAGAGTTTAACAGGTGCAACTGTCATTTACACACACACCGGTCAATAACCCACGCACACACATCTGCAGGACAACAAGCCTGAGATGATTATCTTAACGAGCTCAGTCAAAACAAGGGCATTGTTTGAAAACAATCTCCGTCCAACAAACAGTTAAACTCAGCTTCACAAAGCGCTTTGCCAAAAAGGTTGAGACAGTAGTCACACAAACACACACACAAGCAGGGCTAACCAACAGCTAAAAAGTGATTAAAAACAAGCACGTCAAAACTGAACAGGAACAGGTAAAAAGTGGGAGAGGTAGAGAGGTAATTATCAGCAGGTGGGGCAGAAGTTACACACGCACACAAACAAACACACACACACACACACATTCAGACACACATATACCAGACACATCTCCATGTAGGAGCTGGTTGGGCTGCTTGTGTAGTTCAAGCAGACACACACACACAAACAGACGAAGACACACACATACGCAGTCACACACAACGACAGATACATAAACACACACACACAGACAAATGCATAATGAAAACCCCATCCCCCCGCCCCCTTGTTAACGCCGTTAGCTCTGTTAGCTCTGTTAGCACAGTTAGCTCTGTTAGCGCTAGCGCCGTTAGCTATATTCGCACCTTTAGCTGTTAGCTCAGTTAGTGTTAGCTCTGTTAGCTCTGTTAGCATTAGCTCCATTCATGTTTATTGATTCAGTTCATTAATTCATGTTAACAGAGACATGAAGCAGAGGAGAGAAGCAGACACAGACAGCTGAGGTGATCAACAGAGACAGACAAGGAGAAAGCCACAGAAACACAGCTGAGAGCAATTCATTAATCAGGGACTGACTACCTCTGATATCTGCCGTTTTCTCAAATTGCAGCCTTTTTCAATTGTCCGCTGCTTCGCCATAGTTTCTCCTAGAGACTTCATTCAAACTTTAAAACGTAGATAATTTTGTCGGCTCGAACGCACCCCGTGTCCCTTTCAAAATTTCCCAGGGGGAATTTTCTAGTTATTTTTCATCTTCCTCCAAGTTTTCGTCCTCAAACTCGCCCCGCAGCTTTGAGAAAACCCTCGCAAATTATATATCAAAACGTGCGTATTGTTCGGGATCGGTGTGCTATTACTTTTCTCAAATTTATCGCAGTTTTTCGCGTCGTAAGACGCGAAAAACTGCGATAAATTTCCCATAAGAAATGAATGGGACCGGTGAAAAAAACAAGATTGAAATTGGAGTTTTTCAAACATCTGTAGCTCAGGCATACATTCACCGAGAGACTTCATTTCAACTTTAAAATGTAGACCCAAGTCTGGTCTATTGGTGTGTTCATCCACATTTTGATTGGTCCTATAGTTTTTGATCAGTCACTGTTCAATGACAGTGATCGTTTGGCGGGAAATTTTGAGATTATAATGGGTGTGTATTGCGCGGAATGTTCGTGCTAGAGTGCGTGCTAGAGTGGCACAGAGTCTAAAAACGATCTGAAAATCTTCTCTTTTTCTCGTCGCTACGGCCACAAATTACACTCTACACGCATAATTTTGGGATCAGTTTGTAGACAAACTTGTCCTCTTTCGTGTGATGTCCTCGAAAAAGCTGAGAGACTTACTGAATTTAAATAGTGAGACGTTTTGTGCAGCCAGCGCCCTCCTGTTCTCCCATTAAGTCCCATGTTAAAATTCAGAGCTGTTTTGTGAGCAAAGCAGAAATGCCTCCTGTCTTTAGATCGCCATAAAACGAAAAGTTGTTGTGTCAGGAATAAAACGAGGAGATGGTCGGACTCAGGAAGTTCTCGGGAGTCCGATGATCTATAGTACACTCTGATACGAGGTACGGTTCTCTCACCAGAGGATTTAGTTCAGGAGGTTCGCCGAACCCAAATCTCACTGCATACAATACAAACTCCTGTTCTCTGAGTCGCAGAGTCTTTTTAAGTCGACCATTTTGTCATTTTTCTAAAGAATATCTGGACATAAAACACACGTACATCTGGCCCAGACTTGTCCGCATCTCACAGTGTAATCGGTTTTTTGATAGCAGCTACGGTTTTGTCACAATCGCAAGTTGTTCGGAAGAAACCGACAGCGAAAAAGCCGCTTTTCAAGGGAAGAGTTAACGACAGGTGCAACTGTCATTTACACACACACCGGTCAATAACCCACGCACACACATCTGCAGGACAACCAGCCTGAGAGTGATTATCTTAACGAGCTCAGTCAAAACAAGGGCATTGTTTGAAAACAATCTCCGTCCAACAAGCAGTTAAACTCAGCTTCAGAAAGCTCTTTGCCAAAGAGGTTGAGACAGTAGTCACACAAATGCACACACAAAAAGAGCTAACCAACAGCTAAAAAGTGATTAAAAACAAGCACGTCAAAACTGAACAGGAACAGGTAAACAGTGGGAGAGGTGCAGAGGTAATTATCAGCAGGTGGGGCAGAAGTTACACACGCACACACACACACACACATTCAGACACACATATACCAGACACATCTCCATGTAGGAGCTGGTTGGGCTGCTTGTGTAGTTCAAGCAGACACACACACACAAACAGACGAAGACACACACATACGCAGTCACACACAATGACAGATACATAAACACATACACACAGACAAATGCATAATGAAAACCCCATCCCCCCGCCCCCTTGTTATCGCTGTTAGCTCTGTTAGCTCTGTTAGCACAGTTAGCTCTGTTAGCGTTAGCGCCGTTAGCTCTATTCGCACCGTTAGCTGTTCGCTCCGTTAGTGTTAGCTCTGTTAGCTCCGTTAGCATTAGCTCCATTCATGTTTATTGATTCAGTTCATTAATTCATGTTAACAGAGACATGAAGCAGAGGAGAAAGCCACAGAAACACAGCTGGGACCAGTTCATTAATCAGGGACTGACTGCCTCTGATATCTGCTGTTTTCTCAAATTGCAGCCTTTTTCAATTGTCCGCTGCTTCGCCATAGTTTCTCCTAGAGACTTCATTCAAACTTTAAAACGTAGATAATTTTGTCGGCTCAAAATGACCCTCGGCACATTTTGATATCTCTTACGGTTTTCGAGCTATGACCATCGAAGGCCGACGTAAGACGCAAACAACTGCGATAAATTTCCCAAAAGAAATGAATGGGGAAATTTCCTCAAATTTCAGCCTTTTTCAATTGTCCGCTGCTCGGCCATACTTTGTCCTAGAGACTTCATTCAAACTTTAAAACGTAGATAATTTTGTCGGCTCCAACACACCCCGTGTCCCTTTCAAAATTTCCCAGAGGGAATTTTCTAGTTAAGTTAATATAATCCTGTTTAGATTGTTCTCTCTGTGTTTATTAAAGCTACTGTCTGACTTGGACAATTTAAATGACTGATCAGAGCATTATGTAAATGTGCTGGGACTGGTCCAAAACACAATCAGAGGTTACTGAGCACAGAGGGCTGTAGCTGCATCTCCTTCACGTGTAACGGGAGCTTCCCTACTGTAGTTTTCCAGGAATACTGTACATTAAAATACACATTTGCATTAAGCTAAACTCGCACGCAAAGCTTTTGCATCAAGTACGGCGAGTTCGAGAGAGAGGAGAACTTGTTCCAAAGAGTTTTTATTTTTGCTGCAAAACAATGCCATTGTTTTGATAACTTCACACAGAATATATCACCCTGCAACTTGCTAAAAATGGTCCTGCTACACTCCCACAGCAGGGTGGGTGGCAACAACAGAGCACACTTTGAACCTGAAACAATTTACATTGTTACAGTTGGATCAGTGCCTTCGCAGCTTTTGGGTGCAGGACTGCGTCGGCACACACATGCACGCAATCACACACGCATACGCACACTGCAGTGGTGTGGAAAGAGGCAGACTTTGTTTATTTAAGTGGAGGAGCTGGCTGTAGTCCCTACTGCGGTTGTCTTTGGATGGCCACCATGTTGGAGATCTAGTGGTTAGTGTGTGGTTCACTTTAACTCTGACTAACAGATCCTTTGTATGTTGTCACGTTGTAAAGCGACGCCGTGGGAATATGAGGTGGTGATTTTCAATTAAGTAACGCTGTAAAAACCCTGTAAACCACTAACCTTTACACCAAAACCAGACATTTACTACAAATATCCAAATGTAGAGCAGTAAAGGAACGCCATTTATCATGAAACTCATTTAGTGAGAGCTGATGACATCATAAAACTTAATGTTACGTAAAATTCATAAAATGAAAACTGTGTAAAAATGCACACTGGAACAGGAAAAATCCTTTGCACGGGTGAAGGGGTTTGGGTCTCGACCTGCCTTTTCGGTTTTATGGCTGTCTATAACTCACATCACCAGGCACACATATTATGAAATCCTGTGCTTCCCCCAGCCCCACATCTAAAGTCAACAAATCCTTGTTCAGAGTAATGTTTCTAGAGGGTGACATTAATTGAAAGCAGCTGTTTGAAGCCTCTGCAGCTGGAGCTGACAGTGCAGCTGCACACAGGCCAGTTTAGCAATGAAGACCTACTACGATGTCAAATCTAGAAAACGATGGGAAAATGGATGCAATCAAGTCGTGCAGCAGAAAAGTTAGTTTCATGTACTCAAGGAAATCATCTCACAAAAACAAGAAATTTGCTAATAAACGTCTTGGATCATGGATCATAAAGTGCCCTTTACCTGCTATCAGTGCACTGAAAATACGCTCTTGCTCTCCCAAAGCTTCAAAGCCGGCAGATCACAGAAATGCACCACGCCACATAACTTATTTGCTTTGATCCGAGCTCCAGCGAATGTCTGCTACAATGGGTAAAAAAGTAAAAAAAACAACTTACATTGTTGGTCGTTTCTACTCTTATCCTGCAGGAGAATTCTTCAGGTTTTACTTCAAACTCCCACGGTTCCACCAGTTGCTCGCTGTTTACATTATCACTTTGAAGAGGGTCATCTGGTTTTTCCCAGAAGGGAGCCAACTGCTGCTTTGCCTCCTGAACTCCCTCGGCTCCTCTGTGACAGCGGCTGCCTATTCTCACAGGAAAGCAGGCAGGCTTGTCAGAGGAGGTTCTGGAGACCAAGCTTCCAGATGGGACTGGACTGGACTGAAAAAATGGGAGGTACGAGCTTCCACCCACAACATATATACATATTGTGTATATCCTTATCCTTCCCTGCTGCAATCTCCCTAAATCGCATGTGATACAAAGCACTTCAAAACTCGAGCTCGTGGAGGTAATGCTACATGTTTTATTAAGCAGGAATTACTTGCAGATCTGTATCTAACCATAAATGGAGGAAAACTGCAGCAATCTCCTGCCAAGCATATTTTTCCTCTGCATATTGAGCGTGCCTCATGTTCTAAATTTTGCTGTTGAGGAGGACATTGCACACAGTGAACGCTTGCCCGCTATCACCTCCTCCCACATACTCTCTTACAGTGAGTGTGTAGGATGTGCTGCTCTCCCTCTGCACAGCACCACCTGAATACGTCGGGCATCTGAAGAGTGCATGCTATGGCTGGGTAGAAGGGAGGAATATGAGGTAATTACAAGCTATAGGCAGCAAATTAGCATTTTGACTACAAATGCAAATGCACGCATGATGAGAAATGATCAAACAGTATATGTGGGAGAAAGCAGACCACGCGTGGCCATGATAGGTGGGTCTGGGGGCAGTGTCTTATCAAAATACGAATAATAAGAGTGTTAGCTCATCATCAGCAGGGCTCCGTTGTGACCTCTACAATATGAAATCTATAATGTTTATGTTCGCAATAAACACAGATATCATCCATGTAATGAAAATCCAGATGTTTGGGAGGAGAAACCAACAGGAAACTGTCCACAGATGATTTTATTTGAGTTGGCAGCAGCTGATGAGTTAAATTTAGACGTTTCTCTTTTCCCCTCCGCTACCCTACGTTGTTGTTTTCCTTGCGCAGGCTGATAAAACATTCATTTCCTGAGCTTTCTGCAATCGCTGAACCACACCCACAGTCAAAGAGCGCACCCAGCCAGGTCAAAGGTCACGCTCAGATGAAGACAAGTTTTTAACATAAACATCCAAATGGTGAGGCTCACACACTTCCTCCATACTGCCATAACTCAGAGTTCAGTTATTGCATTTTTGTTATACACCCCCACCCCCCACCCATCTCCACCCAACACACACACACACAGAATGTGAGAGACTGAAAAAGTTTCTAAAATGATGGCATGTCTGGTTAAACTTGTCAAACAATATTCCTACACTACACTGCCATCTAGTGAGGGCTTCCAAACATAATGGCAGTAAAAGATGTCACCTCTCCTCCTGCGTCTCCTCCTGCGTCTCCTCCTGTCACTAACGCTCTCGTGCTCTCTGTCTCGTTTCGCTTGTGGACAGGCTGAACCAGCTATCTGGAAAATCAAGAAAATAAGAAGCTTGGGGCAGTGGAGACAGGGAACGTCACTCTGTGGCTGGTAGCTTTGGGCTGTTTCGTGCTTCAGATTTGGCCAAAAACATACTGCAGGTTGTTCCAGTGAGGAGTGTTGCTCTGTGCTTTGTGTTGTTAAAAGGCTGCAGAGCGGAACCACATCTGCAAGTGTGTTAATTGTTAATTTTGAGGTATTTCAATCATGATTTTATGTGATTAAGACATTTGAATTGTTTTAATGAGAAAACAATACCTGAAATAACAAAAATAGCCCAAGCAATAGTAGATATTCAAATATGATATGAATCTTTTAGATTGTTATATGAAGTTATTCAAATATATACAAGAAACATACATAGTAGAGGTCAAAGAAGTCAATCCTTTAACCGTATTTTGCAGACAAATTCCAAGAAGAATTGTTTTCATAGCAACTTCTTCATCGCAAATACCTGTTTTGTTCCCAGTAACCTTTGGCTAAACATTCACATTCATGAGTATTTAAGCATAAACATGGCTTCAATATCTGAAGGATCATCTTCAGGTCACAGAGAAAAGTGGTGACATGATCACCAAAATTGGCTACAGCAGGACGTCGTGCGGCTTTACGAGGCAACATGTCGAGTATGTTGATGTAACGGATATGACAAAAATGACAAAAATGACTCGGTTTCGTCTGACAGACTGTTGCGTAAGCGCCGCAAATGACGTTGAAATGCATGAATGAGACTAATGAGCGGTGACGAGCTGAACTTTGCGAGGAGTTATTAAGATTGGATCAGATTCATTTGCGCTGAGATGTGGGTCGAATTCTTTGATCTGAATCCTACAAAGCAATAAGTAAAAAAAAAAAAGAAAAAAGAAGAAGAGGCAGATTTTGTCCTCTTGAGAGAAAGCTAGAATGTGAGTGTGCCAATGAGGATTCATCACTGACAACAAGATGTAATGTTACAGGCTGGAGCAAGCTGCAGAACCAAAGAGGAGTCGAAAGAGCTGCACAAGTCAAGAGATTTTTCAGGCGAAATTTTACAGAGGGAAGCGTTTGTACTCGCGACTGTGACTTGTCAGAAGCACTGGCATCAAGCCTTTGCATCACTTCAAAACGTGTAACCAATCACACGCACCTTTGAAAGGCTGATATGTGTAGCGCATCACCTTAATCTAGCAGTGGAAGGATGATCATCTGATGGCAGTGGCGGAGATAGTCTGGGACAAATGAGCTGCCTCTCTTGTCAGGGAGAGACGCTGGAGATGAGAGTTCTGGTTCTTTCTTGAGCAGCTTTCATGTTGGCAACAACATGAGCATGCACCAGCAGCGTTAGACTCCGCTGCTGTTACTTATCACAGAGCCCAACAGTTTGTAAATAAATCAAAGCTCCTCCCTCGGGGCCATGGGGCTGTGGCCTTTGTATTCCAGAGGCTTTGCAGCGTGCCATTCTTGTGCTGTGCTCTTGTCATTCAAGCACTCGCCCGGACGTTAGCTTTGGTCATTTACACCAGCAGCAGATGAAAATGTTAATCAGGCTCCCTCTCATTGACTGGCTGGACCGCTCTCGGCTCCCTGCACCTCCTAACCAGCGCTCAGTGCCTGCCCCGCTCACCGCAGAGCGAGAGGAAGAATGGCTCTGATCTAAAAGGCAAAGCCCCAACTGGGGTTTCGCTTGATGCTGGAAGAAGTACAGGGTGCTGTCAGGCCAAATTCCCAAGTACTTGAAAAGGCTGTCTCAGGCACAAAGCAATTAACTGTTGCTGTGGTTCCAATGGAGCTGAGAGGGACACGCTGCTTACTTAATCATAGATAGATGTTGTCCTTTATTGACATTATCATAACTGATAGCATAATTCTCAGCCTTCATTTTCTATAATTTTTTACTGTGCGTATCTGGAAAAAAAGGGGTAAAAGCTATTCACTTCTATAATGGGATTCATTGCCTGTGTGCTGCAGCTAATTTGCTTGACAACAAACGGCACTGTAGCATTAATATTTGAATGGCAGAGGACTCACTCCTAAAATGACCCAGGGTAGCCTAATGGCGCTAATTACGCTGATAAAGCGTAATTTCCTTCTGCAGCACCATAATAAAGACAAAAATATCCCCTTTCTTTCAACAGTTATGCCTCCATCAGCCAAAACAGCACCAATGGACTCAGACAGGTTCACTCAAGAGGACTTGGGGCACTCCAGCACTCCGGTTTAGCCCGCTGTTGATTTACCCCCCACACTGCGCCACAGATCACCAAAGCCTGCTAGTTTGAGCAGCCTCGATATCTTCTGAGGTGACTCCAAACCTTAATTACCCCAGGAACAGAGGCATAGATGGATATCTAAGACAGCGTCTCACTGAGTGGTGCTCTGCCTCAGAATCCCTGTAAGGCAATTACTGCTTCTGCAAGGAACCAAGAGGCAGGGGTAAAGAAAGGAAAGCAAACTTCATTAAAATGAAAAGCATTAAAAGCACATCCCCTCCTGTGATCGTCATTTTCCTGTCCTGCAGCTCTCTAAACCTGGCTGAAGCCCAGACTCGTACAGGCGTCAGGCTTAGTTGTATCAAACTGTGAGCGACTTTAAGAGCGCACGGCTCCGCCAAAACCCGCCCGCCAGACATCATTCATTCATTTCTGAGTTAAACCGATTCCTTGACCCTGCAAACATACCTTCAGCCTCTGAAATCAAGTTTCTATCTGCCTTAAATTCATAGTTAGAGATTAAAAACAATAGATGTTGAATGGTGGAAATCCCAGATCTGGAGCGCTACCAAAATGTAATGAATTGTTCTCTGGCTTAAGGCCTACCTGTCCAGCTAATATCATGTAAATCCACTGATACATTTTGAGATACCTTGTAGAAAATAATAACAAAGAGGCAAAGACATAACCTTGTTAGTGTAGGTAATAAGAGCTGATTTGAGATAAATATTTAATACGTTCTGTGAAACTTTCTGTATTTTCTAGGTCAGTGGATGGTTTCTACCACTGGGTTTTAAAACATAATTATTTTCTAGTTATTTCTAGTAGAATAACAAGGGAACATGTCATTAAAAGTTACTTTCACTGACTTTTAATGACTGAGATGATGATGTGGATGATCACTCCCCTGAGAGCTGTAATACTTTGATATGCCATATAAGTTAGCTGTAAGACTGATACAAGAACTTTCTAATGTAATCCAGCGCTGAGAAGCGGTTTAATGTTCGGATGTGTGAAGCGGGTTTTCTCACAGACGGCGTAATTTGTCACCTTTTTATCGTCCCCCGAGTGCTCAATTATTTGTTTGATCTTCCCGGGCCGTTTCAAAGGAACAAAAGTATTTCTGATCTGAAACGCCACGCTGTGTTATTCACATAACACGTCTGGTCATTTGGTTTCACATCTGCGAGATCAAAAACTGTTTTCCGTTCGCTCTCGAGTGATAGAAAAAAGAATATTTTTAGACGTATTTGCGGCACAGTGTCCTCTAAACGCCCAAGATTTGAATAAACACATGCCTCCTTCTTAGATGCGGTGTTCCTACAGAGGCAATTACTAAAAAACCTTCGGTGCACTCGTCTGCTGGTTATTTCTCTCGCCGAGATCCTTGGGGAGACGCTTTATCTGATTATATGTGTGCATCAGCAGCACGTGTCCAACTTGCACCTGAACTTGATCCCCGGGTGGCCCTTGATGTGGTTATCATTGAATACTTCAGGCTCAAACTGTGCAAGAAGACAGTGTCGCCTGGGGAGACCCCTTCAGCTCCAGGTTGCATAAATGGCTTATCCAGCCTTGATTTAATGCTGTGTTTTGTCAGACTGTTACTTCTTC
Organism: Chelmon rostratus; assembly: GCF_017976325.1. Taxonomy (NCBI): domain Eukaryota; kingdom Metazoa; phylum Chordata; class Actinopteri; order Chaetodontiformes; family Chaetodontidae; genus Chelmon; species Chelmon rostratus. Next base: position 16,352,719 of record NC_055668.1, on the reverse strand, counting down.
AAGGACTGAAGGTTAAGGCAAGATCTTTCATTGTTGTGTGTAAAGCAAGTCCAAACAACTGTTAAGAAAATGTTAAGTCTGTTGGAGCTGACTTTTCTTTTTGGTGCAGTTTTCCAACTTCCTGTTTCTAATTTAACGAGATGCTAATGTTAGCAGCTGCACCGCGAGGTCGGTTGATGTTGGATCGTAAACCAGAGTCTGGGGCACAGGCTGTGTTCGCCTGCTTTCCTCTGCAGTCGTCTGTTTACACGTAAGACAAAAGTAATGAGTCACAAGCCCATTTAAATGCCAGTGACTGTCGCTGCGTTTGTTATGTTTGTTATACTGCCATCAAAGTAGTTGAACTGTAGTAGAGCGTCACTTTGTAAAGCTTCACTCCCAAAACTGCTAAAAACCAAGACAAGATGTCAAACTCCTGAGGTACCAGAGGAAAGGTCAGGGTGGATTAATCCTCTGGAGTTCATGAATGTCTGTACAAAATTTCACCATCCATTTAATAATAACTAAGATATTTCCCAAGGTGAAAAAATATCAGACTTAAATGATACTTTTTTACTTTGTGCTTGTATTTTTCCCTTCAAGTGTACTTCAGTGCGCTCAAGTAGTCCTTGAGTACCACTTGAGAAATACTTGAGCTTGAAGTGTAAATGGATAATATGGCACAACTTTTTACAAACTTTAAACTGTTCTGGAGTACACCAGTGAAAATCATGAGCATTAAAAACACGCTTGCACTACAATTGTATATCATATATTTATGTATTTTCCATGTGTTGGAAAATACATAAATATACTTAAAATGAAGTGAAAATAAAGTACACTTTAATTAAGCATGCTACTAGTGTGCTACAATAAGTATACTTTCCACTTCATTGCTAAAAGGATTTGCAATTTAGTGTTTAGTGTTAAAAGTTAATTTAAGTACAATTAAAATACACTTATATAAGTGTAAAATTTGTATATTCTTTACCACATTTAAGCAGAACTTAATGGCATCTGTTTACAAGTGCACTTTTTGGAAGTATATGTCAACTATACTTGAAATTATGCACAAAGTGTACTCATAATGACTTTTCTATGCTTGAATTCTATTTCTAATACACTACTTTTTGACCTGGGTCAGCCTGGACCAAAGTGGTGGACTGACTGACAGACACTGCACACTAGAGATATGCTGTTAACATGGCTGAAACCATAATTACTTTCTCTGAGGATCCTCTATCAAACTGGAATCTCATATCTAGTTACCAGAAGAAGAAGTGAGGGTGAGTCACTCTGCGGCATGCTGCTGTTCTCTCCTGCCGGGCGTTTGCGTTCTGACCAACAGAACTGTGCCGGTGAAGAGGAGGTGCTAGCAGGCCTCTGTAATAAGATTCAGTCTGACTTGTGTACCGCTGCTGCCTTTGCAACATTAAAGACGAAAGCAGGCAGGGAGTCACGTCATTTTTAGCATTGAAAACAGGAGCGTGAGTGCAGAACGCAGCAAACACACTCACCTCAGTTAAAACTTAACTTTGGCCACAGCTGACAGTTTAGATTCAGAGATACAATTCATCTCTGGCTACACAGTGTTGCACACACTTAAGAGGAAATGGGAGACGAGGCTTAATACTTTTTTCTTGTGTTGAAAGGACTGTTAAACCAAGTGTGAAACCATTCAATATTATTCTGGAGGTTTTCATTGTTCACAAAGCGATTGTTGATGCAGCTGAATTGTCCACAACGTAAAAGAACTGCTTTTTGTTCCAGGATAAAGAACTGGACATGACTTTATTATCACACTGACAAAAATGTCTTCAGAGGTATTTTTCACCAGACACACAGTTTGAGTTAAAACATACTGTGAATAGATTTGCGAGATGGGTTATCAGACAATACTCAATCATCTTTCAGGAAACTCTGTCTGCCCTCTGGGACGTTAGCGGCGTATTTGTGTACATCAGGGTTTCAGATATTGTATTTCAAGACAACAGCAGCAAAATAAGGTTATTTTATATGCTATATCGTTTTTCAGCATTTCAACATAATGAAGTCCCGTCACTGCTGTATGCACCGCTGGCAAAGTCGGCCCATGTGTCCAAGGTTGTCATGGCGATTTGTTATCTGTGTTTTGACAGCTCAGACAAGGTCTGCAAATATGAATGGCTGTTCGTTCTAGCTTTAATTCATCACTGTACAGTATTCATGGAGTTGACTAAATCTACAAACTGTGCATTGGACAGTTTTTAGAACGCAAAAGCACACGCTATGGCTTCAGGTCTACCTAAAACCCCGATCAGACAGCTGCAGCTCATTCAAGATGCTGCTGCTGCTGCGAGAGCCCTCACAAGACAACGCAGCACATCTCTCCTGCTCACAGATCTTTGCATTTGCTTCCTGAAGAATCGAGGAATTGATTTCAAAATGCTACTATTTGTTTTTGTTTTTTTTAAATGGGGGATGGTTTAGGGCCAAAACACAGGTCTGGTCGGTCCAGACCTCTCAGGTGAGACAGGTTTGATTTCTGTCTCCAGACTCAAAACTAAACTTTGAGAAGCCGCGTTCAGCTTTTATGCATAGCTAAAACTTGAGGTTTGCTCCAACTCAAGTTTTTCTGTTCGCCGGTGACTTTCATTAAGTCACTGCACTGTAACTCCATTGTCATTTTTAGCTACTCTAGCAGCATGGCTCTGGGGATGCCTTGAACACCATCACAGTCCGTACACGATTCATTCTCATGACTTTGATGATCTTTTGACTTCTCCTCTAGCGCCACATTCAGGTCGAAGTTTTCACTTAACCTGTAAAATATCTCAACATCTGCTGGACAGATTGATGTGGTACAGATATCCACATCTACACAGATGACATGACACATCAGTCTCAGCTGTGCTTTTTTGTTAGAAGTGCTAATTAGCAAAGGTTAGCATGCTAAAACACTAAACTCAGGTGATAACATGGTAAATTGCTATATTCACGCAGTTCTTTTATCCAAAGTGCTTTGCAAGGTATTTGCCACATTAGGATACAGAGGTCCATAGATGTTGGTCAGGGTTTACTGGCTATAAGTCAAAATGTGTATTCATATACCTCTATATGTACTCAGATTTTTGTTTTTTGACTGGTTTGTTGATACTTCTTGGCACATTTATATCATGTAATGTTTTCAATGCCTGGCTGCAAACTAAACTTTCTTCAGGAAAATAATAATAAAGTTGAAAAGAGAAAATTCAAGAGCCACGGTGAACTTTCTGATTGATATCGAGTTGGTCAGCAGTGTGGATTGTTTTTAATCGACATCTGAAATCCTGTTTTTATAGACTGGGCTTTTATTGATGCTGTGTGCTGCTCTTAGTGTGCCTGCCTTTCGTTTCATCGACTCACAATGCTCCATCCAGAAGGATACTGTAGAAATTAATTAGATCTTATATTTACCTCACCTTTCACACGCGGCCTCGTCCTGCACACGTCTTTGTAGAAAATGGAAAATGAAAAGATGCTATAGAAACCTGAGGGGTTCATTACCTATAATTCACAATAATGAATGTAATAGATGGATGAAAGCCCTTTTGATTCATGAAATATAGCTCAGGGTTTGGTGCTGTACCTGGTGCTCTTGGTTGTCATCGTCATTATCACAGTGCAACACGGTTAAATGAAAGAATTAAGGTCATGATTTGAGCATCTTGGCCATGATTCATGTTAGCCTGCTGTCCTGGGATTTGAACTGTGGCTCTTTGAAGACCAACTTCAATCATTTTAATGAGTTCGTCATATCGCTGCTGACTGAGATGTCCCCGATGTCACTGCAGGGTCCACACTAAATATATTCCATTGTTGCAACCATTGATTTTTTTCCCCTTTCATACATTCATTTTTAATGAGCCAGGTCTCCTCCACACTCCTCCGAGGCAATCAAAAAGTGACACACATACAGCAGGATCCCAAGTGGTGCTCAAACACTGCACACTCCATAGGTTAAAGATGGAGAAAATAGGCCAAAAGGAGAACTGTGCACTTGGCACGATGTACTTCAGCATCACCTGAACAATGCTGTGTTCCTCACGGAGACAATCATCCTGCGTGGCCGCTGAAACAGGCTACACGAATGCATGTTTTAAAAGCCAACCATTTAAAATCTACATGTAATCAGAATCTGTAACACTTTATTGATCCCTGAGGGGAAACTGGGTCAGCTGCAGTTGCTCCAAACAAACAAAGAAAGGAAATAGGAATATAATATTTCAGAGAATCTAAATACATGTAAAAATATGTAAGAGATATGTACAAATACGTCCACTATACAACAATAGAAATCAAACATAAATAGTAACCAATATGAAATACGTAAATGTGTGAAAACAGTAAGTTGTACCCAACTATAAGTAGCAGATGTTTATATAGAAATATATAGACATCAAGTAAGAATGATAGGATACTAGATTACTACTACTGCTAATACTAACACTATAATAGTACCCATATTAGCAATACTAACAATAATAATAATATTTAGAATTATATGAAGTAGTATATATAGTAATAATAGTATATGTAATATTTCGTGATAATAATAACCCATAAGATTTATTAATTTAGAAATCAACCCTGTTTCTTACAAATTTAAATGTATATATGTTTATTTATTAGTTGAAATGCATCACTGCCTGGATTATGCTCCCTAGCAACATATTTCCAGTGTGAGAAGTTTTTGTACCCTCCCTCGGGAGGTGTTTGGGTGGGTGGCGGGCGATGAGAAGGCCTGTTATTTTTGCATTTATATTGTTTTACGTGCTTCTATTTTAATTAAAGAGACCAGTCACTGTCACATATGAAAGTCGTGTAGATCATCATAAAGATAGCTCAGCCTTATCGCTTGTACCCATGCAGACTTCACACACAAAGGCAAACTCACCTTGTATTTGTAATGTGGCCTTTAAACAGCCTTGAATTGGCATCGTGTTCGCGGTGGTATTGTCTGTCATGACTTACAGTGTGTGACAGCTGCTGTGACTGATAGCTTTATGAGCACAATTAATGTGTTACCCATCTTTAAATGGCTTTATCAAAACCACCACGGGCCTGGAGTCTAACAAACAAATGAATCAATTCTGACTGCATCAGAATGCAATTAAACCATCGTTAGGGCTCTCATTTACAAAAATAATGACATGAATACCTGACGAAACCTCATTTTTGATTGATTCCTTTACTAAAGGGCAATACACCTAGAGATGCTTTTGAGAGTGGCAATGACTTTGTTTGCGCGTTTTTTTTTCTTTTCCATCACAAAAGATCTATTTAAAATCATTGTAGAACAACTCAGACAGAGTTTCTTTTTGTCGCTTAAGCACACCCATATGAATGCCATATTTTATTCATGAAGTCTGAAAAGTGTGCCACAGAGAAGGCTCGGCTTCCTACGTCAGGCTTCAAAAAAACTGGATGGTGCTCATAAAAGTTTCAGGTCCTTTCAGAATGGAGAGTTTAGACATGTTGTCTTTAATTATTTCATTTCACATTAAAAGTTTGAGAACGTTCACTCCGTATCCAAAAATGGAAAAAAAAAAAAAAAAAAAAAAAAAATCCTGGTGCATTCTGAGGGTAGCCCCTACTGGACCTTCCATCTTCATTCATAAAACATATGAGACAGGGTGGCATATCTCTGATAACCACATCTGACCGGCTTTTCTCTTGGATTTGATTCTTGTTTGCATCAGATATAAGCTAACTTATTACACGCTTTCTTAAATTCCTCTCACAAAGTCTATTTCCTGCAAAATACTAGTGTTTTCACTGCCAGGGCAAGTAGCTACTTCAAAGTCACCCTCTGATACAGTTAGTGCAACCTCCTTCTGCGAAAAACCTGCAGCTAACAGGTGTCTGAAGACTCCTGTCTGGATCAGACGAGATTAGAGCTCTTTGAATTAAGAATCAAACCGGTGCATCTATGTGTATTCATTATTTAGAGGGAAACTTAAAGACTCACTTTCATGTCACGTGGGCTTCGGCACAGTTTTAGTGTCCACAAATGTATGGACCGTGAGATTTGTGGAAACACAGTGTTGCTGAAATTCATCATTAGGAAGAGTTTGCCCCAAAAATTGTGGCTTTGATGCCAGCAATATTTCCAATGCTGTCACATCAAAAATGTTCTGAGAAGCCGACTGAACTCATAGTCTCCCGTGTGAGATGCTTGTACCTCATTTGTGACATGTTTCTTATTTCAGTCTTTCACAACAAAGTATAGGGAGCGAAGCTGGATGGCGATGAGGTCATGCAGTTAAATAAAGCGCCGGTGTCATCACCCTAACACCGAATGCTAATGTTTCCACAAATAGAGAGCCTCTTGACGTCACAGGACGGCTCTTCACAAAGATTAATTTGAACCTACATTTCTGATGGCCTTGACAACTCTCTCTTCTCTCACACCTCCGATAAAACTCAAGCGAGGAGTCTGGAAGCCTTTGTGTGTGCTGTTCACAGAGGCAAATCTCAGAGGAGCAGCGGCACGTTGTGCTGTGACAGTCGAGCCTGGGACGTCGACGTCTCGCACTTTTCTTCTTTTCTTTATCTTTTTTCCCCCTTCTTTGGCTACTGAGAATAGGCTGAGTCTTCCCAATTAGCAGTTTTCTGAAGAGGTGTTGTGACAGCCAGGGAATACAATTTACAGTTGTTAAAGCGCATCTGAAGTCGCTCTCCGTATCCAACACAGATAATATTAAGCTGTATAATCATCCAGAAAACTACATGAAGTAAAGTATTGTGATGATTGATTGGAAATGTTTGGATCAAAGGTAATCTAATCCTTACGGCGCATCTGTCCAAGCCGCTTAAACACCCTTCCTGCTGTCTGCTGCCAGATAATGTAGACCAGTCACAAATCGCACCTGCCTATTGGAAGCTGGCGGGAGACCTGCACAGCTTAGCTGAAAGCAGGAGGAAAGTTTACAGCGGGGAGACTAAGAAAAGAAATGTGAGATTGCTGCTGTTTCCTAGAGGGGCCGCGGCTCCATTTATTATTATCTGACAGGAGACAATGAGCAATGTGTGGATGGAAAACAGAATAAAGGGCTTTCACAGATCTCGCAAACATGTCTTCCTACGGGGTGTCTTCACTAAACATGCGTTCATCCGTCATACAGATTAAACAAACAGGATGCAGTGTGGCTTTTGCTTGTGCAGAGCCAGGCTAGCTGTTTCCCCTGCGTCCAGTCTTTGTGCTAAGCTAAGTTAGCCAGCTGCTGGCTACAAGATATGCTCATCTAACCATCGGCAAGAAGGCAACGACATTTCTCAAAATGTCAATGTCTTTAGGCAGGATGTTGTGATCATAATTCCGGCTCATCTTCCACCCACAACACGTCTCAATCATGAAGGTGAGCTCTACCTGCTGGGCCACGCACTGAGGTAGCCACTCACGTCTTGCCGCTGCCGTCGGAAGCGGAAAGACTCAAAAGTATTGATTTCAAATGGTTTTAATCTGTTGGCGAGTGCCATTATGTGAAAGCTTCTCCAGCGAACTCCATTGATTAATTTTGCCTTTTGAAATAGCAGCCACGGGTCCAGTAAGTCTTTTCCTTTCATGCTGATACAGAGACTCAATATGTGGTCGTCTATGCTATTGTTCTCAGTTTCCTGAGCCAACTTTATCCTCCAGTCACTGCTCAGTGTGTCTTGGAAATGACGTCGCCAGATGAAGCAGGTCTGTCAATAGAATGCACACTGGCATGTTCTCAATAGAGCCGTGCCCTCTCGCTCGCTGTCGAATAGATTTATTTCATTTTCTCTTTATTCTTACGCCATTCATGGCAGTCGTGGAAGCTACTTTGAAAGCATAGCTTTGCAAGCTACCAATTGCTTCACACTGGAAGAAGCTGGACTGCAGCAAAGCCACCCTACGGAGAAATCTATTTTGGTTAAAGCAAAGCAGTGCAAACTGCTTTGTACATGTCAGGTGATATGAAATTATTCACGGGGAAAGTGCAAAGAATGTCAGATTTGAGTTACAGTCGAGAAGCATGGGTAAAATAAATCTAAAAAAAATCCTTTTATGGCCCAAAATGGTTGCAGCTTCAGGGGTTAACTATACAAAAAATGCCAAAAAAAGTAACTTTTCACTTCTCCACAACACTGACAGTCACCTGCATGCCGATGACTTCCTCCTGCACTTCCTCAAGGCCAAAGCGTTGTAAATATGAGGACACACAGTCGCAGCTACAGCTTTGTAACGCATGGCGCAGTGCAGGCCGACTTGCTGTATGATAGAGAACTGGGGATAGCAGCGAAGGGACTGACCTATATGAAAGGAGCTGTGCATTTTAGACCTTCAAGCCACTAAAGTAAAACCTTCATAAGTGGAGACTGACAGCACAGTTTCCTTCTGTGCCTGCGAATTCTTGGGGAAGTGCTGCCAAATGCTGTTCCTGCGTCCCTGAGGTGCTGTGCAGGGTCAGCGCTGGAGGTGGCCACCTCAGCTGGGTGTAAAACGGCCAGTAAATCACAGGCGATACAGGACAGTGCTTGTGGAAGAGTGTGTGTGGGTGTGTGGGTGTGTGTGTGTGTGTGTGTGGGGGGGGGGGGGGGGGGGGCGAATATGTATAAAATCTTTTACATTTCAATGCTGCTCATCCTCAGAGCTCTTCCTACACAATGCATGCTTGATCACCCAGGAGATTATGCATTCTGTATCAGGACACTTTGCGCACGGGTGACTGTTTATGTTTGCTTCCATGCCAACATTTTTACGTGCACGTGTGCGTCTGTGTGAGCGTGCAGGTCACCCTGAAGCTGCCAGACCAGATGTGCGGGAGTCTGGATTGTGCAGAGTGATGAGTGGCTCCCTCGCTGACTCTGCAGACTTGGAACAATGCACACAGGTCTCTCCAACTAATGAGCTCGCTATATAGAGAGCGCACAGCGAGAGCCTCCACTCTGCCTACAGTTTCAATCAGGGCCTCCATATCTGGGGAGCAGAGCTTTTTATGCTCGCGCTGGCGTCGGACCAAAGAACTTGATACAAAATGCAAATCAGCATCGAGTACCTGAGGTGGTTCCAGTTTGTTTGTGTCACAAGGTGGAGAGTGACAGGTTCTTCGGATCAGGATGGAGTAGGCATAGGAATGCAGAGGCAGCAAGGCTATTTTTGCTCTCTGCTTTCTAACAGATATGAATGCGCAGGCTCTGCATCTGCACCTTACATCGGTTTCTGTTACGAAGCACATTCCATATCTGTGAGGGCAACCAGAAACGTATAAAAATACATTTTGAATAACTTTGGAGGTATGTTGCGCGGATAAACATGCTGTATCACATTTACGCATCACAGCGCAAGGACAAAGATGAATCATCTGTTTAAACATCGCAAGCTCATTGTATTGGAAAGCTCTGCTCCCCGATGGGCTGTTAAAACTGACTCAAACAAATATAGGTTACAGGGGCTTAGAGAGTGACGCAGCACCCCTTGAGGCAAGTGTCCAGACTCCTTACTGAGAAATGACTCTACATTATTCATTTCACCTCTAATGTCTTTGTTTTGCAACAGTGCTTAAAACAGGACGGGACCGCTACCATAGCCACCAATGGGAAGCTGCCAAAGACGTCAGATAAAAGTTCACTTTAAAAAAATCTAAAAATAGATTTTTAATTTTTTTTTTGTCAGCTGGAAATATACAATAAAAGCGCTACAGTAAGTGTGTCTCATCATTATTAAAAGCCCCCGGAAGGATGGGAAAAGTCTTTTTATCATCAGTAGTAGCAGCAGAGTGAAACAGGGCATACGCTGAGATGTAGTCTTCCCAGTGCTAAATGTGGCTCTAATGAATCAGGGGATTGTGGGCTTTTAACCTAGGGTAAATATTTTTACCTGCCTTGTGGTTTTAACCTCAGGGGAGACAATACAAAACACCACACCACATGTTTTTGGACTGCTGGGTACATTATGACTTATCTAAGGTTGGTAATGATGAATTTTTTTGCACAACAGGCAGTTTGGAATGCAAATCTACTCGTGCGCTACCATTCATAGCCTGGTAGCAATATCATAAAATATTCATTTTCACAGGAACCCTATTCTGTGGTGGTGCAAAATCCTCTGCCTCTGATGGAGGAGTACAAAGATAGACTCACATACCCTACAGTGTTCCTGTGCCATATCGTGTACCTGTCAGGGAAATTACAAAGACTCGTGAGCTCGCGTCAGATTTCAAACGCCTAACCTTTCTGTCTTAGGTTTGTGTTTCTCTGGCAGCACTAAATATATGAGATGCCCTCTAGTATCTTACAAGCTTGCTGTTTTGATCTATGAGGTTGAGATATAAGCTTTGGTTAATAATTGATGTCTGGAAGGATGTCTCTCTGCAGCTCCTTCGCACTACTCAAAAATGACATTCCTGAAAATAAGAGGGGTCTTCTGCAGGATGAAATATTTCACTTTGTGAATTACTGATGCACCGTGTGGGAGTTCCCACCCCCTCCTCGCTCCCTTGTTATTGTGCAAAGTTCAGTGTTTTTAAGTTTGCCATGGCCTTTAGACTGGTAAAGGCTGTGCTGACCTCATTAGTGATTACTGGCTAGCATATGAAGCAAGTGATCTGTGTCCTGAAGTTTCTATCTGTATGCTAAACAACAAAAATGACCTTCTCTTTTCCTCATGTGTCTCTCCATGACTAATTAAGTTAGGAAAAAGGGGACTAGAAGACGACTGCTTTGCAGGGAGAAACATGAGAACAGCGTGTTGCTGCCAAAGCCGCGCTGCTACAAAAGGATGTGCCAGCCACGTTTAGAGGAATAATTTGACATCTTGGAGAATACGTTTATTTGCTTCCTTTCTGAGGGTTACATGAGAAGATTGACACCGCCCGCGTGTCAGGTTGGTAAATAGGAGGCTGCAGCCGGTTAGGTTAGCTTAGCATAAAGACTGGAGACAGCGAAAAAGCTACCCTGACTAAACGGAAACACAACTAAAGCCCACTATTTAACTTTCTATGTCTCATTTTTTTCAATCTAGAAAGGACAAGTTCGGACAGAGCTAGGCTAGCTGGTGCCAGTGTCTTTGGTACAGTAAGCTAAGCTAAGCAGCTGCTGGCCATAGCCTCGTATTTATGATATGAGTGTGATGTGATTTAATCAAACAGTGACCGTAACTATAACCTTAAAAACATGGTTATTATTACAATTATGACAACAAAGGTCCCTTAACCCTAAACAAAGTACTAAACCTAAACCTAAGCCTATAGATAGGCAGGCAGATAGATAGATAGATAGACAGATAGACAGATAGATAGATAGATAGACAGATAGACAGATAGATAGATAGATAGATAAGGAAATGTGGTGCAAAAGAAAATGGGTTTGATGGATTTACATCTGATGAATATGTCAAACTCATTTTTACAATTAATTATTATTCACCGGAGCGCCGGGTTTTATGACTCTTGTCATTTGAAAATTGAGGAAACAGTTTGAATGGGGGCATCTATAATTGATAATTACAAGTCTGTGTGTCATGGTTGCGCTCCTGCTGCTGCAGGCTACTAATGAGCTGACATAAACCTCCGACTGCGCTGAAAATTGTTTGACTTGTCGAGCTGAAGGATGAGGATCAGGTCTGTCCCGCATATCTCTTAAACACGCCCCGAGAACACTTTGCAAATGTTTGTGCACTTCATTTATAATCTTTATATGTTGCTATTACTCACGATTTCAAAGAGTTTTCTCTGTAGCTGCAAACTGCTGAAATAATTTTTAAAGTGAGCAGGTCAAAAAGAAAAAAAGACAACACTTTAATGAGGAAATCTTCAGCAGGGGGGCCAAGACTCGTGTTACCGTACAGCCTTAAAGTGGACATGATGGACTTCTAAAAGTCCAAATTACAAGCTACTTCAGGAGAACTTCAGGCCCACTCTGCCAACATTTCAATATTTCTCTCAGATATTAATGTTTACAGCCAGGGTGTCTTCAACTACAGGTTCAGCTTTATTTTCCCACTTTCAGGCCACCTGAAGCCATCGCTCAGGAATCAAATTTGCTAATCTAATAAAGGGATGAATCACCTCGCCGTCATTTCCCAGGGTGTCCATTTTTATAAAGAACAATAAGACATGGAGCCATTATCTGCAAACTTGTGTGAATTTGTTGCCCTAAAATGAACCTTAACTCGAGTCTAGAAGCATATTCTCACAAAGGACTTCATCTTAGCTTTTATATGAGGCACCAAATAAAGATTACATCTGTAAAACAACAATGTTCACTCACACAGAGAAATCTATCAGCATCAAGATCTCATCTAGTCGTAATGTACGTTCTGAAAATTGACACGTTTCCATTTGAAACAGGATGCCAGGCTGGGACGTAACGCCGGGAGAGATCACACATAAGCATGCAGACCAGCGGGAGAATAATCAAAGAGATGTTTTACTTTAATGGAAGGTGCGGGTCGGCTCAGACATCTTTCATGGTGTAATTAGTTTTATTCAAGCTTGGTGGCACACTTATCAGCTGTTTTAAGCACAAACAAAAGTAATGGCATTTCCTTCTTAAAAACATTTCTATTATGACACGGAAATTGAAATTAAAGAAGTCAATTTTTTTCATTTAGTGGGGACTAGAAAACTTTATTCTAGTTTATTTTGCTTAACAAGCTTTTCATTATGTTCTCTGCATACTTACACACAAAAACAACACATTTTATCCCAAATATGCGTAATGCAACAATCCATGTGTTGTTGACCATATCAAGGCTAGATTGCGGCTTTATTTCCTACTGAGCCTGAATCTAACACCAACAAAAACAATACAACCTAGTAACTTAGTAAGTGTTTTTGTGGACAGTATAGTTTAGCCGTATATATCCACGAGGTCCAAATGGATTCTCGTGAGCTGGTTGCTAATGCTAGCATATGTGAATGTAAGCACATTTTCAGTATCCGAGCACTGATGGCGTGAATAATGAATACCTTATGCAGCAGTCTGCTACATTTATTCCTCTGTACTCTAAGTGCTAATTAGGGCCTGCATTACCTCTAATATCTGCTGGTTATTCAAACCACAATAAAGTAGTTTTTGCGTAATGTGAAAACTTTCAACATGATATAAATAAAGCTCTGAAGAAAAATTTGAGTATTGATAAACAAGAAAGTGTATCGTCCATAAAACCACTGTCAGAGAAATATGTTAATCTGTTATGCTAATTGTGAGCCGTGTAGTCTTATTAGTTCACAGCTTCACTTGATTGTACTTCTACTGCAAATATTTATGAAGGCACCAATTGAAAATGAATTTAAACAACTCAAACCACTATATTTTACCATTATTATGCTCTTGGTGGAAAAATGTTAATTCCTGGTTGATTTCTTCTGATTTTACAAGCAGGTCCGGCCAGTAATGCGCTCACAACTATCATACTAATTTGAAGCTGAGCTAAGACCATGCAACATCAGGAGTGAGACGAGGAGAAACTGATGGCCTGTGGCTGAAAACATGAATTTCTTATCAAATTGTGCGAAGAATGGGCTCTTTTAAATGTGGATTAACGTAATTTTGTGATCACATAAGGCTGCTGCTGTTGTCCTGAGCTGCACTGAGGCAAATTCCGAGCACTGAAGGTTACGCAAAAAATTAGGAGGAATGGAGATTAACGTAATGGTGAAGAGGTGCTTTAATGGGGAAATCCACCTCACTGATTACTGAATCTGTGCTGAATAAATTATGGTTTGAAACAGACCTCATATGCAAGAGCTGAAAGTTAATGAACCAAAGCTACATCTACTGTATAATAAAATAAGCAGAAAATAAAGTAGAAAATAGTATATTTCTGTTAATTAGATATCAGTATGTATACAGATCAATATGTATAACTTTCTTGAGTAGCAAAGTATTATTTCACCATTTTACTTCACTGACTGCACAGCGGGCTCCAAACCTTATATCACATATTCGAAGAAGTAAAGGATCTGAGGTATCAGATGGATGCAACCCTGCAGCATTTCACAGGGGTCAGAGCACTTAACCTGCTGCCTGTATTGCATTTCACCGTATCTCTTAAAAATGTAATTGAAATCATTATTTGAAAAAGGCGATTTTCTCTATGAGTGCCCCTGAGGTGTGTTCAGCACTAATTAAAGTGGATGTCTCAGGTGTCTATTGCTGCCTCGACACATTCTGTCTCAGTGTGTGTGGCTCTGTAACGCATTGCACAGTAAGTTTCACACTGCTTTTAAAATGTCCTTCCTTTTTGAAGAGGATTAGGTGCAGCTCATTTCTGAACGCTGAAAAAGACCTCTATGGCAACTGTGTATCTTTTGTCATGCGCACACATTGCTGCTGATAGTCAATGCTAAGCAGCACTGAAGGCAGATGTTGGCTTTTTAGCCAGAGCAGAAGGGTGAGACAATGTACTGTGCATGAATAATGTCATGAGCGTCTTTGCTTTTTTTGCTTTTTTTTTTTCTTTTTTTACTTTTATGAGCAACAGAGTAATTAGGACGGTTGTGAAAGTGAACCAGACAGAGGGGAAAAGGTCTAATTTCAGAGATGAGTTATAACAGTGCTCTTTTCTTTTCCCACGGAATTCTATTAAATAAAAAAAAAAAAAACAGAATAATCCAGCAACATGGATCGCTGTCGTCTCGTTCCTTTGTGTGCTTTTCACACCGCCTGCTCACAAGTTTCCATCATAGAAGTATGAGCTTGGGGAGCATAACGCAGTTTGTATTCAGTCTGTGTGACAGGCGGCAAAGCAGCAATCTTGTCTGTCGAAAGACAATGATTCCACTCGGCTGCCATGTTGTGCACGCAAATGTGCTACACGGCATCAGTCCTGAAATCTGTCACCTGGCGCAGGCAAATTTAAAGTCTGTGAACAAGTCGAAAAGAACCCCCGCGGATATTTGATCACGTTAGTCCCTGGGAAATTGAGATAAGGCTTTTTCCCCCCCACTATTTTCTGACATTTAAACAGTTAATTGGTTCACCTAAATAATAATCAGTAGATTTAGTTGCATCCACCTTGGGGAAGTTATTTTTATCACAGAAATATTACAACCAAAACAAGACAAAGTACCAAAAATGAGCTGTGCACGTGTGTGCACGGCCATCCATATCTAAACTGAGCAGACAGGTCAGGAAAAAATCCATTATGATCACTCCACAATGTCATTGCAGATGGATCGCAGACACAGCGAGTAAAAAATGAATGTAAAAAGTGGTACAGGTGCCACACATGGGCATTAGTATTTTAAGAGGTCTTCTGCATTGAAGCAGTTGGGCTGTGCTTTAGGTTTGCATTACAGTCAAGAACTTGAGCTTTTTAGCCAATGTTCTCCATGATTGAAATTCTCAGTCAGCCATCAATCTGCATTATAGACTGGTTTCCCCTTGTCTGGTGGGGGCTAACTGAAACAGATTGAGACAGCTCTTGCTCACTGCATCACTAATGGCTGCCAATGAAAGACGTCTCTGTGCAGTTGACCCGTATGTGGAACAGGATCACGTCGCAGCTCAGAGCAATGGGGAGAACACAGCTCAATATAGGCAGTCTCTTCGGCATCAGTCACCAGTCAACAGCATCCTCATCCTATTGACTAAACGTTGCCCAGAAATAGAATCTAATCACAGGGTTTGGACGGGCTCAGGTTCTCCTAATGGTTTACCATTAGCTGACTGGAACAAAGCCCAAAATATAGCGAAATATAACAATGCATTCCAGGGTGTCTGAACTGCATGGCAATAATAGGTTCTCAGTTATTGCCATGGCACCTGCATACTCATGTGTGCTTATATATAGATCTACAACAGCAGAGACTAGAGGGGGTTGATAGGAAAAATGATTACTCGCTCACCAAATACTTTAATCCGTCTCATTATTTTCTTTCAGAAAATCCTCCATTAACCTGAGAAAAAGCCACACATGCAAAAAAACAAGCCAAATTTTTTTTTTAGAATATTCATTTATTGGACTTAATTCGGCTGTGTTGAATGGATGATACAGGAGAGAAGCCCGAGTGAAACAATTTCCAAGCCACTTTGCAGCTGGGCCACAACAGAGTCATTACCTGCGCGGCATAATTGACAGTGAGCACTAGCAATCCTGTTAATTGATTACCTAGGCCTGTGCTAATGGAAAATGCAAAGCCTCATTGTCTCATCTTCCATAAAGCCTCTGTCAGGAACATTTCCACACAAAGACTACCGGAGGCAGACCCAGTAATGTTTCCAGACTTCTCCCCGGGGACCCCAACATCTGAAGACCTCTGAGATTGTTTTAATCCAACACATTATTGCATATAGGACGATGATCCAGTCAAATATTTCACAGTGACACAGCATCTGACACACTGCTGATCAAAAACAGAATAAAACCCTCTAGGGGAGCACGTGGCTCTGCAGAAATATAACTTAATTAAGAGGACGCTCAGTTTGCGTTTTTTTTTTCCCCCATTCAGGTTGAGATGAGGATGCGGGGGTACGGGCCCCTCTCCCCTCTCGTCCAGGATTCAGCCTCCAGCTCCTCCTCTGATGCATCGTTTGCATCAGTACTTGGGAACACTTGTCCGCGCGCTGCCGCACCTCCCCACAGTGCATTCACGGACTCCACTTTACCAGGTGATGACACACGCGCGCTTAAGAGTGAAAGTGATATGTTTTTAACACGGCCGAAGTCGGAATTAACGTAATATGGAGACGCGCCTCGGTCACTGCCTTTTTCTCATTTTCTCTGAGTGGATTTGGCTCTTCACCCTAACTTCCATCCTGGGCGGAACAAAAGCGGAGGTAAGGTGCATTCCCTCATGCCAGCTGCCGCTAACCACAGCGTTTCCCCCGGAACTCTCGGCGCTGGATTTGACTAATTTTGGCGAGGCGCCAGCTGAAGATTTTGGTGGATTTACCGAGGGGTCAGCGGACGCACAGCGCACCGCCGGCGGGGACGAAAAGCACAACGATCCGGAATTAACCGCGAGCGAAGAAAGTTCGTCCAAAGTGCGGCCGCGGTCAGGAGGACATAGCTCGAGTTGTCTCTTGAAGGACGCGTTGGACGGGCAGCAAAAACTTTCCCGTCCGAAAGTGTTTGCGCCAAGTGTTTCACGCGCGGCCGCACTTTCTCCCAGCTTGAGCGGAAACAGCACCGACGGCGGTGAAAACGGCAGCGTTTACGCAGAAAATGGGGCGCAGTTTGATGTGACGGTGAAAGAGGACGCGGACGCGACCGGTTGGAGGAGAGCGCGGAGTGCGAGGAGCGCAGAGACTTGGTCCGGATTCAGACCCGAGGGCGGGGAGGATGCTTCTTTTGCGGACCAGGAGGAGTTTCAGCTCACTAGTTCGACGTTCGCGCTCACCGGGGACACGGCTCATAACCAGGCGATGGTGCACTGGTCCGGGCAGAACAGCAGCGTAAGTAGTTCATGTGTGCTCCAGATTTACGCACGGAGCTGTTTTTGACGCAGTGTGGTCAGCGTGCACTCACACATCTCGCGCGGCCAGTTGAGCGGTCTGAAGCATTAAAGCTGACTGAGGCCGGAGCGAGCAGACCAGACGCAAGAGATTACATGTGAGGCTGCTGGGAGGTTGCAGAGTTGGAGTGAATTGCTTTTGCTTCATTCCGCCTCTCTCACGCAGACACACACACACACATACACCCTCCATCTATCCTGGTCAAAATAATTTAAGTTTAAGTTCTGCATAGTTTAAAAGACCAAATGTCTTTTCCCTCCCATTTATTCTCTCTCTCTCTCTCTCTCTCTCTCTCTCTCTCTCTCTCACACACACACACACACACACACACAGGCAAATTCTGCTGTTTTTCTTAATCGAATCACTGACTTTGGCAGGTGGCTATCGGCATTTATTTCATGCACAAATGAGATCGACAAACCTTTCTGCGTACCTGTCTTCTTGCTACAGGCCTCTCCGCCTTGCACAAAAATAGACAGGTGATGGTACAAAAGGTTATGTATACAGCTCACTGACTGATGCACTGTGTTCTCAGAGCTACGCAGACGTTAATCTATGTCTAAGGGAAGAGCTACTGAGGGTTGAAAGCCAAAGTCATTATACAGCAGATACTTGAAAATACTTGAAATGATAAAGAAATAATGTAACCACTTATATAATGCTCTTTATACAAAGAATGTAACCTGTGTTGCTTTACAATAAAGCCAAATGAGCAAAGTGATGAACAAATTAGCATCACAGTCATGCTATAAAACACTAAATATAGGAACAGAGACACGCACAGACTCCAAGTTAAAAGACTCGTTGAAAGCTAGCAGAAATAGATGTGTTTTTAACCTCTTGGTTGCCTCGTTAATATCCAGGGGACTGACATTTTGGGAACATGCGGCTTTCTTATGTCTGTGGTTCTGAACATCTAAGGGCCCACAGTGGAGGATGTGAGTGAATGTGAAGGCTCTTAAAAGCAACTGGTTGTGTGATGTAAGCCGGTCCTAAGCCATGTAGAGCTTAACTGCATATACGAGGACAGGGACTCCAGCATCAATTCCAAGAGACATGTGGAGCCATTTGAAGTTCAGCACAAACTCGTGCTCGCTTTTTCTTGTTTTGATCAGGAGTCAAGGAGCAGAATTTGAATTACTTGTATCCCCTAAATAGGCATTTCAGTCAGACCGGTGAAATGTGTAGTAGTCCGGCCTGCTTAAGCATGAATCAGCTTTTTGACATCTTGCTGGCTAAAACTGCACCCTGGCAATATTCCTGAGATGAAAGACGGATTAAATGGAGGTGTGATTTAATATCAGAGTCTAACACACTATGACATAGGGCCTAGGTTTGATCTTGCTAAACCAGAGATCCGAGATGCTTGGATAGTGCATCACTTTTGGCCTCCGGGCTAAGCAAAAGTATTTATGTCTTGTTCGTCTGTCACTGAGTTTTAGAAAGTTACTGCTCATCTATGTATTAAGTGCAAACAGGCTGTGAGCCAGTTTAAGTGCATTTGCATTTTGCTCTTTAGATCTGTATAATTGCATGTCATCAGCATAATGTGAAAATTGACATTTTGATGACTTGCTTCTATTTACTCAAAGCAAATGCTAGATTTCTCAAACACATAACACCTGAATCTGAAACACTGTAGAGCATTCAGCCTCTTTGGTGCTTGAACAGACAATATCACATATGATTGTTAGTTTGCTAAACGCACATAAATGGTAAAGAAAAAAGGCACCAAAATAACCAAAGATATTAAGTTATGTTTTTTTAACTGTTGCCTCCTTTTGAAGAATAATTTGACATTTGGGGAAGTACACTCACTTTCTCGCAGAGACTTCAGTGAGATGATACCAATTGCATGTCTGAACAGTAAATGTGACGCAGGTGATTAGCTTAGCTTAGCATCAAGGCTGGAAGCAGTGGGAAACACCTAGCTTGGCACTGCCTTAAGGTAAAACATTTCTTGGTTCATACTTTTTTCCTTTTTCCATGATTGACTTTTCATGAAAAAAAACACTATACATTAAAGCAGGGATGGGGAAACTTTTTCCTGTCAAGGGCCATCTCAATTTTAATAACTTCCCTTGAGGTCATGCTAAATTATTAAATATATATATTGCGCTAACCTCTAATGTGATGGCTGCAACTGCCTCTCTTTGGTAAAGCATCTGATGTCCGATGGTAGCGATGATGATGATGTTACTCGCAGCTCATTTTGAGGTTTGAGTCAATCAGTCTGGAGCGGAGGCGAGGTTTTGCATCAGTTTTGAAAGGAGCTGCTCAGAGTAGCAGGTTGTCCCAAACAGAGATGCAAACTTCAGTGAGTGTCTGCTCAGGATGGGAAAATCCTCAGGACCTACATGCAGTCTGTAGAAGGAGGGGGTTGTTGTTGCTTTGCAGCTCAACGATTTCATGTTGTAGGTTGTCAGGCACATCAGCTGGCTCCACGTTAAATGGAGTAGCAAATATGTTCAGTTTCTTCGGTTTGCTTTTCATGTCCCGAAGCCTCTCGCCAAATAACTGAAGGAGTTTTCACAGTCAGCAGCATAGTCACATGTCACAGCAGGCTTTTGTTCTTGCAGAGTAGGGAAATACACAGTGTTATCTCTTTCCAGTTGTACTTGTGCCGCTTTAATTTGGCTTCGAATGATTCTCACATTTGAAAGCAGAGAGCTGAGAAGCTTGCCGGAGCTTGAGTTTCAGCTCTGAGAGGTTCTTATTGTCCACCATGAAGGCCAAATCACACGGACACTTGCTTTCACTGAGACTGAGGTTTTCTTTCATCTCACTGAATTATTTGAGACAAATTGATGCTTTGGAACAGTTTTACTTTGTCTGGTGCAGCAGCTCCACAACAGCAACAAGACACTTCTTCACAAATTCTCCTTCTGAATGAGGTTTTCAGCTTCTTAGTTGTCAGCTCGCTCACCACAAAACATGCCTGCACCAACACTGCCTCTGTCAAAATGTGGTCTTGTGAAAGCTGCTGCTGGGCATCCAAACTCCGCTGAAGAGTGTTAACTTTATCCAAGCACATTTGTCCTTGCAGCTCATCCAGATAAGCATGTTTCCAGATGTAATGGTCAAGATTAGACTTTTTCATCCCCACAAACTAACATAGGTACACTGTTTTTTACATTCAACAACAACAAAAAAAAAGACAATGTAATTGCTATGTGCGTGTTGCATTTAGGGACCACATGGAAGAATGTGTTAGTCTCCTATTTTATGTTTTTATCTATTTCATTTTAAAAGTAAGTGCTGTTCAAAGATTTTTTTTTCCATGTTTGAGCTGATTTTTCTATTCATGATTTGCCTCCCAGCCCAGAGGCTGGATATTCACCACCCCTGCATTAAAGCATGAGAGTGGTAGGACCCTGGAGGTACTGTGTAAAGAATCAGCACGTCATACAACATGAATAAAAAGTCTAAAGGATGATCAAATGTTTGGGAAAATTCTGTTTTTAATGAGCAACCATTAATGTGCATGAGTAAATGAAACCTCATAATCAAATATTTGTCTTTGATTCAAGTCATTATCTCCAGGACTTTGTGTCTTATTCACAGTTACATGACATTCTAGTCCTGCCTTGAGAAATTTCGCCCCTGATGACACAGACTCTCATCTCTCCCGCCTACACTTGATGTAATGTGTGTTATCCCGCTTCTGCAACTTGCCACACCCTCTCTCTCTCTGTGTGTAGGTGCAGGTCAGGTGGTCACCAAGGAAGCTTGCAGATTTTCCAGCTGGTGTGCTTTTCAGAAATTTATGTATTGCAGTGATTATTTTAAAATTTCCCTTTTGCAAGTTAAACATCTTTGTTAAACAGTTACCGTTCGCTCACAACGGCTGCAAACAGCTTCCCTGGGCATGAGGAAATGTAAAAGCAGACAGTCACGCATCCATAGGCAACCTTATCTGACAGGCCGAACGATGAGAGAAGCAATTTGTAAAATGTTTAAGTAGATACATTTGCCAACAAACATAAAGAAAGAAAAAAGGGTTCAGAGGCTGCTGTGTTTCGTAATATCTCCTCTGGCTTGTTAATGTGACTCAGCTTGTGTGGGAAACTGCAGCTCTGCTTTGACACTTGGGGCAGTTGTCCTCACATGTCGACTGTCATACATGAAATCAAGTTTTCCGGCTGCCCACATTTCTGAAAAATCCAAACATTTGTCAGTGTTGTACGGCTCACTATGATGTGCTTGTGGCAGAGTCTGAAATCTGATAATTGGCCTAGTATAAGGCTTATAGGACATCAGCCAATTTGTACATACAGTTTGTGAGACACGTCGCCTGAGCTCTTTATTGACTTGATGTTTCCCGTCCAATTTCAGAAGTTTAGTTGGTGGATGTTGCTTCTTTTTCATTATTTGTCCAATTATCACGGTTTGAAAGCTAAGCTGCCATTGTAGTTTCGACTTTTCAATCAACATGAAAGCCACTGAAAACGCAAAAGAGTACTCAATCGATTGCTGCCACCACACTGATTCATGTGGTTATTGTCTGCTACACACTAGCCCCAGTATGTGCCCCTTATGCATTGGTGTGCATTCGGCTCACAGAGGTAATCATCAGTTTCTGTAAAAGACAAAACAATTGCAGCTGTTTTGACAGTATTTTCGGCATCCCCAAAAGACTCTGTAAGCATTTAGATTAAAAATATATCATCTACTGAATCTTTAAACAAAGACTTTTAACCCATTTCTCAAGTTGCGCTTCTGTTTTCCAATCAGAACATAGATGGCAGCCCGCCAGCTTCCTGGATAGGAGAACAGACGTGAACACACACGAGTCACAAACTGGGGCTTGTCCATCGTACCCAGCGTTTCAATAACAAGCGTCCTCTCACTGAATTTATACAATTTAACTGCAGAAATTCATTCAATGTTTATCACATATGGAGCGAGCAAGCCCATGGTATTAATGAGAAGCTACTGTATACCTGACTGCTTTATGTTGAAGTCCAGCATTCACCACCAGAATGGCTTTGAATGGTTTACCTAAAGGTGCCAGTGCGATAGGTGATTTCAATTAACTCATGTAGCAGACAATGTTAATTAAGATCTACTGGGTTTTTATAAGCACTTGGTCAAGGCCACGGCACGTTTTACAGCTGGGAAAGTAAGGCTTTAACTGTCTGAAGGTTATAAGCGTGCAGTCAGACATGATTTTTGTTGGAGTTTGAATAGGTTTGTCACTTTATTTGAAATTCGAACTACAGTTTGAAAAAGCTGGGAAACATGCATATTCAGTTTGTATCAACGTATTCAAATGGGAAGTCATTGGGCTGCATTCAAAGTTCATTTGAACGGATGGCGTGTTCATTAGCCTTTGAAAAAGTGATAACCCTGGTTTGTATATTCTCCTTGTGTTTGTACGGGTTTTATTTTAGTCCAAACACATGCGAGTAAGGTGAATCAGGAAGCTCGAGTCGCCTGTAGGTGTGAATGTGTTTGTTATTCTGTGTTAGCCCTGTGAGACTGTCAGACTAGTCCTAGGTGTTGCCCAGTGCACGCTGGCCTTCAGCTCCTCATCACCTTGAACACGCCTGTCCTATTTTGTTTCCACTCTATCCAGCTGTTTTAAATGCCACGCGTATAATATTAATCACTTAAAATTCTCCACAGAAGGATAAGTATACAGGAAGCGCACTGTATTATTTAAGAGCTATCACAGGCGATAGATATTTAACTGAAGGAAAAACTGCGTTCGGAAGCATGAAGTCGTGGGAGTTTGAAGTGGATGGCATCTTCTTTTCTTTTGTCTTCTTCTTCTTCTCCGTGTTGGGGTCAGGACCACGGAGACCCCTACAGCATCCACAACGTTTCTTGGACTTTTTTTCCTGGAAAAATGAAGTATTTGATGGACAGCATCTTTCCACATGTGACCGTCCTCTAGCTTCAGCTTGCTCTTCAGTATTTAGGACATTTAGTCTGAGTTACTTTTTCTTTAGGGTTCTCCGTTTCTTGGCAAAGAGGTCTCACAGTCTTTCTCTACCTTAAGCTGAATGTCCATCTCCTGGGTACTCAAAGCTCTTTATGTCTGGAGCACTTGTTGAGTTTCTCAATTTTTGACAAATACTTGTTGTCTCTGCCTTGAGCAGCCTTGAAGAGCAGCTGCTCAGTTCTTGAAATGCCTTCTCCATCCTCCAGTCGATGAACGTCTACACCCTGCTCATAGGCACTCCTTGGTACATGGGTACTTTGTAGTATTTTCCGCTCCTCTATTTTCTAGTAGAGGGTCTCCTCCTCTTGACAGACCTTGTGCTTGACAGCCTGGTGCGTAGCTTCTCCTCATCTGCGTCATTCTCTCTTGGTAGACCGTCTCATCTGTCTCTGCAAATTGGAGCTGGGCCAGGTACGCCGGGAGTCGATGACTCACTGGCTGAACGGTGGGTCAAATACTGTATTTGGTGGCATTGTCCAGTTCCACTTCTCCATCTTCCTCCAGCTCCTTGAAAAACCAAAGTATCTGTTATCTGTCCTGTTACTGAGCTGGTGGAGGCTTGTGCTATAAGTAGTGTGAGAATAGTGAGCTGTCAGGTCATGTCCTGTCAAGTCAATGCAAGCATGTGTCTTTTTTTACTGGAATAATTCAGTTTTACTTTTTTATTAATACCCAACTGTCCTTTGGAAAGAGAGGCTGCCGTACCTTGATTACACACATTGAGAAAAAGTCGATGAAAGAAAACACTAAATATTATGTTGTTACCGCCGCAATTATCCAGAGACATTCAAGATTGTGAGCGCTAATGTCGTTTGTCTCAGGCAAACAGTGGTAAACGATCAGTCAAATCAAAGAGAGCAAATGTTCTTTCCTTCTCAAGGAAAAAAGATAATTCTAGCTCATTATAAGACGTCCCTTGCAAGAATTGACCTTGATTTTGCCAATCCCCGCACAAAAGCATTACAAGAATAACTGAAATTGCAGCGTGCTCTGCAGCCAGCGTGCAGCGTGCCTTAATGAATGTAAGAAACTGCTCAGTCAAAACCATCAGTAGAAGGTTAACTTTCTAAAAAGACACACATGATGTTTTCAAGGTAACAATAGAGTGAATTGTGATTGAGGTTTGAGAATTTAGTCAGTAAAATGTTGGTATTACAACATTATTAAGGTGTGTCAATAGCAACAGTAAAAGTGAAGCTTTAATATTTTTTTTGAAGAAAGTTTCAGGTTCATTTTTCGGCCACTGATAAAAAGTTCTGGAGTGACAGTGAGAACACTATATTTGTCCAAAATGCTATATTCAACAGCAGAGTGGAAGCACACCAATTGCGTTGTTATTTTGAAAACAAGGCCGTCTTTACTCAATGGAGAAGATTAATGTATAATGTGTCTTTCATAAAAGTATATGAAAACTAGATGAAAGCGCTCTGCAGAGTGCAGCTCTCTGCCAGGCTTATAATCAAGATGGCGGCGAAGATAACAAAAATAGGGATTTATTGAACTCATATTGTGCCTAACTGAAGTGGATCCTAACATACAGATACTGCTGTTCACGATGAGACCAAACCTTTCTATGGATATCTGTTTCTGAGCCCTCATACAGTAGCATGTGAGATTAGCTGTACACACATGGGCACACGCAACCAAATGCACGATATTATAAATACTGAATACAGGATTTGATTAAATCTGTGGAGGAAATTACAGTATACTGTGCCTAAGGGTACTTGCAAACCCAAGATGAAACAGAGACATAAGACATGTCTAACTCTTGGCATAGAGAAAAATGTTTGAGAAAAAAGACTGAAAGCTGCTCTCAACAGTGTCATAATGGAGGCAGCATATATACAAAAACTGTGAAGAAATAACTCTGCAACAGAAGCAAAATAATTTAGTCCATTCATAAAAATTTTGTGCACCTGAATACACGGAGGCGAGATTGATTGGCAGCCCTTTGGTTTCTCTTGACTCGGTAATGGGTTATAATCATGTTTACTCAAATAATAATCTGCCAACATTGAAAGCTGCAGGACATAAACATTTGAATATTTATCTGTTGAATACACACAATGTGTTTCAATGAAAATATGAGCATTTATAAAGTATTTCTGAGTAATTCTGTCCCAGTATGTGGAAACATGCCCGCCCCAGCTGAAAGCAGTGTAGGATAATTACTACAGAAATTGCAGCTTGCCCAGCTACAGCAACATCTAATTTGGTCGACGCCAGAGCCATTTTGTCACTAATCATACCTGTTCAGCTCTGGCTCTCCATGTTGTACCTCAGGGGGAGGAGCAGGAGACTTAATATGATCAATATTTAAATTCAATTTAGTCCTTAACACCTTTTCACCATCTTATCTTTCCTGCCTCCCCCGCCTTGATTCTGTCCTCAGCACACCGTGGCAAACAGCCCCGTACCGGACACTGTGATGCATGTAGCTTCCTGCGTACAGCATGTTGACGTGTTCAGGCAACCCTGTGGCTCATGCTGTCGGCGTGGACCCCCAGCAGCTCCGCTCTCTCCTGGGCGGCTGTGATGGACAGGCTGTTGAGAGGGGGAGGGTTGCGGTAGCGTTGTTTCAGGGAGTGAACGTCACACATCCTGCTAAAGAAACATAAATAAATTCATGAAATACATAATGATAAGAACCGGAACGCCACGACTCAACAAAAGACAACTGAAGACAAAGCGTCTCTTTTTTCCCCGACAAATTTCGTGGACGTGGCATTCACTACATTGCATGGATAAACACAGCGACTGGTGTTTAAAGCTCAGCGCTGCACAGAAACTGCTGGCAGGCTGAGTGCAGCGCTGCCAAGCCACCAAGCCTTCCTGTGGCGAGTTTCTCTAACGCCTTGAAATCCTGCAGAGTGTGTTTTTTTACCGGCAAGCTGTGCTCCCCTCCTGGGTTTCCTTTCTTCTCCACCGAGCGCTGTCTAATAGAGCAGAAATTCCATGAAAGCCATCCACAGATTGTATCCTCGACCAGGATAAAGTTAATTTAGCTGGAACAATATGCATTGTTGAATAATGAGATCTCAACCCCTTTTATTTTTCATTTTATGGCACAGACACGTCTTTGTGTTCGCACTTCTTTGTGCTCGCTTAAATCGAACCCGTCCGTGTTTTTGCCGTGTGCGCTCTGCCTGCTTTCTCCACGTTCCACTGTCTTTACAGGAAGATAACGTCTGGCCGTGTCTGTAAATGTAACTCAGCTGCTCGTTGTGTTTTCTGTGCTCCATCTATGAATCAGAAACACTCAGTTGCTGTTGTCAATATTCTTTTTTTGGCCCTCGCTCAGCTGCCACCTCGTTCTGTGTTTCACAACACTTTCACCAACGTCGGCCACCCCCATTACTCGCTCATACAGCATGAGTTACACCATCTGGCTGCTGTAAGAACAGCCTCACATTCAAAACCATAACTTTGATTCACGCACTGAAGTTTCCTTTTCAGATTTATTGTGATGCATTTTGGCAGACAGGAGGCTTTAAACACTGTTGTTGAGCGGGGGTGAGAGAAATCCTTCTGCAGCATATTGAGCTAATCAGCTGTTTTACTTTACTTAGGTCAGAGGAAGTGTACTTTATTACAGAGTTCAAGGAGCTTTTAGTTTGTCAACGTGCAAACTAATCTTCTACCATCACACTCAGCACCTCCAGATCTCAAACAGAGCACTTAGGAATTAAAAGTAGTTTGGGAAAAAAACATCCTCGCACAGCGAGCACAACTTTTTGGGGGGCTGGGTTGAAAAACCGACCCAACTCGCTGTCTAATCTGGCCCGCATTGATCAGACCCCCTCCTCATGCACGCCGAAGCTTCCAAGCTCAGCATGCCGCCGTAGCCGAGCTTCTGAACTAGACTGGGCTTTCATTTATGGCGAAGAAGCAAACGATGCGAGAGCAGAGGGCCAAAGAAGAAGGAAGCCGTTTCAGATGACTTATCAACCGAGCCGCTGCTTCCACACAGGGCCGTCGTCTCGACTTGAGAAGTCCAATAAAGTCAGGCACTTGCTGTTCTGTTTGAAAGCTGTGGCTGTAACACGGAGCATGTGTTTGCTGTCCATTTGAAAAGCTGGTTATTTGACGTTCACAGATCAATGGTGCTACCGTCTGCCAAAGTAACAGAATGTCGCCATCAGTCACATTATAGCTTCATCTGGAATCACGTCCTTCAAAAGCTTAGTTATAGTAACACCTTACAAGTGCCTAAAGCTAAGACTGAAGAGGTTTTCTAAGGAGGTTTAGCCTCTGAGAGTCTTCACAGACCCTCAAGAGGTTTTGTTCACACTCTCCAGTCGTCAGAACATTTGTTCACTGTGGTTTCACTCAACCTTGTATTTGTATATCAGGTTTGATCAGCAACACCAGTAGTTCATTTTCTGCAAAGTGATGTTCTGATGTTGCTTTGGTAACACTTAAGTACTCAGAAATGTGAGTGGTTACTAAGAAACAAGTAAGGAGCCAATCAGGAGCGTGCTGATAATTACGAGTAATGGTCAGTGGATTATGAAGTAATGAGGGACTGCTCAGTAACTGCTAACAGCTAAGATGAGTCATTTTAGTTGAAAGGGCACAAACAGAAACTAGTGATTAAGTAATTAGCGATGAATGAGTGGCCACTGGTTTTTGCCAGGTCAGAGTTAATCGGGAACAGCCGATGAAGAAAGTTCTGATTTCCAGATCATTACTTACCAATTCATTAATATACCATCTCCCAGTCTGTTCTCCAGTAACACAGCATTATCCACGACATAGTCATGCAATCAGTTATTCAGGAGTTACTTAATTGATTATCAGACCATTCCTCACTCATTCCTCTGCAACCACTCACACTGATGTGTGCTGCATTGTAAAGTGTTACCTTTGCTTCATAATTTATGATTGCAGTGACCTGCAGTCCGTGGGAGAGCCAACAGCTCTGACTTCAAACAACCCGGCTTCAACACAACATCTGGTCTACGAGGAAATGTTGCCTTTGTTAATGAAGTGATGTAAATTGATGTGGCAGACAAAAGCCTCTGTGCATGAAGCTGCTCACCGAGGTGGTGTTGAAGTGCACGAGGATGAGCTTTCCTGCGGGCGTTTGTGGCTGCGGAGTGAGCCGCGGGGTCGTAAACAATGGAAGTAATAATGCTAACTTTGTTCATGTTGCACTTTTCAGAAGCACGTTACAAAGTGCTTTACAAAGACATGAAAACACGAGCAATTGCCAGATGAATAATCAATAAAAGTAGAATTGATACAATGATAATGACAAGCAAGGTATGAATTTTAACACGCAGTCAAAACAAGTAAACACAGATGAATAACCCATTCAAGAGAAAGCTCAAAAGAGCTTTTTTTTTAGAGAGATTTAAAATATGAAACAGCTTGCCTGCCTGATTTCCTCCAGAGTTGGGGGACCCCGACTCCAAAGGCTCGGCCTGCTCTGGTTTTAGCCTCGGCCTTGGAATCATTAACATACCTCAGCCGGAGGATCTCAGCCCGCATTCAGGGTCGTAAGGGGTTAGTAAATCAGTAATGTAATCAATCTTTAACAGTCTTCATTCCATTTTTAAAAATCCATCTTGAAACGTACAGGTAACCAGTGTTGAGATGCTAAAAGCGTCTTCTATCTGAGCAATCTTGCTGCCAGCATTTTGATTGAGTGAGACAAGAACTCAGTGAGTTACAGTAGTCTAAGCTGAGTATAATGAAAGCATGGATGACAATGTCCAGGTTCTTAGCGGGTAAAAAAGATCTAATTTTGGAGACCTTACAAAGCTGCAGAACTGAACAACTGATTTCACGAGTTTCGATGCAACGGGATAGAAATTCTACATATGGTAATTGCTTCTGATTGTCCGACTTATATAGAAACGTCCCTCTTTTTCAAAGGTTTTAAATGATGCATTTAATGTGCTGATTTTATCAAGTGAAGTTTCATATTTGAAGCTCGCCCCTGGGGTCTTTGAATTTGCACGCTAATCTGTGTTTTTTATTCCTTGTAAAGCATCTGCTGCCACATTGTTAACACTTCTCGGGTGTTGATGTCATGTGGGCAGGTGTTCTCACCCTCCACCCATCATTGCTTCATGTCCTGTGAAAATGTGACATTCAGATGTTCGTACTTTATTTATACCAACTAATGGATCACATGACTACATGTGCATATACTCTTGGTGTAGAGTTTTGGCATGTTTAAGCTTATTGTTTCGGCTTTTCTTTTGGCCTGTAGCTTTAATGTTTTGAATCACTCTCACTGCTCGATTCAGGTGCAGCTGAGATGATCTGAGCCGCTGAGCCACGAGTATTCAGAGAAAAGTTATCGACTGGTGAACATGCTGAAGCATTCAGCAACTTAAGAGCCAAATGTTTCCTCCAGGAGTTGATGGAGCACAAGGCGGCGTTAAAAGGAGAGCGAATATTCACCAGGTGGACATACATCTACCATATAAAGTGTTGTGTTTGCAGTTCATTGCACTGCCTCCAAGTGTGCAAAAATCACTTAATGCAGGTTTAAAGGACCAGTGTGTAGGGTTTAGTGGCCTCTGGTGGTGAGGTTGCAGATTGCAACATGGCGGAGGATCTGCTCCATCTGTAGATATAAAGATCTTATTCTAAGATAACAAAAATACAACAACTCTTATTCTAAGGTGATTATACACTAATGAACGCAAACCTCTGAATATGACATCACGTTTCTCTCATATTTTGCCAATAGATCCCCCTAAATCTCACACACTGGTCCCTAAAGGAAAACAAGGGGAATTACAGACTCTGTTACTCTGCTGACTGGTGATTTCTAAATTGTCAAATAGTCTACTCGCCCAAATTATAACAAAACCCCTCTCCTCAGAGAAATTACTCTGGATTATCCGCAGACGTTGAGTGTGAGATTAACGACTCTGGACTTGTTTTTGTTGAAACAAAACAAGTAGTTTTAGTGACCTGGGCATTGTTTTTCTAAAAGACACGTGTTATTGAATTGCTGAAAGTAGTTTTTCAGTTCTTTCTGCACCACAAACAAAATTTCATTCACTTTTTATTGGAAGTGGAGGCAGAAGTTTTAGAGAACCTGGGAAAATACGACCAAAGCTCCAGTGCCTGCGTGGCTGGATGCCACTGGGGTGCAGCGGCAAAACATTTCCTTATTTTGTATTTTTAAGGGGGACTGACCCTTTTCGAGCATCACAAACTCTCAAGTCCATTGTTCTAATTTAAATGTATTTTTCATTGCTTATTCCTGCTCAGGGTCAAAGGTGGGCCGGAGCATATCCCAGCATGCACTGGCAAACACACAAGACCCGCTTTTCATATGTCATATTTGTCTTTATTATTAACATTCCAGTCAGTAACTCCTGCAACAATTGCTTTTATGGAATCATCCATCTGTTTAATTGCGGTGGCTAAATGTGATGACAGTTTTATTGATGAGGCAACTTAATTCCAACAGCTGATAAGTTGGTGAGAGTGGGAATGAATTGTAATGTGTACTCTGTCGCTCCTTTCATTTGTCTCAGGTGTTCATCCTTCAATAACAGCATCCCCCCTTCTGCTTTCTCCATTCCTCTGGCCCTTCTCTTCTTCATACAACACCAATTCACAACAGTAATCTCCTCACCCTAAGCCCTTTAAGTCACCATTAAGCCTCCACTCATTCTTACATAATGATCAAATTCATCCCAGTCCATTTAGCTCCAAGGTGTAAGATTTACAAAGGATTAGAGGTTGAAAAATCAATTTGCTTGCTCTTGGATGTCAAGTAATCCAGTTTTGGAGATACGCTGCAGTCTAATGGGCTATGCACTACATGGTAGCTGGCATCAACTGTGACACCTTTGTTGTCATTCAAAGGCAAAGATATGCTAATAAACATGGCATTATTATTTATATTCAGAGGGTACGTTATATAATCACTAAAGAAGAAGAGCATTTGTCCGGTGATGTGACACGTTGAGCTTCAAACACCTGTTTCACGCTGAAATATCTACAAAGTGAATATTGTATCACTCTATTGATGCGTTAACTGCACCCCTGGAGCTTCACCTTCAACATCCCTCAGAACGCTGGAAACTTTTCCAACCGGCAATAAGCCGGATGCAAATTATATCTGACTGTAATCCTGGAACCCTCCCAAGTAAATGCATAAAGTTAACTGCCATACAGAACAGGGGGATATATTTTGTCCTAATTTTCAGGCTGCTGCAGGTTGTTTTATTGTGTATGACAGTGTCCATGAGGGTAGGACTTTTGGAAGGTATAAAGGCCATTTTATTCCAAGACTATAAATCTCTTCAACCCATTCTGGACACTTAGTACCATAGTTATAACAAGGTACATGGATTATCTCCGAACTAGCGCTCATATAAAGGATTTCATACATTCAGCATAAAGTAATAGCAGAGTCAGAGTTTTCTTATTCAGCTTGTGCACAAAGAGGGAAAATAACTAGGACATAAAGCAGAACTGTTTAAATCCATTGCATCATTAACAGCAAAGGGTCTTCAGAAACTTGTGCTGTTGCAGTGTGGTACATGATTTAATGTGTGGGACATTCGGCATGTTAGAGGTCAATTAGTAGATCGACAGAGAGTTAATCTTTGACTTGATTGTTTCGGTCATTTTTTAAGAAGAAATAAGAAACATGATCTGTTTCTAGCTCCTCGTTTGTCATCGTTTTCTGCTTTTCTCTATTTGAAATCATTGTTAATAAAATATCTTTCATCTTTGGACTTTTGATCTGAAGGAAATATGACATTTAATGCCTTGGGTAATGAGAAACTGTGAAACTTTGATAAGCATTTTCTTCCATCAGATGTTTTATAGACCTAAATAAAATAAAACCAAATAATAGTTTTAGCCCCGATTAATATATTGTACCTAATGTATATATGTATATATGCTAGGAAGCTTAAATATTACATTACATCTGTGTGCACCGCAAAAAATGAAAGGACTCTGTTAGATTTCATTCAGGCTTTGATGATTCTGTTTATTGATACAGGGATTAATTATATCAGCTAAGAGAATCAGATAGTGAGTAGCCTATATTTAGGATGCAGTACATGTAGAAGGGTTTTTTGTATTCATTCAGTCAAAGACTTGCTGTTACTGTTTTATCATATATATAGCTTTGTCGTGTTGCACCTCTAAAATATATCAGCAGACAGTTGGTGTTGACCAGATTTTGCTTTGAGAAACCTGGGACGCTGTTGTTTTTTGTGTTGCTTTTGAAACTAAATGCTGGAGTCGACTGCACTGAAGTGACCTTGAGGAGCCTCATACCTGCACAGCGTGTGTCTGCAATAGTTCTGTTTCACTTAAGCAATTAGTTTCAAGTGGTGTTAGGCTTTTATCAAGCTGAGCTGAAGAGTATTGACTCGTTTGAATTGAGCCAAAGCCTGGAAAAGGACTGTGAGAGCGAGGCTTTAAAAAGTTTCAGATTTCTTGTTTACATGATGGAGTTCTTACTTGTTCCAGGGAATGTTACCCCAAACACTCGTAACACTCGATAATTAGAAGATAGCTGTGAACAAGATGCACAGAGAGGCCTCCCAGGAGAGCTATATGGTGTGCAGGTTTTATGATTGCACAGTGCAGGCAGGGCATAGCTTGAGTGATTAATTGTGTAAAGGGTGAAGGGCACAATATCAGTAAAGGCCTGCTGAGATTTGATAAAATTCCATCACTCATTTCAGAAAAATACATTCTTTTGGATGGAAGTTAAGTTAATAATTGGAATTTTTCCTCACATTATTGCCTTACTGAGAGAAAAGGGAATTATAAGTGAAATGTGTGTAAACACGACTTCATGCATCAGTAATTACACGCATATACAAACGCACAAGCTTTGATTTATGTTCTGATCTGTGCTGAAGCAAATAGAAACGTCCACAGCGATCCATTCATTAATATCTGAGGTAATTTACAAGACACCCTGAAATCTGCGGCTTTTTATGCGTATTAAGTAAAGGCCTGTGTATTATAAAGCACATTTGACTGTGACACTTTTTATGATCCTCTTCAAAGAAGATGTCCTTGATATTTACGAGGTCTGCCTCTCTCCGCCTGGGATGAATTTTAGTGTCGACTTATTTATTCATTTAGTCATAGTTTACCAGTGGTAGCAGTTGCTGGTTGTCTGCTAGGTCTTACAAGCCATTATAGCATACATATGTGATCAGCGTATCCACAGGGAATATGCACAGGGTTTATAGCTTTACAAGCAGGGCAATGGGTTGACATACCATCACAGTGTTTGGTTTTTAATAAAGCCGTGGCTGTCAGGGAGTTTAAAAGACACGCGCGTGGATGGCTCGGCTCTTTTGTTTCAATATGTGACATGTCATTGCTGCTTTTTTTTTTTTTTTTCAAAAGTGATGATGCACTCGCTTCGAAGCTGGTAATCTGTTTGATCTGCTTGGTAGGTGATCCTCATGTTGACAAAGTACTACGACTTCAACTCCGGCAGAGTAACAGAGAGCTCTTTATGGAGGTAAGATCTTCTGTCTGGCATTGCCTTCCACATAAAAGCTGCAGCAAATCAAATGTGATTCATTTATATTGGTACTGCGTTGGATTAGATTTGTAGTGGAATGACTGAACCCAAATGTTCTGTTTGGGTTCCAGCAGAACCTTCATTAACAGCACAAAAATGATATTTAGCATTTTATCTGCTTTACGATGTTTCCTAATTCTATGAGGATTTCTTATTAACATGATTTTGAACTGATTGTTTCAGAAATCCACTACAGGAGATGACATGTTGCTTCTGTTTAGGGTTTCAGAGCCCCCATGTGTAAAACATGGTTAAACGAGATGCCTTTTTCTTGTATGCTCTATATCTGTGATTGTTGTTGATAGCGCTTTTTGTGCATCACTACCCGTCCCAAACGCCCAATGAGTCTATTTGGACAGTTTATTTCTAAGAGATCTTCAACAGCAGATTAAAATTAAATCTCTGCTGTCTAATTAAACATAAGTAACACCACTACTGTGTGTGATAACATACCGTTATTTGTCTGTGAGTGACTTTTTGGCAGAAAACAAGCATATATTTTTGAACCTATGAACCTACTGAGACTTATCAGCCGACTGATATCCCCTCGGCTGTGCAGAGTTTTACAGCGAGTTTAAGCCTTTATAAGACTTTATTTATTGTTTAGATGCCCGGCTGCAATTTCACTGTTATGGTTCACTCTCACTGCTCTTGCACCATAGTTTTCAGCTGCAGCAGGCAGCTGTTCAGCAATGGAGATCTAAAAAATTCACTGTACACTGTCTGCTCAGCACCAAACAGCAAACAGACACAGGTAGCGACGAGCACTGAGCAGCTAAAGAGCCAGATATTTCCCTCAGGAGTTGGTAGAGACCAAAAACAGAGCTTAAAGAGAGTGAATATTGGGCTTGCATTCATCAAGTGAACATAAACATGAATCCAAATGACTTGCTGAATGTTTAAATAAGTAAGTGTTCGTAAGTTCGTAATATCAGCTCTAAAGGTGATGTTATGTCAATGTTGTGTTCACAGCTTGTTTCGGCTGCCAAAAAATGACCAGAAAACAACAGCTACTGCAGGTTTAATGTGGAAACCCAGATTGATTTTGCTATTATTATTATTAGTAGTAGTATTTTTACACATACAGTATTGGGGTCTGTGGGACTGCAAACAGTAGAGCCATTATCTTTAATATACAAGGGTTAAATAGCAAATAATGACTACATATTTCACAAATGCCCTTCAACACAAAACAAAAGATCATTAAAGTTTTCTTTCATGCAGCACAAAACATTTCAGGGCTGCTTGTTTCTGAACTGTCACCAAACAGCTGGGACCAATATCTGTTTTGGTGTCAGTGAATGAATCCAAAATGAGCCCAGCAAAGCGGCGTGAGCCATTGTCAAGCAACAGGCAAATATGTCCTCTAATGCTCCGTCTGAGTTATAAAACATGAACATCACAAACATCAGAATTGTATTTTCACCCCAAACCATCAATAATACAAGCAGTTCAAATAATACCCTGTCCCCTCACCATGTGTGCCACACAGGATATTCTTGTTTATTCTGATAATTAAAAAAATCTCCATTCATCTAGCAAATTGCTTCATGACTTCTGCTGTTGCAATTTTCTGCTTGCCTGATATGCTTAATGATACCATCAGCATCTTAACGAGAAGGTGTTGCTCTGTTCTCCTTTGCTCTCCTATTTACAACCTATTCGCTTTATTCTATAATTGAATTTTAGGTCAACTGATTATGGGACCACGTATGAGAAACTTAATGAGAAAGTCGGGCCAAAGGTCATCCTGAGCTACTTGTACGTGAGTCCGAACAACAAAAGGAAGGTAGGTGTCCACATGCAGGCTATGAAAAGTCCTGCCTGCGTTGAACAAATCTGTCGATTGTTATCACTAAGCGACTCCACCACACAGCAGCCCTGCTGGAGGTTGCACCATGCATTTGTTCCAAGCATTGCACAAGCACATTTAAGCCCTGTGGAATGGATGCTGTCAAGGTGGGCCGCTGATTCCCCCGTCTCCTTTCTTGTCTCGTCTCAGATCATGCTACTTACGGACCCGGAGGTGGAGAGCAGCCTCCTCATTAGCCTTGACGAGGGGGCGTCCTATCAGAAACACAGCTTAGCCTTTGATATCCTCAGCCTGCTTTTTCACCCGGAGCAGGAGGACTGGATCCTGGCTTACAGCCACGACCAAAAGGTAATGTGTAGCTGTCAGATGGCATGAAATAGCTGGAATAACAACTGAACAGTGGCACAAAGATAAAGTCTGGATGGGAATAAAGGCTGTTGTGCATGCTTTACTTGCTGCTTGTCATGCTCTTGGTAGCTCGGCGCGAGCGTTCTGCCAGATTATATATCAGGAGCCCGATGGGTCGCGGCAAAATGAATGTCTCTATAAAATGATACAAAACATAGGTTGTTGTCACGGTCGAAAGCATTCATTTTGATAATGGCGGCCACCATTCAGGACATGGTCTTCATGAGCAGAGACGCCTGCCACTTAAACCAAGGCTGCAGTTGTCAGAAACAGAGGCAGCTGATCACCTGCTCCGCTCAACAAGTCATAAGGTCTGGCTGAAGCCTCTAACTTTGAATGGATGTGTCCTAGACAGCACAGGGGAAAGTTAACAAGGGAGAAACGCCCAAACAATCCACAAGCTCACACACACACACACACACACACACACACACACACACACACACACACAATTGCAAGCGTAAACACACACCCACCATTACTCTGTGTGAGAACCCCGCTGTCTGCTTTACTCTACACACCAGACATCAAACTCAGCCTTCCCAGCCTGCTATTGGAGGACTTGATTTTCAGAGAGAAAAACAGTCAAGGTTTGAGAAGTGAGATAAATGGTGCAGGGAGGAAGATGAAAGCTTAGTTGAGAGCCATCAGCGGGTCAAAATAAAGATGCTCCACAGACGTTTGCCTTCAGGTCATTCTGTACGTCTTTGTAAAGCTAAATTTCATCAGTTTTTCTCTTTCCATCGCAGCTGAAATTAATCTGAGCTTGGTTTCATTTTACATTTATTGATTGTCTGTCATGTCTTTTAAGAGTTTGAAGCCCTTGGATAAGTCAAAATGATGTTGCTTATCCTTGTAAAGCTCCCAGCTTAAGATGCTTGCTGCTCGATCATGACGGTAAGATGACAGGCCTCCCGAATGCTCGGACATGAGTCTAACTTTGCAGTAAAAAGGAGCCTAATAGCTTCATGGGGAAAGAAAAGATTACAATGACAGTTAAATGAGTGATTTTATAATGCCAATTAGGCTGAAATCCTGCTGAGTTATTGTGAGGAGGAGACACTTTTATTTCAATTTCTATGTCCTCCCTTCTGTCTTTTCCGAGGCATCATAATGAATAATCCTCAGTGTTTTCTGTTTTGGTTTTTAATGAAAAACCTAGCTTCAGAATTTCCCCGTATTTTTACAGAAACTGATGGATTGTCTCATCACCGTTGCATTTTCACATAAAGTATGCGCTCAGTAGCGCAATATTCAAAACAACATCACCAGACTGACGCCACAAAATCTACAAATGTGACAGCTGCTTGACAACACAGTTGGACATAAATCAGGGAATAATTCTCTTGGATATTCTGACTTGGAGAATTATTCTCTATACTGTAACTCATTTGCTTAATGCATTCCTCTCATTTTTCAGCTCTATGTCTCTGTTGAATTTGGGAGGAGATGGCAGCTTGTGCATGACAGCGTCGTCCCCAACAGATTCTACTGGTGAGATCAACAATCAGTCATTTGAGGGCTTGTCTGTCTTGGAGGGAAATGCTGCAATATTGCTGCAAATTTTGACATGTTCCAAAAAAAAACCCCACTGAATAATAGACAAGAAAAGAACAATTATGCATCAATAAATCAAACTGTGTGCATTTTTAGCATTGTGATCACCGCAGCAGTACAGAGGGGAAATCCACTATACATACTGTATTTACATGTTCTATAAAATAAGTTGGATGTTTTTTTTTCCAGATATGCTGACAAGTTTTACTGACGAAGTAGAAACAAAAGTTAACAGTTACCAGAGTAGTGACTCATACTGCAGTATCAGTCAGCAGCTCATTTGCAGGAATATCTAAAGAAAATGTATGTTATTGAGTCGGATTTTAACCACTTCACAAGTCTGGCATCTCGAGTGTCATGTCTCAGTACTGGCAGAAGAACTTGTTTCCTTTACTGGAGTAAAAGCACCAAAACAACAATGTTGAAATACTTGATTAAGAGTAAAAACCCTTCATTTTAAAGGTTTACTTGTGTAAAAGTAAGTATTATCAGTAAAATGCGCTTAAAGTACTTGACCCCTTTGACTGATAAATGATCTTGTATGACATTATTGCATTATTATTGCTAATGCACCAATGTATAAGTAGAACTGATGGAGTAGTTGGAGCCAGTTTTACCTACTTTATACATATGTTAGGTACTTTGGCTCAGTGATTCCCAGCCCAGGGGTCTGACCCCTCCAAAGGGTCACAAGGTAAATCTGAGGGGTCATGATCGATGATTTTTATATAAATGAAACAGTCAGAGAGTTTCAGACACAGGAAACCTGTGACAAGGTGCTTAGGTACACAGCTTTTTTGAATGGGTTTTGTATTTTAGAAGCTGTTTGTCATGTTAAAAAAATCTTAATTTGTATCTAGCATGTACTGTACTGAGGTGAGTGGAGTAAAGTGCAGTATTTGCCTCTGAGATGTTCAAGTGTAAATGCCTAAAAGTTTGACTGAAGTGGAGCACTTCGGTATGTGTATTTAGTTACTTTCCACCACTGATTACAGTAAAGATAAAAATTGAGTAAATTAAATAACATTTCACATTTTAATCCCATTGCTTTTATTATTGATTGCCAAAGCAAGGTTTTTAGGGAGGCAGATGTTCCACTTATATACTGTATATCTATCTATATATATAATGTTATATATTTACATAGGCTCATTAATATTTGATCCTTTGAATTCAGTCTGCTCATGAAATATTGCTGGGATACCGCAGTGTACAACAAATCGAATCCTATCGAATATTATCCGGACTGATGATATCGCAGAGAGCTTCTGGGTGTCTTTTTAAGTGTTGTAGTGTTATTAGCAGTTGGGTGCTGGTGCAGGGATTACGGTCCAGGATAAATGTTTAATTTATAATCTTTTTATGGTTGTTGGCTACAAGATCGCTTTCACACAGAAATAAAAAAAGCAGAACCATGGATTAATCAAGGGGGCTTGGCGTGACCTGCAGTACATGTTTTGTTTTGTTTTTTTCTGGGAAATACAATGACCCAACACCTTCAGAGTAAATAAAAACCCATTTATGAAAAACGCTGATGACTAAGTAGACAAAACAACAGCTATCTCTTGCTTAATGAGGCTCATATTTCTATCCTCAAGCGAAGGTGGATGTATGACACTTGTTTCTTATGGGGTTAAGGGGTAATTTATAACTTGCCCTTTCAGTGCTGGCTAATTTGTTTTCCTAATGTATACAGAAACTGTGGTGAACTTTAAACCAACTGCAGTTAGCTTGAAAGATGCAGAATTTAAAACTGCTGCATGAAGTAAATCTATATTATTATGCTATTTATTCTTTCATGCATGCACCATGAGAAACACATGGAGTTATAAAACACCAGGAATACACATGCAGTGGCGAAACACTTTTCAGACAAGAGAGCAAAACTTAGATTTATTATTATACCACAAATAGCTTCTGTCCCAAGCTCTACAAATAAAATCTGCCACAAAAAGGTTTCCACAATACAATGTATGTACTTTATAATCATTCAAGCAGAGGAACTCATCAGAAATAAAGGACATACTACTGAAAAGGTAGCCCCTAAATCATCACATAATGAGCAATACAGCTCACCTAAATCACATAACAAGACAGAGACTTTCCTTTCAGGCAAACAGCTAAATCAACTGTGCACATAAAGATCTTCAACTTTTATTGAAACTCTACCTCACATAAAAGTCAAGGCTCTTTTTGTTTTTCATGACAGAATGTGGTTGTAATTTAGGTCGTCAACGATCTGCAAGGAACATCATGAATATTAAACTGTAATCTGTCTGGAAAAATAGAAAATAAGATAATCATACCAAAGGAAGATTACTACTAACCCATGGATGCAAAATGTCTTGCTGCTGCAGGCATATTCACAAATCCTGCATATATTCTGTACAATTACCTTTAATTTGAGTATATACCATATCTTTTCAATTATTATTTACTATTTCGGTCAATATACTAAATAAAGACAGTGGTGTTTGACAAAAAAACAGCTTTTGATTTTAAAATATGTACTTTAACCAAAAAAACCCATCGGAGATCCGCTATGAAAGAAATATTTCCATCTCACCCTGTCCGGCTCATTTTATTTAAGAAAACCTGACAGAGATGATTTGCAGAAATATGTTAACAGGCCCCCTCGCGAGGCACACACAGTGGTATGTGTTAGTTATGGGAGAACACAGTATAACATTGCAGGGGTTTATTTAAGAGCAAGGGCTGCTACTCACTGATAGAATTGGATGTATTTGACAGAAAGTCCATTAAAAGAGATGGAGCTGCGAGGCAATTACAGAGTGCTGAGGGAAGCAGGACGGGGGCTTTTTATATTATAGTTCAGACACGGTATGGAAAATGAGAAGAAACCCATCTTCTGTCACAACAGCTGCTATTAATACAACAAGTGGTCACTTCTGTCACTCGGACTTAACCGCTATCATGAAGAATCTCTATTGAAAGTGAATGAAATGGCTAAATACACCTTACCCATCAAGTGCAGCGCAGGTCAAATGTCCGTCAGGCCAGTGTTCACAGATAAGGTTGCTGAATTATTGCTCCTGGGAGAACAGTAAAGATCACAGCTACATCTCTTATTTCCCTTGGTCCCATGCACAATCGAAATGAAGATCAAACTCAAATGTAAATCACAACTGCTGCGCTTCTAATAACAGAAAAACAGAGGCTATTACTGTGAGCTAAGTGCAATTATTGTGTGAGTTTTCTTCAAATTGTCTTTGTTTTTGTTCTGATTATTCACACAGCGCATACGCTTTGTCAAATGTGCCTTGGGACGGCAGCAAAATAATCAATAAAGCTTTTTGCCTGGATGCCTTGTTAAGCCCCCCGATGTTCAAAATAAACAACAAGAAACTGAGTCTAATATAGATACTCTGCATAACCTAAATCAGTGGTTCTCGACTTGGGTGTCAAAGCCAAGGGTCCACATAGAGAAATCAGAGGGTTACAAAATGATAAACAGGATAGCAAAAGAAAAATATATCCTTCTGTCACACAAAAATAACTACTCTGTCCTTTCTGTCGTGTTTACTTCTTTTTCCATTCATAAATCCATCTCTAAGTTTGTGTCTAAGTCAGGGAGACTGGGGGTAATTGCAGCATCTCAAATTGCACCAATCAGAAACGAGACAGAACCATGAATCTCATACGGTCTGTGATGACCCCTCTCTGCCTGCGAAAGGACAAACTGATGTCTTGTACTTTTTTCCTCACATTGACCATTCTGTTGTCTAACAGGTAATATCTTTGTCAAACTAAGGTTTGTTGTTTCTAGCCAGCAGAACAGCTTGTGTCCGGGGGAGTACAGCAGTCACACAGGCTTACTATTGACCCAAACTCCATCAAAATGGTGTCTGGCTTAGTAGCAACATCAAAATGCATGATTTTTTTTTCCTAACAATTTGAGAAAAGTGCTTTGGGTGTATTTTAAATGTCTATGCATACTCAATTTACGTTTATTTTGTGCCATAGTCCAGTGGTTCAGTCTTTTGCCTCTCAGTCAGAGCTTGTTTTCAATTTAAATGCTGCTGTATTGGCTGATTTCATGTGTAATTGTGGCCCATTATTGAAACTCTGAAGCTCTGATTCAAAACTTGATTGGAGCCGTTTTATTTTTTCACATTTTAAACAAAGGGCATTTATAACATCTCAAATTGCAAGGATCAGAAATGAGACCATGAAACCCTGCACGCACTCTGTGGGGATCCCTCACATTGTTTTTAGATTTGTTTAATTATGTTATCATTATACAGTTTTAATTCAGCTGGAATTAATTTAATGAATATTAGATTGTTTTTAACTATATTTATAATCTTGGGAGCTTATTGTGGTCCTTGGTATTTCTGTAGAGATATTGAGTGCTGTTACACCACTGTAACAGCACGTGGGGGCCGATTTAACATTTGACTTCTAGTGTTTCAATCAATACTGTGAAATATATGTTCTTACTAACTATCAACACATTACTAAATAAAATTCATCAGGTCAAAATTGCCTTCCCAAAATGAGCAGTTTAAGGGGCCTGTCTGAAACTAGTAGCTACACGATTATACTAATCTAACTGACGCTATTTAGCTAGCTAGTCACTTAGCATAATGTTTTGTAATTTGAGGTATGCTGTGCTATTTTGTGAATTGTATTATTTTAAATCTCCCCAAGTAAACATTATTTTTTTAAAGTTTTTTGCAAGTATCTGATGTGTCAGCCGTATTTCTCCTCAATCTACATGGCTAATACAGTCGCACGCTAACGTCAGTTAGCAAAGTTAGCTTGGGTCTCAATATTTAGTAACAGCTAATCATTACAGAAATACAATTCAAATCCTAATGAAATAATTAGAGAAAGAAAGAAATATCTGAGTCAATATCTACACACAATGTCATCAACCTTTGTCATGATGTTGCAGGTCCAGACTGGGTTTAGACAAAGAACAAGGAATGATTCACCTGGAGATCATCGTCTCTGACGGACGTGAGTGATGAAATGATGTTACCTTGGCAACACAGAAAAGAGGATTGGTCAAAACTTATTTTGTGAACAGCTTTCACATCACATTAGCAACATTTGCTGTAATTTCTAGCCTAAATTTAAAACAACTGGTGACAGATTATAGCTTTTCTTCTTCTTCTTCTTCTTCTTTTTTTTTTTTTTTTGCTGTCCTCACTAAAACTCTCGTCCCCGCCTGAATTGGCTGCTTGGAGACTCTTCATACGATTAAACTAATTCATTTTTCAAGGGCCAGGCTGTGACTTGGCTCCTCTCTCGGCCACAGTGGAGAGAGGGCAGCACTTCCATAAGGCCTCGTGTGTTAATGCCCTGTCCCCGGGGAGACCTCCTCATTTGGCTGATG
The DNA here is from genome assembly GCF_017976325.1 of Chelmon rostratus. NCBI lineage: Eukaryota > Metazoa > Chordata > Actinopteri > Chaetodontiformes > Chaetodontidae > Chelmon > Chelmon rostratus. Next base: position 16,309,659 of record NC_055668.1, on the reverse strand, counting down.
CTAACACACTGGGACAGCTCTCTCTACTTTATCTATTAGTGAGAATAAGGATTGGCCTCCAAAATTTTGCCTCCATGGCTCCGTTAATACTGTCAGCATAGGCAATGCTGAACCTTGATTGTGGTCTACAGAAGGTTGTTTTTCCCTTTGTTATATTTTTAGCACTCATTTCTTGTTTACCCACAGGGTCACAGTACATAACTTGTAAACTTCAGAATTGCTCTGATGGAAACAAGGGCAAGCCTTTCCCTGGATTTATCATCCCCAATTCCCTGGTGGTTCAGGATGAATACGTTTTCATCCAGGTGGGTTTTTATTGCAAGGTCTGGCTTCATTAAAAGACAATTAAAAGCTGTAAAACCGCTGCATTCGATTGCATCTTAATGTACAGTCATGTTTTTCATTAACTAAAAGGGGCCATTATCCTGGGAAAGGGTGGCATGAAATTGAAATCACAGCGTCGTGTATTATACTACAACTCCACTCTGCCAGAATGCACAACATCCCAAATAGTAGAAAACCCAGAGTTTTGATGATGGTTGAAATTGTTTAAAGCATGCTGGCAGCAATCAGCGCACACAGTGACGTTTATGAATATTTACCTGATATGTGATGGACTGTAAATTGTACTATATTGCTTTTTCAGGTGCCAATAGGTGGCCAGTCAGTCCATTATGTGTCCTATAAAAGGCATGCTTTCTACCCAATGAAGCTTCCCAAGTACACGCTGCCAAAGGTAAGACTGCTGGAGAGGATGCAGTGTTTGGTGAGTCGAGTATATGCAGAGGAATGAGTAGCTGCGTAGCATTAACTTAACTGTGACACACTCTCCCTTTCAGATGATGTTAAGTAAGCTTGTTCCCAGTTAGTCATAATGTTTGCTGACAAATCCTTTAATTGTTTACCCCGCATTATTATCTGCCTGAAAACTGCTTCGGTTATGCATAATTATATCTTCAGATCTTGTGTTTATTTAAGACCCATGCATAGTTTTTAATCAGATACCCCCTCCATCTGTATCAACAGATATTTCCTAAAGAAATGAATGCAGAGTCAGTTTCACTGCAAAGAACTGCAAAGGAATTTTCTGAAAGAGAGAAGGCCATTTGCATTTTGCACAAAATAGTGCTTGCCACTGAATTCCATTTACTAAAAGCACAGCAGGGTGGTTTAGTGGTGTGAGGGACCGTGTCATAACAACAGGAGAGATTTAGTGCCCACGGTGTTGTTTCGATCAATCTATCCATTCGTCCATCCATCCATGTGTGCCGTCAGTTTCCTTGAGGAGGACACGTCTCTTACCTCGCCTCACCCTGGATAAGGGATTCAGTAAAATTAAACAGAGCCTGTCTTCATTTTTAGTGCATGGCATGAAACGCCTGAGGTCTAATCGCTGCTGATCCTGACTGAATCATGTCAAGATTCGCTGCTCGAGCTCCGTGGCCGCTCTGTGCACACTACTGTGCAGATTCACACGTTTATGTTGAGAGAGCCCAGTTAAATCGATTCTTCAGACCTTGACATCTAGTCACGATTTCTTTTTTTCAGGACTTGCAGATAATCAGCACCGACGATAACCAGGTGGTGGCAGCCATTCAGGACTGGCACCAGAATGACTCCTACAACCTGTACATGTCTGAGTCCAGAGGGCTGTTCTTCACCCTGATGCTGGAGAGCGTTGTGAGCAGTGGAGGACCGGAGGGCAACATCATGATAGACCTGTATGAGGTGGGCAGCGACAGTGCTGCTGGGGCGGCGCTGTCATACTTTTACATACTGTCGTGTTGGACCAACTGAAATCACTGGCCTGGTTTTGTGACTGCTGCAGGTTATAGGACAATGTGTCATGTTCACTAAAATCATTTAGTGCAATTAAAAAAATAACAAGTGCAATTATACATGCAAAATTATATTAGAAAGCTGCAGTGATCAGTCAATTATTCGATTAGTTGATAGAAAGATAATTGATCAAAATAACTGGTTGAGTCATTTGTCAAGCAGAGATGCCAAACATTTTCCTGTTCCAGCTTTGAACCTCAAAGCTGCTTTATGGACATCACCTTGAGCTTTCACTGTTTGCGCTATTTGCACGATTAATTGATTTATCGAGAAAACAATCGTCAGATTAATCGAAAAGCAATATAAATGTTAGTTGCAGCCTAGAATGTTCCAAAATTTTATTTATTTATTCTTATTCATTTCTTATTTAATTAGTGCTGAAATGAGTGAGTGTGTTAGATGGTAGTCGAGTGGCGTAAAATCTGCAACATTGCTTGATCATTTAAAACAAATTGATCAAACAAAAAATTGATCTGCAACCTCCAGGTTCTCAAATTTGAAGATTTTGATGCTTTATGTACTTGCCAGTTGATTATCTGACTATTTTACTCTATCTGTGGTTTTGAACTGAAACTTCTGGCAGACAAGAGCAGAGCTACAACTAACCATTATTTTCATTATCAATCAATCTAGCAAACATTTCTGTGATTGATCGTTGGCCTATAAGATGATTAAAAGCAACATGATGCCTGAATCATGCCAGATAATGAAAACAATAAAAAACAACTCCCATGATCCCACAGTGCTTTATGACATCATCAAACCACGTCTTTGCTTTCATTGTTTTGAGTGAGAGACAGCAGGAATTACATACTGTGTGTTTAACTGACTAATTGATTATCAAATTAGTCGCTGATTTATGTTTTTATTGATTGATTGATCGATTAATTGCAGGTCTGGACAAGAGAAGAAATTTGCGCTCAATGCTGTGTTCTTAGGATTTAATGGGTATTTTTCTGACATTGTGCAGATGCAGAAAAACATACCGGACAGATTCATTAATAATGAAAATAATACTTACCAGACCTCTTAGCTTTATTCATTGATCCACACACATTCACATCACATGCAATTTAGAGTCTGCAGTCCACCAGGCTTTCATGTCTTTCACCGTGAGCACCATACAAATTTAAATCCCTGGTTTGGGAGCTTTCATGAACAATTAAACAGACTCTGACAAGTAAAGTACCAGCAGACAGCCTACAAGTCGAGTCAGGGTTCATCCCGATTTTCTCGTGTCTCAGATGTCCTCACAATAACGGAACAGATGTTGGTACATTTTATTCTGCAGCATCTGAGTGTCTCTCTCATATCCACTTCCTGCCTGCTTTTATTATCTTTTTTGTGTGACATTATCATCAAGCAAAAACACATTGAGTAGGCTCTGTTTTTAGGAAACATACCATCTATGGGCAAGTTTAGTGTCACTTAGTCACAGTGCAGGAAAAATAACATCTTTAACTTGTGCCCTGAACATGTTCGCTGTGTCGACAGATGTGCTATGAGGATGCAGAGACTGCACATGTATGCGTCAGTCCAGATTACCCTCATCTCCAGCCGGCAGTAAAAGCATCACATTGTTACAAACACACCTAAGATAGCCATCAGTGTTGGTTACTCTCACAGCTCACTGACCTCCACACACATTTGACGCCCAGAAATATGGAGTTATGCAATGACTTGACCAGCAGAACACATGAAATCCTTTGATGGAATCCTTGTCCTCCCTGAATGGAAGAGAAACTCAAGCGATGGAGGCACGTGAGAGCCTGAATTTCTGTGCACATAAATACAAAGAAGAAGAAATATCTCAGGGCTGCGCCATATGTTGTTTTGATTCTGCAGAGTCCTACAGATGGTCCAAAATAGTGCTCCCTGTCACTTTCAGACATCTCTTCCTCTCCGATCTAGGCCTTCAGCTTTACTTAAGTCTGAATAATTTACGGTTGTTTTTTTTCCTCCCTTTTTTGTTATTTTTCCCCATACTGCTCTCCTTCTCTCATGTTCGCAGGTTGCCGGGATTAAAGGGGTGTTCCTGTCAAATAAAGTTGTTGAGAACCAAGTGAAAACTTATATCACATACAACAAGGGGAGAGACTGGCGGCTTCTTCAGGCTCCAGCAACCGATCTCCAGGGAAATAAGGTCTATTGTGAACAGGTAAGTGGGCCACTGATGAGAGACAGATTTGGTTATTTGGATTTCTGTTATCAGCTGAAAAAAAAAACAAACGCTACAGTGGATCGTGCCATGCTGTGGACCAAGAGTGCAAATATATGTGGGTCACAAAAACAGCAGAATGTGTCAGCAGCTGAAAAGACTCTAACACTCAAGTCTTTTCAACATAACTCTCTTTAATTATGAATCCAAAAATATGAGGTTACTAAATTAAGGTTGTTCTTTCTTGTTTCTTTTTTGTATTATAATAGTCTAATATGATTCATTGTATGACATATTGTATCATAACTATTGGGATGGTTTTAATATTTAAAAAATGCAGGATTTACAGTGCAGTGGAACTAAACATTTTTATTAGATTATTACGAAAAGTAACAGAGACGGTTTGTTGCTATTCCTTATTCAGTAAAAGTCTGATCATCTGTATAGTTAAAACATTTTAATGGCAAAGTTTGGTACATGGCAGTGAGGAAAAACACCCTTAATTAACTTGAAGAAAAAAAACACAAAGTGGCAAATGGAATCAACAATTAAATAAAATAAACAGACATTTTATAATAAATAAAATCTGATCAAACACTTAAAAAGGTCTCATGGACACACCCCATCATCCAAACTGCTTTTTAATCTACTGTGCAGACTCTCATAAGATGCAATCTCTGCCACTGCATCTACCCACTCTGTTAAATCTGGAGCTTTAGCTGTTTTTAGATGCCTCAGAATGATTCTGGAGGCTGCAATAACACCAACCATAATAAGTGAAAAAACACATTTTGATATATCCGCTTTGTGAGTAAGCATAACTCAGGACTTTGATATTGAAATTCCAGCGCAAATGACCCTGATTCACTTACGTTCTATGGAGAGTTATGATGTATGATAATATCCATGTATTGTATTGTATGTTGAAAACATTTCCAAATATGAAATTCCTCTGCTGGATAATTAATGATTATGATAGATTCACAATTAATTCAGGACAGCTTTTGTGAAAGCTCGTATTTCATTTTCACATTCTGACATGAGCAAACTAATCTCCTTTGTGTTTCGCAGCCTTACTGTTCGTTACACCTACACCTCCACGTATCAGAAAATCCCTACACCTCGGGAAACATTGTCAGCAAAGAGTCGGCCCCAGGAATTATAATAGCGTCAGGTGAGGAGATTATTTGATTTGCACTTTGATTTCCGCATCCATACTGTTGTTTATTCTCGATCACATCCCTCAGCGCTCCCAATCAAATCTGTTCCTCCTCTTCCCAGCAGGGCCTCTCCCAGCTTTACAGTTTACAAAATGAAATTAAATCAATCCCTCGTGCACATCTCTTCCATGACGATGACATTTCTTTTGTCTTATCTGAAGAAATGCTCAGATTTCAAAAGAAGCACACATACTCATTTGCTTGTGTAACGGTTTAAATGACATGCTTGAAATAATGAGGATTATGAATAGTGATGTTCCACCTTTTGTGTTCAGGTGTTTTTGGACCTGAGCTGACGAGCACTAATGTCAGTATTTTCATCACATCTGATGCTGGAAACACCTGGAGAGAGGTACAGTTTGACGTCGCAGGGTGAATTTAGTGCTGCTGTTCTGCACAGTCACTTTTTGGTTACGTTAATATGCCTTCAAATGTACGGTTTAAACTTTCTTTATTCAGAGAACGTCTTTAAAGCTGGAACTGCTGCCTTCCCCTTGATCTTTCCCCTCCATATAACACAGAATATGATGAGAAAGATTTGACTTCACTCTGGCATTAACCGAATAAAGAATGGGTGAACAAAAGTAGGAAGCTTTCAATGCCAAGCTCTCGGTTCTCGCTTTTCAGTTCTCTGTGCTGCAGTTACAAAGAAATAAGAGTGAAGTTTTGACATGCAGCATTGTGTAAGACATGCGCATCTCTGATCCCACAAACAAATAAACCCCAAGGATTTTTGTTATCAGCTTAAGATTTTGACAGAGAGCAACACCGGCTGCAACAGAACTGTTGAGGTTTCCGCTTTAGTGCGTGTTCCTCATGTCGTCACCATGCACTTGTCTAGTTTCCCCTGGTGTGATAAAGTGAGTCTGGTCGTGTCTGCAGGTGTTTCAGGAAGAGTACAGCGTGTTTTTCCTGAATCAAGGAGGATCTCTGGTGGCCATCCGACACACACCTCTGCCAATTAGACATATTTGGTAAGGCTCTCCGAGGATGTGCCACATCTTTTTAGAGACTATCTCCAAACTAAGGAGTGAGACTGCTTTCCTGCGGAGGCTTTTCTTACTGAATTCGACTCTGTTTGTGGCTGGTCTGTCTCTGATCCAACCATTGTTCTCTCCCTCAGGCTGAGTTTTGATGAGGGCAGAAACTGGGACAAATATAGCTTCACCTCCTCTCCGCTCTATGTTGATGGGGTGCTGGGGGAGCCTGGAGAGGACACCCTCATAATGACGTAAGATCTGAAGGAGCCACGCATGTGCGTCTAGTTTGTTAATTACTGCACTGGGTAATTATATGTTACTCCGATGAAGACTTAGAAGTGTACATAAATATTTTCATAAGCCCAAGATGCGGAGGAGTTTGGCAGTTTCCCGCAGAGGAACATAGATTACAGTCAGCGCTTTAAAATTACTCACAGTGAAGGTTTTCACACAACAGGTTTTTTTCTTTCTTGAATTTGCCCCATATACCAAATGTTTTTGACCTAGTTCTCCTGACTTGTTTGTGCAGAATATTCGGCCATTTCAGTCATCGATCTGAGTGGCAACTTGTCAAAATTGACTTCCGGTCCGTTTTCCAACAACGATGCACATCTGACGACTATCTGACGTGGCAGCTACACAATGAGGTACGAGGACTCGGCTGTTGATGGCACGGCTCGATCTTTGATTAAACTCAAGTGAATTTCTTTGAGTCAGCCGCACAATAAAAGCAAGATGGTAAGAAATAAAAGGAAAAAGAACCTCTGAAATGTTTATGATGCATTATTCATCACAGGGGGAAGTGTGCATCATGGGAATGAAGAGAATCTTCCAAAAACTGAAAGCAAACGTTCGATGTGTCAAGGCCAGAGATCAGTATATTTCCCAGATGTCAGACTCCTGCCCATGCACAGAGGCAGATTTTGAGTGGTGAGTTCCCTGCTCTGCAGCTACTCTTTTCACTTCATTAAATCTAATGCACAGCACTTCATCAGTCTCCAGAGGCAGAGTCTGTGAAGCAAACCTAAGGCACAACAAGAGGACTGTTTGAACAGCTACATTTTATAATTCACAACTTGTTATTCTTATTTCTGTTACCTCTCTGTCAACTTAGGATGTTAGTGCTGTGATTTGAAATCATGTCATGAGTTGTTTAACTGTTGGATGTTAATAATCCTGACGTAAGATTGCGGTTGTAATAAATATCTCAATATTAATGAAAATATCAAAATATCATTTCAGTATATCAGAATACTGCAAATGTGTCCAAAAATGCTCATATAGAAATAGAAATAAAATAACTGTGTCACTTTACATTGGACAAAAATCTAAAAACAAAAACTTAAAAGACTCATTTTGTTCATTTGAACTGTATTTAGCATGGGCTAATTCTTTTGGGCAGCATCATTTCATAAAAGAGTAATGCTGGACGATCACATCATCACAACACAACTGAACTGACAGGAAATGCAGTCCTAGCAATCAAATATGTGATAGCAGTACTCTGCTGCATCTTACTTAAATCAAGTGCATTTGAATAGTTTAAGCTCTTTATTGTACCGTACATTACAATTACACTGAAGCAAAATCTAATTAGACATAAAATAGAGGAGCAGCTAAAATAGACTGGACTAAATAAACTAAAATAGATGGACAAGTGTGCAGTAATAGCAGAATGTATAAAATGTAATTTAAACAAGTTGTGCAGTAATGTAGTAACTATGTGTACATAATGAGAACAGGTTATAGAATATACGTAGATGTAAAATAGAGACGATTTGCATAATGAATAAAAGTGATGGCTCACTCCATTCACATCTTCTCTACGTCTACCAAGTCAGAACTTTTCAGACATCGCTGTGTCTCATCCTTTCTTTCATCTTCCCGATCTCGCCGGTGCTAAATGAGCAGCGCTGACTACCACATTAACACCACTTTATTACTAAAAGATGCGTTAAACTTTCAAACTCTGAGACAGCGCTTCCCTCATCAGGATGAAAGGAGTCTGGCGATCCCTCTGACTTTGCCGAGGTGTAATTATGGTTTGCGTAAACACACACGATGCCTGCTCTGCTTCAGGAGTTCGATACATAAAACATCAAATTTAAAAAAAAGTGTGAGCTGTGAAAAGTTTCCACGCACCTCAATTCACAGCAGGCATGCACTTGCTGCGTGTGTGATGCTGTTTGAGCTGTGTAATTGTATTTGGTATTTTAAATAAATGATGCTGAATCTCAGTAACACCCCATTTTCTGTGTTTGTTGTTCCCCCTCAAACAGCGACTATGGCTTTGAGAGGCAGATTGATGGGAGCTGCTCTCCGGCTTTCTGGTTCGTTCCTTCAGCCACATCTAGAGACTGCATCACGGGGGACAGCTTCCTCAACACCACGGGGTACACCTCATTCATTTGCGCTGACAGCAGCAAAGGGAGGAGTGGGTGCACACAGGCCCTCTGTTACACGTAAACTTTGTTGAAAATCACACACTATTCTGCAGTGGTGCAAAGTACAAATGTTTCAATTTTCTTCTACTTTTTTCTTATAGTACATTTATTTGACAGCTGAGTTACTTTTTGGGTGGAGATTTTACATAAAAAAAAAAACATTTGATAAGCTTATAAAATTCAGCTCACAGTTATATACCCACTGTTTTTGAGCTCTTTAATGCCTATGAGTTGTTAGCACCAAAGAGAGACATTTTACTGATAATTCTTACATACTTTTTACTTGTAATGGAGTTTTTTTTTTACACTGTTGTATTGGCACTTTTACCCAAGTAAAGAATCAGAATACTTCCTCCACCGCTGCTATCATGTGTGAAAATGGTTGCTCGCATACTAGACAAGAAAGGTTCCCAAACTTATGCACATTTTAAAGAGGAAAATGAGAATACAAGCAGGATTGCAAGTTGGTGTGAGGCTGATCTATTTACAATAGCCACAGTAAACCACATGCTGCAGCTGAGATTGAAAACCAGTTAGCAAGCGAGCAGAAAAGTAGCTAAAAGTAATGGATAACTATTTGAAACAACAGGATAGCTATGTTTTGTATGACAAAAAATGTTGTGTTCATCTTTTTTTATGTAATTAATCGTGAACAAGCATCTGGTTTCAAATCAGTTCAGGGGAACAGATCGGTAAGTGACGGCCGCTGCTGATGAACGGCTAACTGAGCTGATAGAGCTGTGGCTGTGCAGCAGAGAGGACCACTGTTATCATGAAAGTCTTCCTGTGCGTGCTTTTGTAACATGTCTGCTTTCCCACTCACGCACTGCTCATCTGTGTCTTTTTGGGGGTCTTAAATGAATTCCAGATATCGCAGGGCTTTGTCTAACAACTGCACCGAGGGAACGCTGCTGAAGTACAGCCCCAGGCGACAAAAGTGTCCCAGTCAGGCCCCCAGGGGCCTCCAGCTCTTCACCAGCGAGGGAACTCTGGTGGCAACCCTGGAGAAGAATGTCACTTTCTTGGTCTTTCTGGAAGAGGTGCAGACTTCACTTAACAAAGCAACAGTAGTGCAGTACACGGCGACACTTGTAGTCTGCACGCTTTTTTTTTGCTGTGTAGTTATCTGTATATCGAGATGCTGGCATAGACGTAGCACAGACGCTGGAGCGCCGTATCAAATAAATATGCAGTGACATGATTTAGCACTTGACCTCGTTCTTGTAGATATTATAGAAAGTGCGCTGTTGTGTGACAAACGTCCGAGGCTGCATTGTGACTGACAGCATTGCTTTCTTTTTTGTCTTTTTTTTGAAGGGTCTCAGCTCCACGACAAGTGTGACGGTGGACTTTGGCGACGGGACCGCCATATCGTACGTTAACATAAGCTCCATCGATGACGGGGTCAAGCATATCTACAGCAAAGTTGGCATCTACCAAGTTTCTGCTACAGCTACCAACACTCTGGGCTTTGACAGGGTGATCCTCTATCTCCACGTCTCCTGTGAGTCGATGTGTTCATATAAGAAAACAGGCCCTTTTCCTCCAGAATACTATAACGAATTGTGTAAAACACCTTCGCTTTAAGGGCTTGAGTGATGCAGTCAGTGATGATTACCTGGCTGAGTGCTTGTTTCCCGCCACATGAGAAGGTGAACTTGTTAGCAACTAACTTAATTTTAATTAATATCGTTAAGTTAGTTAACTCATACACTATGAGTTATTTTCTCCAACCTTTATCACAGCTGATTCAACAGCCTTCAGACAGGTGAGAACACTTGTGAGCCCTTCGAGAGAAAAAACAATGCAAAACATTTGGGCAAAGACGCTCACGACTCCTCTGCAACTTCAGATTGGTTCATTAAAGTCAGACTCCATCCAAAATTCCAATCCAAGGTTTTGGGTGTCTCTCACCGCGCGTGGGTGGGAAAGACGGCTGCTTGTTGTTTCCTCATTGACAGTGAAGGGCAGCGGTGGTCAGTTTGAATTCAGCTCATTATAATGGATACCAGCGGTGACATTTTCATGAAGGCAAAAAGCATCAAAACATCCGCAGACACTCTCCGAACCACTCCCGCAGTCCAATCTTCTCCACTGTCTGCCTATATGCTCGTTGTGTTCCAGACAGCCACCGCTGTGCCAAAACATTGCCGAATACGTGACTTCTGTTGGAAATTTGGACATCATGAAAGCAGCATTTAGCAATTATTCTAGTTTTTATGTTTCCTCTCTAAAGGTCAACTCGAACAGGTCCAGCTCTCATCTCCCTCTGTGGTTGTCAAGAGCAAAGCGGTGAACCTCACGACAGTGTTACGGCCCAGCAATGTGGGGACTGTCACCTATTACTGGTGGTTTGATAACAAAACGGAGGTAAGCCTTACTTTCTTGTTCTTCCTCCGTGCAGCCAATTAACTGAATGACACGACAGATTCACAAGTCACAGCACATGTCTCTCTCTGTCTCTTCGTCGTTTAGCCTGTTGTGACCCTGGACGGAGTGATGTCCTTCATTTTCTCCAAGGAGGGAAGTCACACTGTCACCGTCCAGGCTTCAGTGGGCAACACTGTCCTTCAGGACCAAATGACTGTGGCAGTTTATGGTGAATCATATATAGTTTTTATATTACTTTTCCCTTTACTCAATACCCTTAAACAGCCTTGTAGTATAATATTACATTTTTTTTTTTTTTAAAAAGGGTCCTCTTTTCTTGAGCTTTTGTGATCAGTGGATGGAGTTTGCTTAGTTGTCATGGTGATGGGTTTGTTGTCATGGCATTTGACACACACACACACACAGCCACACACACGGTCAAAGGAAATTCATAAGTCAGAAACAAAAGAATGTAAAATTATACAGGTGCAGACATAATTATAATTATTACTGTAAGGATATACAGTATGTCAGTATATATCAGTATATATATATTCACATCTTTTGTTCCAGTTTTGAATAGTTTCATTCCTGCGGCTTCTCTTTGATGTTGATGAAAGAGTTGGCAAAATAGTAGATGTAGTGAAGAGCAATGCATACAGTAGCTCCCAGTGGTGTGTAATCAATATATTTTATCATGGGAGCTCAACTGTCTTGTTTAGTACTATATAACAAACGGATTCAAGGCTTTAGTGATAGATAATGATGCTAAATGAAGTTAGAAGATCACAGGGCTGAAATATATCTCTGCTTCTTACAAGGGCAAGTTAGGAAAGACGTTTCATTCATCTTTGGCAGCTTTGCATGAGATCCATCTTATTCATCGTATGCAAGGGTGCATCATCTTATTCATCATATGCATCTTTGCATAAGACAAATGGGTCATAATGTGCAGCATCTACAAAAGAATTAACTGAAGCTGTAAATCATAACCATTTTCAGCCCTTTTCAATTTGGCTCTCACGTCAACGGCCTCCATGCTGGAAATACAGATTCGCTCCGCACAGGCAACCTCACAATCAGGGTTATTGGAATCATTATTGTGAAGAGGGCTCCTCCGTTATGAAGTTAGAGAGACGACAGGTCTGAATTAAATTTCTGGCTGGATTTCAGATTACTTCCGGTCACATGTTTTGGCGTTTTCTTCCAATCTGGATGAGCTGAACCCCGGGGTGTCTGAGTGGCGAGAGGACGTCGGCCGAGTGGTGAAGAGCTCCATGGTTCAGGTCAGTGCTGCAGCTGCTAGCTCATATTATAAAGACGATAACATAACCGGGAATGAACTAAACTCCACTTGGATTTGACCATTAGCGGCTTTGCACCAGCCCGGAGAGAAAAACTCACGTCTCTGTCCAGTGAGCCGGTGATATTCCATTCTTGGTTATGCTACATTTGTAATGAATGAATGTGATTGTGTGTCAAGTGGTGCACTCCGCCACTTGCGGTGTCTTTGACCTCGCTTGCTGTGTAATTAGTTGTTAACCTCAACACGCTGACATGGCACATCACCCAAAATGATTACTACCAGTACACGCTTTCAACTGAGCTTGTCAAAACGCTAAAGGGCAGTCAAAGCGCTGCCTTGACAGTTATCGTTTGCTCTTTAAAGAGTCTAATGCCATGGCCTGGAGAGAATGCCAAAACCTCGAGTTAAGAGAGCCTAACTGCGGTTAAATGTGCCTGTTTTCCCTCTCAAACATTGTAGCGGGTTATGTAAAAGACTTGGATCCTGAGCTTTATATATAACCCACAGTAGCCCTCAGTATGAAACATTCACTTTGACCTTATGTCTTGTCAGATATGACCACGGTTTACGGCAGCAAACTGACAGGAGACCTCTGGTTACGGCATAAATGCACTAAAAGCCCTGGCATTTGCCAAAGACTGTCAAATTGAACTTGCATGTTTCAGTTGATCCGTGCATTATATCTTGACAGTGACTGGTACTTAGGCAAATGATATATGAAGCAACAAGCCAACAGCACTTGCTCATTAATGCTGGCCAGCCCTGATCAAATTTCATGGGCAAAAACACAGAATATCAACCCAACGAGCGTCCAATGAACCCCTTTTAATGAGGTTTTGTTGTTTTTATTAAAGGTCACAGGAATCAGCGAGGATCAGCTCCTGGTCACGGTGCTTCCAGGCCTACCGACCACAGCAGAGGTTTTCATCGTGCCCGAGAAGAGGTCAAGACACGGAGGCGTGGATGAAAAGTTGGCGCACCTGGATCAGGTACGGTCTTGTCAAATCATTTTAATGTCCCCTGGCAGATGCTCGGCACAACGTGGTTTTCTGTGATAATTAAAACGGCACAAAAGCAAGCTGAAGGAAGTCAAGAGAGCGTCTCTCAAGAGGACGTCCCTGGTGAATATGTCCTTTGCTTTAGAGTGTCAGACAGCACTACTGAGTCACTTTAAGCTCTATTGTTGTATTAAAAAGAGAACATATTTTATGATGTCTGGATGTCTCTCATCAGAAGGTTACATCTTGTTTTGCAGCTTCACATTATTTTTTTTTTCCAACTTTCAAGGTAAATGGGTGGGTTGATATCAGCAGCACAGTACAGTAAAACTGTACAGACTCATGGTCTGCAAGTGACATCTGCACACATACTGTCAGTTTTTTCCAAGTATTTTATATATAAGGTCAATTTGTCCTTACAATTTATTTCATTGACAGTTGCAGTCCAGTCGTCCTTTGTCGGAGCATTCGCCTGCAGCCATTTGCGTGATAGCTTTTGTGCTCGTCGCCAAAAAGTATCCTGTGCCATGAGTTTATCCAGGATTTCACCCCGACATAATGTAACAAAAGAGCAGTCAACTTCTATTCCAGATATTCCACATATTTATCATCTCGTTTGCAGCCTCTTGCCAAAATGAAAAAGACAAATGCAAAAAATATAAAAATGGTCATTTTGTCCCTGAGAATCCTTTTGTATAAATTTGAATTTTCATCGTCTGGCTTTCATCATATATTACTGCAGTCGTCCTCAATCATCTCCACTTCTCCGCCGGACAGTCAGGTCGTTCTTGGAGTTTTGTCTTCTGTTGGATAATCTAGATATTAGATTTTCGTTGCCTTTAATTTTGCATGCATCAATGAATATGTCAACTAATTTAACTCCACTTCCTTAAGTTTAGTTTGTTTAGTGAAGTAATATCTGGCCTGAAGCTGTCTGAAGAACGTCCTGATGAACATTCTTCAAGGTTATGTGTACTTGCAAAGCAAAGCAAAGGTTACATGTTAACTGCGCTGTACTTAAAGAACGTGTACTGTGTCAACAGTTACTTGTACATGCGCAGATTCCCCCCCCCCCCTTATCTCTGCCTCTCTGGGTGTTTTTTTTTTTATATATACCCTGGCCCTGTTTTCTTCTTTTATTTATTGTCTGTGTAATCTTTCTTTTACATGGGGCTTAAGGTCAAATGCACTTTGCATGATCACTCATTATTTTCCAAATGTTTTATATTTTACATTCATTTGAATCCATTTCCCCACCTTCCAGGCAGCCACTGGTCGCCATTCTTTTCAGCGCGGTATGAAGATCAACTTGCAGAGACTTTAAACTTGTTTCGGTGAGGCAATACATCACAATGAGCATCATGTCTGCATTTATTTTTGTCAAAGTTACATTATCGTTGCATGGTAACACAGTTCTCTTTCATAGCATTCGTTTCGTGTCTCACTATGGGGAACGCCTCCTGCGTGACCTCATCAGAAGCACAATAACACTACGCCAGCCTCCGATTGGCTGGCATGAGTGACGCCTATGTCAGGAGGAGGGGAACCCTCCCCCTATATATTAGGCTGACATAGCGGCAGTCGTCATTCAAAAACCTCTTCTCGCTTCTCACAGAAGCCTGTCGACAACTGTGCTGTTTTGGGCGCTAAGCTAAACTGTCCACAGACCGGAGTGCACAACTCGGTCACCGGGCGCTTCGTTCCCAGCTGTACAGTTGCACGCTAGTTAAGGAACAGTAGCAATACTCTTTCACAGCTAGCTCTTGGTATAAAGTAGCAATACTTTTGCCTGGGAAATAGCAATATTTTCCGAATCAAAGTAGCAATACTTTGGACATCGTGGGTAGTGTTAATAATACCAACTGGTAGCAATACCGTGTCACAGGTGTATTAACGGTACCACACAATAGGTAGCGATACCTCTAGAGGAGTAGCAATACTTCTGCCCCTACGCCAAGTAGCTGCACAAGCTATAAAGCGACCTTAAAACGCTGCTAGTGTTAATAGCAAGTTAGCTAACCATGGCTACCGCTATCAACCCCAGTGAAGTAGAGAAAAGCCCAAAGCTATGTCCCTGTGGCAACAAAATATCGAACTGGGACACTCACCCTGTGTGTGCTGCATGTCTGGGCTTACCCCACGCTCAGGCTGCCTTAAGCTCCACCGACGAGTGTATCCACTGCGCTGCCTTTCCACGTAAGCTGCTTCGCCGCCGACTAGCCCGCCAGGCTAGTCTGTCAGGGGGAGACCCGCTGATGTGCGAGACAGCTGCGCCGCAGGTAGACACGGACATGTCCGAGGGCTTGACCGCTACACCTGGACCGAGCTGGGCGGATGTAGATCCCCAGCTGCAGGACCCCGCTTTCCCGTCTCCGGAGATGGACGAGGTTTGCGAAAGCCTCGCCACCGCTCGGGCAATCCTGGGTGGAGATGCGGAGGGTGACGGAGATGAGTCGGCCGACTCGGAGCTCCTGTTGTCCGACGACGAAGAGGAGGACTCCATCCTCCTTGCTAGCGACCGCGGGGCTGCAAAGCCCCCCGTCGCAGAGGGAAGCGTCCAGCTCCCACCGTCGTCTCCCACCGACCTTGACATGCAGGACATGTGTAAGCGCGCGGCTAACAGGCTCAGCATCCCGTGGCCCGTCGCCCAAGCGGAGGTGGTGAAATCACGGTTTGACGGCAAAAAACTGCCCAAAGCAAAGAAGACGGGAAAGCAAATGTTGCCAATTTTCCCGGAGCTTCTGGACGAGATAGCCGTGACCTGGAAGGAGAGACCATACAGCGAGAAACACCCGATTGCGGGTAGCTCTCTGTTGGATTGTGAGGGAATGGAAGCCCATGGTGTCCGCCAGATGCCACCCATAGAGCCGCTGGTTGCGACCCACCTCCACCCAAAGGCCTCCATGTCTTCTTCGGCCCCCTCTCTTCCTTCCAAGATGGACCGCTTCCAGTCTAGCCTCACCGATAAGGGCTACAAGGCGGCGGCTCTGTCAGTGAGAGCCCTAAATGCCTCCTCCATGCTAATGGCTTATCAAGCTGAGCTGGAAGAGGACATGACGGCCAAACCAGATTCCACCTTGTGGGAAGAAATCTGCGTCATAACGGACCACGTCCTTCGTCTCCACAAAGTGGCCATACAAGCTACGGGGAGAGCCATGGGTCTCATGGTTCTCCAGGAGAGGGCACGCTGGCTCGGGCTCACGAATTTGACGACCAAGGAGAAGGAGGAGCTCCTCGACACTCCGGTCGTCCCTCAGGGTCTCTTCGGTGCAGCCGTCACCTCCATGCAGAAGAGATGTGAGGAGAAAAAGAGGGAGGATGAGGCGCTGAGACTTTGCCTGCCACGGAGGGCTCAACCCGCTGTCCCTGCGGCTCCACGCCAGACGTACGCGCAGGCCGTCTCCCACCCGGCCCCCGCTTTCAGGATCCCTAAAGTACCGAAAGCGCAGGCAGCCCCCCAGGCCCCTAGAGGTCCCAAGAACCCATGGTCTAGGAAGCAATCTCCCCAGGCCAGACCTCAACCTCAACCACCGCCACCTCCTCCAGCCACCGTGACTGGCAGGAAGAAGAAGCGGCCGGCCTGATAGCGTCTCCTCCGGAGGAGAGCGAGCCCAGTTCCCCCCGTTCGCGGGCCGCTCCACCTCCTCCCAGCTCCGTTCCAGGGCAAGTTCGACGGGACATGTTCCAGACAGAGTGCAGAAATCGGGCGGATGTTTGTGTTCTAGTGCCCGCGCATGTGAATCGAAAACGATGTTTTCAGTGTTGTCACACAAGCACTCACATGCATTCTGTAATAAAAGTGTCCCAACACGCGCATCCAGGCAGACTGCCGAGGGCGCTGTCAAATATGAAAAAATATTTCAAAAAAGATATGTTGATAAACAAGTCGAACTGCGCCATAACACAGCCAGTGGGGTCCAACAGCCCCACGGCCGTGACAACGCAGACGGTCCACGCGCCTCCATGCTGCCGGTTGAAGGCGTCGGAGCGCACGGACGGTGTGTGTTGCGCACAGGAGCCACAAGAGGGCGCCAGCACACCAATTTTGACAGAGTGGCCGGTCAGCCCACTCTCTTTACACAGGGAGAGCTGGGCTGCCTGCACTCAGTCAGCATGGGTGTTGAGAACGATAGAGAAGGGCTACAGGCTTCAGTTCAATATCGCTCCACCACAGTTCAAAGAGGTGTGTTACTCTCATGCTCAGGGCGAGTCTGCCAATATTCTCTGGGAAGAAATTTCAAATCTGAGAGAGAAAAGAGCCATCAGAGTTGTCCCTCCAGGCGAAGCTCAGAGCGGCTTCTACTCGAGGTATTTCCTAGTCCCAAAGAAAGGGGGGAGGGGGATGAGAGCCATTTTGGACCTCCGTGCCCTGAATCGTTATCTAAGGAAATACAAATTCAGGATGTTGACACATGCTTCTCTGCTGCGTTTCGTGCGCGCAGGCGACTGGTTCACGTCAATCGACCTGAGGGATGCTTATTTCCACATTCCCATATATCCCCCACACAGAAAATATCTGCGGTTTGCTTTCCAGGGGATAGCCTACGAGTTTATGGTTCTGCCATTCGGTCTGTCACTGAGCCCAAGGGTGTTTGTAAAATGCACCGAGGCGGCAGTAGCCCCACTCAGAGAAAGGGGGATTCGAGTGGCCACATACATAGACGATTGGCTAGTGGCAGCTCCCACTCGCCAGGAGGTGGCGTGTCACACAGGTGCTCTCACGCAGCACCTGGTGGGTCTGGGCTTTCAGATAAATGCAGAAAAGAGCATGATGACGCCCGTGCAACACATCACCTTCATAGGGCTCACCCTGGACTCTCTCCAGGCCAAGGTAGTTATATCTCCGGAAAGAGTGGAGAATATGCAGACAACCCTGTCAATGTTTCGAAGGGGCAACATGGTTACACTCAAACAATGCCAGAGGCTGCTGGGCATGATGGCCTCCTCTGTGGTGGCCATACCACTGGGGCGCCTGTATATGAGAGGCTTTCAGCGCTGGGTAGCCTCTCAAGGTCTGGACCCTCATCGCGATGGCCGCCGTCTAGTGAGGGTTTCCCCAGACTGCTCGCTAGCCCTGCGTCAGTGGAGAAGTCCGGGCTTTCTGACTCAGGGGGTGACTATAGGACCCGTCCTAGCCAGGAAGGTGATCACCACAGATGCTTCTCTGATTGGCTGGGGTGCCACCCACGAGGGCAGAACAGTGAACGGGAGGTGGAACCCTCACATGCGTTCTACCCACATAAATTGTCTGGAGCTGCTAGCTGTTCATCTAGCCCTAAGGCATTTCCTCCCGTGGCTAAGAGGTCACCATGTTCTGGTGAGGACGGACAATTCCACCGTAGTGGCTTATATCAACAGACAGGGGGGGCTGAGGTCCCCCCAGTTACACACGTTGGCACACAGACTGATAGTTTGGAGCAGTGTGCACCTACAGTCACTCAGAGCAACTCATGTACCAGGAGTTCTGAATTATGGGGCGGATCTGTTATCCAGGCGCGACCCACTCTATGCAGACTGGAAACTTCACCCCGAAGTGGTGAAGCAGATCTGGTCACGGTTCGGTCAGGCAACCGTGGACGTTTATGCGTCAGCGGAGAACACACAGTGCCCCCTGTTCTTCTCTCTGCGCGACCAGGGAGCCCCTCTGGGGATAGATGCCCTGTCTCAGGAGTGGCCGAGAACCCTCCTGTATGCTTTTCCCCCAGTGGCTCTCATTTCCCCAACTCTGGCCAGAGTGAGGGAGAGGGGTCTGTCCATGATCCTGGTAGCCCCGCGTTGGCCAGGGAAGCACTGGCTGGCGGAGATTTTTCAGCTCCTGTCTGTCCCTCCGTGGCCGCTGCCACTTCGCCGGGACCTGTTGTCTCAGGCGCAGGGGGAGATTTTCCATCCCCACCCAGAGAGGCTAGCGCTATGGGCTTGGCCCGTGAGTGGTTCAACCTGAATGCGGTGGAACTTCCCTCCAATGTTATTGACACTATTCAGTGTGCCAGAGCCTCATCAACTAGGACACTGTATGAGCATAAGTGGCGCGTGTTTGAGAGCTGGTGCTTGGAATCACAAGCTATCCCTTTTCAGTGTTCTGTAGCAGTGATTCTGTCATTTTTACAGGACCTCATTGAGAAGGGCAAGGCTTTTTCTACTGTCAAGGTGTACTTGGCAGCCATTTCAGCCTGCCATGTTGGTCTTGATGGAAAGACGGTGGGTCAGCACCCCTTGGTGTGTCGATTCATGAAGGGGGCACGCCGTAAATTGCCTACGTCTAGGCCACTGGTTCCATCGTGGGATCTTCCCACAGTTCTAGCCGCTCTCTCCTGTTCCCCTTTTGAACCCTTAGAGCAAGCGGAGTTAAAAATGTTGTCTTTGAAGACAGTGTTGTTGCTTGCCTTAGCCTCGGCTAAGCGTATAGGCGAAATTCATGCCCTCTCTGTGCATCGGGCATGTATGCAGTTTTCCCCTGGGAATACTAGTGTCAGTATGCAGCCTAACCCAGCCTTTATCCCAAAGGTGTTGGGCTCATGCTCCCCCATAAATTTGGTTGCTTTCTATCCTCCGCCTTTCTCCTCTGAGGAGCATCGGCGCTTGCATAACCTGTGTCCGGTTCGTGCACTACGAATTTACATTGACAGGACCCAGAGTTTTAGACAGGGCAGCCAGTTGTTTGTGTCCTGGGCAAAGCCACATGTGGGAATGCCAGTGTCCAAACAGCGTCTTTCTCACTGGATAGTAGGGGCTATTGCCCTTGCTTACAGTAGCAAAGGTCTCCAACCCCCTGCGGGCTTACGTGCACATTCCACCAGGGGTCTAGCGACCTCTTGGGCTCTTTTTAAGGGAGTTTCCATTCAGGAGGTGTGTGCAGCCGCATGCTGGGCCTCGACCCACACTTTTGCTAGATTCTATAGGTTGGATGTCACAGCGCCAACTCTAGGACAAATGGTCCTGAGCACGGG
This sequence comes from Chelmon rostratus, assembly GCF_017976325.1. Lineage (NCBI taxonomy): Eukaryota > Metazoa > Chordata > Actinopteri > Chaetodontiformes > Chaetodontidae > Chelmon > Chelmon rostratus. The sequence goes on along the minus strand of NC_055668.1, from coordinate 16,289,397 downwards.
TTCTTCTCAGAGCATGGCTCCTACCCAGTGAGGTTTTACTAGGGACAGTTGTCTTCTTTACAGGCTCGTCTGGCAATCCGGGAGTCAGTATTTTCCCCATAGTGAGACACGAAACGAATGCTATGAAAGAGAACTTAAGGTTATGGATATAACCCCGGTTCTCTGATTAGCATGAGTGAGTGTCTCACCAGACCACCCTCCTTGCTGTGAAGCGAGGAAGAGGTGAGCTTGTTTTGAATGACGACTGCCGCTATGTCAGCCTAATATATAGGGGGAGGGTTCCCCTCCTCCTGACATAGGCGTCACTCATGCCAGCCAATCGGAGGCTGGCGTAGTGTTATTGTGCTTCTGATGAGGTCACGCAGGAGGCGTTCCCCATAGTGAGACACTCACTCATGCTAATCAGAGAACCGGGGTTATATCCATAACCTTAAGTTTTAAGTGCAGCTTTATCTGGAAAGTCTGCACTCCATCGTCACGCAACAATAAGGTTAACTTTGACAAAAATAAATGCAGACATGATGCTCATGGTGATGGATTACCTAAGTCAGCCAAGTTTAAAGCCTCTGCAAATGTATTTTCATACCACAGTGAAATAAATGGACACTGCTGGCTGCATGGTAGGTAGGAGGAACACTATGTTGTTCTTTGGAAAAGGTCAGCAGTACTGACGAGTGTGCGTTTTTTGTAGTAATTGGGGTAAAAGATGCAAAAACGCTGGTGCAGTTCATTAAGTGAAAACACACGAACAAGAACAAGAAGAAAATGTTTTCTATTACTCCACTGTTATTAGCATGCAAACACATAGGACCAATTTGATCTCATATAGCTCCATAAGACATGTTCCTCATTTAGTTTCCAGATTGTACAATAAATTCCTAAGATTCCCTGCAGAGTCATTCAATCAAAGCACTGCTACTCAATTTTACTGCATTTGTGGTGTTACGATGCTTTAATCATGCAACACAAACTTAAATTGTTAATTTGGCTTTGTTTTCTTCGCCACCAAACAAAAAGCGAGACTGCACCGACTGTATTGCAGAGGATCAAGCTTTAAGAAATGAGATTTTGCGTCTTTATTGCTCAAGTGCTAAATGATTTAATGCTCCCACTCATGCACCTTGTATTTCAATCCCTCCTAAAGAGTGATGCATTATGCCAACACTAGAGGGCAGTGTCTCGCCATGCAAAAGCACTGAACCGGCATCCATCAGCACTGAAATAATACTCAGAAAGCATCTCACTGCATGTTATAGACTCACTGCCACCTTTTTGGAAGTTTTTTCTTCCAAAGACTTGTGTAAACCTTTAGATGACAACACCATTATCATTTCAAGCCATCATGCCTCATGGTTATTTTCCCACGGCCAAATAATCCTGGATCTTCAAAAGCTTTCTCTTATCGTGCCATAGAAAGCAATTAAACATGTAAACAATATAATAACATGGATGTTTTTTAAGAGCACCAGCCAGGCGAGCTCATTTATTCATCACAACGGAGAGGACCTCGATGGATCACAAGTAAACATAATTTCACTGGCTCACAGTCAGTCTTGAACTAAGTTAATAGGTATTTAATTACATTGATGCATCATATAATTGGCACCATCGAGAAAGGAGACAAACTGGGCCAGGCGGCCTGGATTGGGAATTAAAGAGATGTATTTATCTAAAGCCTGTCTGATTACCTGGCAGAACCTCACAGACAATAGGGTAATAAATCTTCAGTTCACTGTGCTCCAGTGAATGACTTGCAGTGTGGATGCACTAAGTGAGCATGTGCCCACACATACACACGTGCATGCGTGCGGTGAGTGTATGTGTGGAGCAGCTTATTAAAATGTGTAATAGATTTACTGACCCTGATATGCCACTAGAACAAAAAGTAATTATTCATACTGTGTAGAGCAGTCTAATTTTAACCAGTGGAAAGATTTTAGAAAGAGCGAGATGGAATTAGTGAGGCATGGCTAAGGACTCAAATGGGCTCTGGGAAGGCATTTTGGTCTCTTGTTAAATGACTGCTTCATCTAGGTGTGAAAAACAGGGGAACTTGAGGCACTTCAGGGGGAGAAAAATTAAAACTGCAATTTCATGATATTAGAACATACTTTGATTTCCAATAGATTTGCCTCGCTGAACTTTTAAATCGGTAAATCACGTTTTCTTGGGGGTGCGGAAAAAAAGGCAGATGAAAAATTCCCAGTTTTGATCGTAAAAGTAAAAGAGTAATTTTTTTTTTTTTTTAAATGTCACTGCCACACCGTGAGCAGACCGCCCTTTTACCTGATGGGGTTTCCATCGCCATTACAAGCCTGCTGGGTTTCGGTGCAGCAGGTTTGGTTTTTCAGTGTCATATCAACATTTGCTCCTCTTTAGAAGGAAGCAAAAATTCTGATTCATAATTCAGGCTGTTGGATGAAATGACTGCATTTGAAATATTGATGACTGTGGAATATTGCTGTGCAGCCGCCGCTGACAGAGCCTTCCTGCTCTCATCACTCCTCCTCATAGCTTTCTCAGGTTCTGCTAAGTGCTCTGAACCAAGACCTCATCCAGTTCACACTCAAACCGGGGGCGCAGGTGAACGTGTACGCCACACGGCTGTCTCCAGGTGAGTCTCCTGCACACCTACCTGAACAAATGGTGGAGCATTTCAGGCGGTTGTCACAGTGCTGTTTCTTATTTGAGGCCAGAGTTTGTGCAGTTCTTCCACTTTGGATGGATCCAGTTAACATGGGAACAAAAGAAGTTTCAATTTGTTTTTAATATACAACCCAGAGTCCAGAAAAGTGGGATGCTGTGTAAAACATAAATAAAACACAATGTGATCATTTACTAATCCTTTTTGACTTTCTGCAATGTAGACCTGCCTTGTCTTTTGCAGTTTGACGTTTTTTATTGGTTATTTATTTAACATTTGGTTGGTTTTTGCCTTTATTGAAGAGTTGATAGTACAGAGGCAGACAGGAACAACGGGGGCTAGAGAAGGATTGCATGCAACAAAGGTCCCCAGCTGGAACTAAACCAGGGATGTTGTGATCAGGCCAGCGGACGACCCACAGAATACCTTAATGGCAAAAGATAGAGCTAAAAGCTAACTTTTATCTGTGGGCCCTGTTGACAAATGGAAGCAATGTGTCATACCTTCATAACGTTACAGCATCCAACACATTTTTTCCTAAATGCTGTGAACTGTCAAGTAGTCAGGATTGCCTTTGAATTTTTAACCTCATGTGATGGAATGTTTTACATTCTTGTGGATTTGTAGCCTGCAGATTTATTAGTATTCATAACAAAACAGAATGTGATTATATCCCAAAAAGGATAGCAAGTTGTCAATAGAAAACAGTATAAAGACAGTATATTTAATGCTTGACCTCATCAGCTTCATTAATTTTTGTAAATATCTGCTTATTCTGAATTTGATAGCAATTTGAAGTTGGGACAAGAACCTACCTGGAACATTCCACAGGTCAACAGGTTGATTGGTAACAGGTGATAGTATCATGATTGGGTATGAAAGGAGCATCCTGGAAAGGCTCAGTCGCTCACAAGCGAGGATGGAGCGAGGTTCACCACTTTGTGAACACATTACTGTATAAAGGATGTTACTACATGAGCTCAGGATGATTGCATTCTGTTTTTATTTACATCTAACGCAGCGTCCCAACTGTCGGGGAATCGGGGTTGTACTCACTCAGAGCGTTACTGATAGCGAGTGGATTATCCTGGATAAACTATGAAGAAAGCGATAAAATGTTAATTGGACATTTGCTTGCTCGGTCATAATTCTCCAATTTTATCAGGAAATCAAGCCAGCGGTGATTCTACATTGTTATTTAATAGGTTTAATTGTTATATAATTTATATTCACATAAGATTTTTTTTTAAATGCATTTGTCTTCATTTGGCCTGCACTCATTTTCCCTTTCTTTCTTTCTCCTTCAAAGCTCCTCTTGTGGACAGCAGCGACAGCGGCCACAGCAGCACCGCAGTCATCATGCTCGTGTCGGTCGTGCTGATGGGCTTGGCCGTCTTTGTAATATATAAATTTAAAAGGTGCAGTATACTGGATAGGATACATTTGGAAGTACGTATACTGTAAGGCATATGAGGTTAGAAAGAACGTGCGAAGATTAATCCTCAGATTTTCAGACTCTCATCGCTGCAAACATCTACGATGAGCTAGATGTTATTGTTGTTTTTGTGTGTGTGCGTTGCGTAACGACCCGGTTTAGAGCCGGCCCCATTATCTTCAAGCAAGCAACCTCACCGGCGAACTCCTAAAACTTTCCACAAGTATTCAGACTCCATATATCTCTGAGTTATGGACGTCCGCGACACAATAATAGCTGGAGGAATAAGACAATTCCCCTCTGTCTCAATCTGCAGAATATTACAGGGAATGACAGTCTAATCAATTCTCCCAGAGAGCTGAATGGGTGTCAGAGTCCTGCAGTTATCAATATTCATCTAACTGACAATGTGAGGGCTGACCTTTCGGAAATGCTAAACACAGCCATTCAAGGTGAGGCATACTCTGCAGAATGGCAGGAAAGGTTGAGGAGATAAGTCCTGAGACAACATATATTATACAGTGAGGGACATACAGTAAATAGCATCCTCTGCTGCAGGTAATCCCATGCCAATCACAGGGGAATGGCTGAGATCCTCTGTGGTTTGCCGAGTTTTACTCATTATAAAAGCAAAACAGTACTTAACTCTAACTTTCAGGATCATAATTACTACATTAAGAAGTCAACTTTGGGTTTCTAAAGCTGCCGCAAATGCCACAGCACCAGCTGCGGCACAAAATCACAGGGGGAGGATCTGAAATTAGAAATGCAAGATGTTAGTTTTAAGCAGAATTGGGGATGCATCTGAGGGGATGAAAAATTGATTGAAAAGTGAGGTGAACAATATGAAAGTGAGAGAGCAATGCCCATCGGAATGCAAAATGCCCCAGTTTCAAGCTTTCAAGCAATCCTCTCCCATCCTTAACAGTTAAAAATAGTGTGTGACACATTATGCATAGTGGAAGCATTAGTGAAACAGACCTGATGGCAGGTTTCCATTAACTTTCCTTTTTAAAATCTTTTTTTTTTCCCTCTCTCTCTCTTTCTCTGCATTTCTTTCTCCTGCATGACCTACAGGAAGATCCCGGGCATCAACACATACACAGCGGAGCAGCCTGACAAAGAACAAGAGGTCATCCCGACAGTGACCTCCATAGCTGTCCCAAACCCTGAGGGGGACAAGCTGACCTCGCTGGATCATGTGGATGTACAGCTGGACTCAAAAAGCAGAGGTATTAACGCATTAATGTGCCTGTTTCCTCCGTTAAGCGGCCGCCATTCCTCAAGCATACGCAGACTGTTATATGTTTTTATGTCGGAGGTCTACTCTCATGTAGTGTTTCTAGCACTTATCGAAGTAATCATTAAAGTAGTCACCGCCCGCGCTCCGTTTTCAAAGCAACAAAGGGGGCAGCACCAACATTTTGGTGCACTGGGTATAAAAACAGCAGAACTTGCTTCAAGGGTCAATTCACCCAAATGACAAGAAACATTTTCTTCCAGCCATTAGCTTTACCCCGCAGGGTGCTGGAGCCAATTCCATTTGATGTTTTCTTAATCACATTTAGTGGCATCCAGTGGTTTTATTTGCCCAGGTTTTCAGACACCCATCTCTGAGATTTCTGGAATTTCACTGGTGGTGGTAACAGCATTGACCCCCCCACACCTACACACATTTAGAGAATTCAGCACCGTCATCTCTCTCCTGGAACAGTTTCCTCGATACAAAGCACGCTGTCAACTGTTTTCATTTGAACTGTTTCTGGGGAAAAAGGCCGTTCCTATAAAAACACAGTAAAGGGTGGAGCAAAGCCGTGAAGGAACGGTCACATTGGTGCTGTCGGTCCTGTTTCGCTGCGATCGCCTGGCCAGCTCCGGTTCAGCTCTTGGGTCAGACTTTTCCTCTCTTGAACTTTTCCTTGCAACTTTGCAGAAACGCTGGTGCACTGCGTTTGGAAATGTAGCCATTATTCTTGTTAATTAGTACAGTAGAGTTGGATATTGGCAAACACAACATTTAACTTTGCCAGTAGCTTGTAGACAGCCAGGAAGATGGGTGGGGGGCTTTTATTAGGATACGCTTTAAGCTTGTAGCAAATCCTTTCTGTCTGCACCACAAGCTTTGCACCTAAACATATTATTTGGAAGCATAAAGAAGAACATATAACACCATAGCTGATGATTTCCCTTTTGTTTTTTATATGTTTTACCGGAGGATATCTTGGCGTCGAAATAAAAACTAGCAAGAAATGTGCCATCAGCTTGTTTTGTTCGATATGACTCTCCCACACAACAAGCTGCAGCATCGCAAGTATGTGTGCACATGCAAGGAGTGTGACACCAGTTTAAACATGGGACAAAGACTGAACAAGAGGTTAAATAGTGCAAAGATACAGAATAAACAGCAATATATACAAAGAATTGTGAGACAATAAACAATATACACAATGGAGTGTACAATGTGTGTTGACAGTGAGAGTGAGTGATGTATGTACATGTTAAAAAGTGTGCTTTTTTTGGATGATTAATGGCCAGTCAGCGGATGTTTTGGTATCAGAGGGTTACCGGAAACCCGTTTGTTCTATGCATGAGCGGAAATGCAGCCCTCAGGTTCAGGTTAGAATAACCCAGCAGTGATAGTCGGCCGAGTGTTGATGCAGTTTGACTGAACAGGAGGGGACATGTGACTGTACCTCTACCGGGACATTGTTCCTGTTTCCTTTGTGCTACAGTTTTGGCTAATGTCTCACAACCTCAGCACATAAACCCAAAACTATCTGCATGGTTCAATATCACAAGGGTCAAGTGACAAAATCTGTTTGTTTTTTTTTTTTTGTAAAAAAATGTGTGAATAAAGTTTTGGCAAAAGTTGTGACAGTATATTAAAATCTGCGCTGGCGACGAGCGACGAGTTGAAGCTCACCGACAGGCAAGAGATACTGCGTAGTCACTTAATGTTAAGTGCTGGTGCTATTCTTGCTGCACCCGCATTATCATACGAGTCGCCAAGATACAGTTATTATGCGCCGTATATTTATGTATTTGCCAACCTGAGTTTGTCACAGCAAGGTATTAGTATTCACAGGTAAGTGAGGCACAATCAAGAGCGAGCTAAAGTGATGAGAATGTCTGGGTGAATTATTTGACCCAATAAAATAATTAGTGCATCAGGAAAGACGCGGAGTGGTGAAAGCATTTTCATCAAGAAATATCTATGAGGTTGCGGCTGATTTACCTCCAGCTGTAGATAAACAATCGACCCGTCCAAGATAAATGTGTTTGCCTGCAAAAATACACCCGTATGCAAATAGCTACATAAAATTCCTCCTCTGTCTCTTTCCTCTTTTCTCCCTTGCCAGGCTACCTGCCATCTCACACAGACATCAAGCTCTCTGATGAAGCGCCCCATGTGTTTTAATGTTGAGAGTCTATGACCGACTCGAAAGCAATACATCTTCTTTGGCAGTTACTTCCAGCAAGCTATGAAACCACGGTCACAATGAATGGTCTCGAGTGTTTTCCTACCCATGCATGGATGGACCAGTTCACACTGTGCTGCCTAATCCCTCTGAGGAGACTGTACAGATTTATACTTGCTTCTTGAAAAGGGACACTTTTTGACTGAAAATACTTGTATTTTTGCAAGGACATTGATCTTTTTATGTAAATAATGTACATCCATAATGGAAGAGGTAAAAGTTATTTGTCTCAGCTGGTTACAGCTGCGTCTGCTCAAATATGAAAATATCAAACGGCGGAACGGAAGTGATGTATAATAATATCTTCAAATATGCTCCAATTTCTGTTCTTTGGGCTCGTGTTTGTGAAGTTTACTTTGTTTAACTATGTGGAAATAGCTTATCTGAGTAAGACAGTGAGGGGAGCAGATTCATTAAGCTCTGTACAATCAGTAAATCTTATCACCAGATTCTCATCAAGTGAAAGCTTGCAATATCCAGGAGATGAGGGAGGGCTCCTAGTCCCAGATCTGTGTGCTCCATCAAGCCTGCCGCTCAAAATGTTATACATGTCATAACCGAAAGAAGAACAGAAAGCGGATATACGAGATAGGTATTCACAGTAGGTGAGAAACTGAGCAACCCCTCTTGTTTCAGTCATTTTAGTGACGCCAACGTTGTAAATGTTAAAACATCTTCAAAACAGATTGCACACAAGTATCCTGTCTAATCTAAATCTGTTATTGCAGCAGCATCTTGTTATTTATTAGGTTTACAGTCAATTTGACTGTTAAACAATGCGATGACTTTCAAAGTCGCGCTTCATATTTTTTTAGTCGCCCGGAGCATTTCTTGTACATTCTGCATTCTGCAAAGTAAACTCAATTTTCTGAATAATTCCTGTGTTAACAAAGAGCGACCCAGCAGCAAAGAGTTGCTGTAATGCAGTAAAAAGTGCTACAGTATTATATATTATATAATAAGTATTTTAATGAATTACTTATTGGATTTATCAGCTGTTGGTTTGTTTTCTGGATTTGGTGAAAAGGCTCGTGCTCCTTGGCACAGTTACAAGATATTTCTCATGTTTTTGTTGTTTTGCTTTGAACTGATCTCACTGTGAAGGTTGTGGTGCCCTCTCGCAGGAAGCGCCAACGCCGAAAAACGCCCCAGGTTTGAGTGGAAAGGCGTTCTGCTTTTAGGCTGCTTTTGAGCACCTTTTTATTTATTCTGGACGGTTTATCTACCATGACGATACCAGCATCTCCACACGGCATTTCCTCAGTTTACAGTGATGCAGAGGAGCCTGCAGTCTGTTCTCGGTTTGCCCCCAAGGACTCAGCGGACAAAAGGCTGCAGATTTGTTCATCTCCTTCGCTGCGAGGGACACAGAGATAGAGAAGACGTATCTCCTGTCAACAAGGCTCAGCCTACGCGCAGAGCTTTGGTCAGCTGCTGTCTCTTTGGGATAAGTACTGAAGTTCTTCTTCATCAAACTTTTCTTTTTAAGTGTTGTCAGCATCATATGTCAGTAAGACAAATTGACTAGAGGCTCCTCCATACTTCTTCCCTCCAATCCCACGATTGAGCCTGAAGCATAAATAAGCCGGCGCTCGCCATCAGACGGAGCAGCGATCAGCAGAAGACTTTGGTTTTGTGCTTGTTAGATATTTAGCAAAGTTTTTTCTCATGTCCCAATAATCAACCTGTGAATACGATTGTAGACATACTTGCATGTTTTTTTTTTCCTCTTTCAAGATACTTAAAATACGTCTTAATTAGGAAAGAAAATGAAACGTGAACTGCAGTATTTTTTCCTTTTCTCAGAGGCTCATTAATTACACGTGAAGTGATTATTCAGTGGGTCGTTTCTGTGTCGTTCATTTGATCTTGCAGAAGTAACCGTGGTTGCAGAATAAAGCAGAAACGCAACATGAATGCAGCGTGACTGGTTGTTAAACTCATTTCTAAAAGCATAAATAGATTTTTTTGCTGTCTTCGATCTGTTAAACTGTGTTAATTGTGTTTGACCTTTTGATTTAGTCAATCAACAGACTTCGTGAAGGGCACTACTATGACTCCACCTCGGCTGCCTGCGAGTCGCAAATTGGTAGATTTGATGGACAGGCGCTCTCACTTTGTCGAATTTGTTGCTTTTTCTGCTTTGTCTCTAACAAGTGTTGCTGAGCATGCTCAAGTTTCAGCGCGGCCATTTGCATGATACAATGGGGCAGAGCGGGAGGACAATGAAAAGCAGGAGGTAGCCTGGAGTGATTCTAATGGGCTGGTTCCTTGGCTCTCCCAATGTGCAACAAATTAATTATCCCCTCTCCAGGAAATCGACACACACACACATACACACACACACGCACGCAATCAAGGAAGATTTCCCAGACTGGGTAGCACCTTGAATGAAAAATGTCCCACAACAATAACCCACAGCAATATTGTGTTAGCCACAGTGTGAAATTGATGAGCATGTTTCCTTTCATTGAGTGCTACATTACAGTGTCTGGCTGCAGCGAATCATCCATTAGTGATTGTCACCGTTCAATTTGATTGTGCACCGCCGAACATCCCAGGGCAGTTAGAGGAAGGCCTTGGTGTTAATTCAGACTGAGAGCAGGAGCGAGAATAAGACTCTCGGGGCGTCGGCGGCTGCTGGAGTGATGAAGATTGCTGTGTGATATGAAGCGGTTGAAGTGGCAAACAAAATGCAAAACAGAGGAACAAGGGCCTTGTTGTTGCAGCTTTTGAGTTATTTCAGCCAATCGACCACACAGGTCCGTCCTCCAACCGCTTCCATTTCAATGTGCGAGGCTTTTTTCCCCCCCATTCTTTCCAAATTTAAAGACAGAGAACGACGCACTCTTAACACCAGAAGTTCATCTGTTTCTCATCATTCGACTACAGCCTCAGTAATTGCTCCCATTAAACGGGAACCATCTGTAACTGGCAACTTGAGCGATCAGATGATTGCTCAGTCAACGTGTCAGATGGGAATCTTCACATGGGTGTTATCACACTTTTGCCCATTAAAGCAGACATCAGAGCCCCTGCTGGATCAGTAAAAATGGTATTCTGAGACTGAAACAAGGCACCTGTGTTTCAGATAAGACTGCACTAATGGGGCAAAAGCAAAGCTTCATGAAGCCATTTGTTTCTAGGTTGACAATGTTTCTCATTCTCGGCCAAAAACTCTGTCCTGGCATCCTTTCGCTTCTGAAGACAAGAAAAAGTGCACACCATGGTATAATCTTTTCCATTACAACACGTACTGCACTGTAGGTGGATGCGTAACAGGAAAAAAAAGCAAAATTCCATATAAAAATACATTTATTTTGAACAATTTTAAAATGGCATTTTGTTCACAGTAAGAAATATGATTCAAAACAATACGATTTGTATTTCATCGACAGGAATGGACAATATCATAGATCATGCACAACTCTGGGCCATTGCACAACTAGACTATTAGACGAGGTGTTTAATAATTTGTTTAATGTGCCAAGGAAACTTTAAAACAACCATGATGTATATATACAGCACTTGCTCACCCTAATGTAGTCCCAAGTCTTTTATCACAGGTGATTAGGGCATGCTATTGTAGAAAACAAATAGAAAAGAGGACATACAGCTTGTTGTGAGACTTAAGGTCATGGAAACATATTACTGCCTGTTCAGTGGGTCGACTTTACAATAAGTAGGATGAAGCTACTGTATAGATTTACATTCCATCTTATTCTATGTACAAGTTTTCAGGATTTCAACTTCTAAGGCCAGACTGTCATGTCCATACATCTCATTTTTGTTGTGTACCATCATCTGAGAAAAAGTCATTCCAAGCACCATGTTATCTTACAGAGCAACTACGTGTTTCTTTCTTATAAGCATTCACAACAGTCAGATTTTGACATTTATTTATATATATAGATATAGATATATACCTGTAGTCATAGGGCGGCAAATGCAAAAGTTTATCCAGAGCATAAAGTTAAAGGGGCTAATTTCACATAAAGAAATGATAACTAAACTTAAAATATTCAATTAATTATATTTCTGCTGTATGGAGGCAGAGTGCTATGTGTTCTGCCTTAAACAGGCAACTCTTTGTTGTGCGGGTTGTTTTCTCCATTAAGCATGTGGGGAAAAGACACGAAATCATAAAAAGAACACGAAGAAAAGGTTACACTTGACAAGTTTTATAGCCCGCTGGTTCAATTTATGAACAAACATTACGCTAAGAGGGAAACATTATCAACAAGTACTGTAAGATCTCCAAAACATTTTTATTACATCACATCATTTTAAGCCCTGATTTATATTTAGAATATTCCTTAACGGCCGAAATATCCTCATAGTAAGTCAGGATAATTCTGTCATTCAGCGCCGAAGTTAAAGCAACTTTATCAAACTCAGATTGAAACCGATACATTCTTTCTCTTGTACTGATCCGTGAGTTAATGGTACTTTTCTCATTGACCTTATATTAGGGTATTTTTTATAGCTTTTGAGGTATTATATTCCGGAAAGTCAGTCTGTTTTTCCTCTCTTGACATTATCGTAATTAAGAAGAAGGATGGTATGTCACAGGCAGTAAGGCGTTCATCAAAATTACACATCTGAATAGTCATGAATACTAATATCAACAGTACAGCCACGGTGTCCATACAGAGCTGTGGAATCCTGATGCTAATTGGACATTTTGAGCCGAACTTATCGGCCGATTTCAGCAATTCACCGCCGTCAAACTAGAGGCCCTGGAGTCTGGCTCAGTGGTCTGATCTTCATCAAGTGTTGTAAAGTAGATACTAACTCTATCCATGTGAGTTAAAAACATGACTTTGAACGATAGCAGCTATCAGCGTGGAATAAATGAAAAAACAGTGCCAACAAAGCAAACATTTTCAGCACAATTGTAACACAACAATCTGTACTTACTCAGTAACAGAGCGCTTGTTTTAGACATTAGTACAGTTTGGAAATTCCCTTGTGACAATTCTCTCCATATTTCTTCCACCTCCACCTGAAAGCATGCAAACAAATAATAAAAATAGGCTAAATACAGGGACAGTCCACTGCTTTGACATCACATTTTCACGTTTTGAGAACATGATAAAAGAATTATGAGAGAGAGTCTCTGCAAAACAACACAACTTTGAGCTGGAATCAGTGATATCTTGGCTTTATCTGCATGACATTGATTTTGGAGTGCAGCAGTAACCTTTAACAGCCTTTGACATCAACCGAACAACTCAAAGTTCAATCTCGCTTTACTTGAAGATCAAATGGTTTGTATCAGCTTTTGCACTTCCCCGTGAAGTCATCAGCCAAGTATTTTTGTTAAACAGTCCCCTGTTGTCTCAAAGGAACTTGACCTATGCAGGCAGGGCTGAGCTGGTGATGGAGGGCCCATGAGATAGGATCGCTGTGACAAGTGGGGTCGTTCAGATTGTGCAGACACCAGCTCTTTCAAAGGTGGCACTCTTACGGTATCTTCCAACTGTGTCAGTAGATTAAATTCAGTGATTTGTGCAAAGCTGCATGAAGCCGATTCCATGTTTGCCCAAATAACTAATAAACTGGCACTTAATTCATCAAGGTAGAGATCTGGCAGTCAGTTCACATTTGCTAAAGAAAATATGATTTATGAGAATTAAATTGCTTATACATGGAGTATATTTTAAGATTAAAATCTATGTAGTCTGCAGAAGAATTTTTACTGGCTCATGAGCCTCACCAGAAGTTACTATATCAGTCTATGCCAGCCAGGATTGGCTGCATTCAAGGAGTATCAAGGAGGGAAGACACCTGGGCCCGTATGCAGCAAATGGCTAAAAATAACATTTTGCACTGCAGAAAGTGGAAGATTCAAGTTAAAACCCTTTCACTTTTACTGCTACTCGCAAGTTTAAGATTAAAAGCTAATTATCAAGATTAGTCCAACTTGAGCATGTTTGGATTGATTGTACAAAATAATTTTTGTGATGTAGCTCGTCTACCAGCAGCAGAAATTCTTTCCTATTGCAGTTAAGTTTTCTTTTTGGTTTGATTTCAGCCAATTTCCTATTCTTTCATGCAAATTTCCATATCTGGATATCAGATTTTTGTCAATTTCACATCTTACAGTTTTTCCTCAATCGCTTTGGTGCTTTTCTCACATCACTCCTAAAATTTAGACAGTTAGTGCATTTCTCAAAACAATCAGTGCAAACTGCAAAACCTAGTGGATAACCTGCAAAAGCACATTGCTCGCTAAAAATGGATTGTCCATCTCTCGAAAGCAAGTATTTATGTAAACTGTCAGTGTCATCAAATTGAGAAGTCTTGACACCATCGTGTATGAACACGATAGTCAAAAGGCTTTGTCATGTTTTCATTATGACAGTTTATTCTGTCAGTGTTTTCCAATGCCAAAAAAGGTCTGAACTCGCTGACACTACTTGAAAATTCTCAAGACAACACTCTACACTATTTGTACCACCATTTGAAAACAACAGCAAAGTTACACATTGCTGTAGTTTGGGGAGTAAGTGAGTACAAGACACTAAAAACGTACGTTTCACATTTTTACTGTATATGTGCTTTGCAATTCTACAGCTTGTGCAAAAGAAAAATACACTGCAGTCACTTATTTAGAACAAACATGAGAAACACCCTTTGGGTAGAGCTGTGCACAAATGTGAACAATTTAAGAGTACATATTGTAACTGAACATAGGTAAATCATTCTGGCACATCCTGATGTTCCTGTCTGTCTGGCCACATAATTTTAAATTTAGGAGACATTTTTAGGAAAAAATGAAAAGGTATAAAATCTGCTTGACAAAATTTGGTAACTAGTTCAACAATTTTGTATGTCATGACTTAATAAAATGAAGACTTTTAGTTTTATTGGCAATGACTATTCAGCATCCATGAGTATAGTTCATTTTGACTGACGTCACAGTGACACCAGAGAATTGTATGAAAACAACTGAAACGTGTCCAAAAACATTTGCAACTGCTTCAGAGGAAGGAGAAATTGCTACTATGATGTGCACAAATGACTAAACGTTGTGGAGGTTGAACTGAGAATTTTCATTCTGATCTGAGAAAAGCACCAAAGCGACTGAGAAATACTGTAATTTCAAGTGGAGACAACAACCTGCAATAACTGAATTTTTTGGTCACTTGCGGGCAGCAGAAGCAAGTTGTGAACACAACATTAACATAAAGTCACCTTTTAAGTTGAAATGGCAAAATACAAAAGGTTGCATTCTGTTTTATTTATGTTCTACACAGCCTCCACACTTTTTTATAATCAGGGTTGTTGGCAAATAGTAGCTTATTCACACAGGCAGCAGTGCGGAAGCAATATTATCATTTATCTGGATGGTTTGTAGCTTGACAAATGTCAGTCAAATATTTCACTCTCTTTTAGCTCTGTTTTGGTCTCCACCAACTCCTGAGGGAAACATCTGGCTCTTCAGCTGCTAAATGTCGCTAAATGCTTCAGAGACTTGTTGCTAACCTTGTCTGTATGCCATTTTCTTTTTTTTTCCAATAATAAATAATCTAGCAGGTGTAGGTATAAATCCATGTATCTGATGTTGTTAATACTTGTGATTAATCATGTGATTACTTGAGAGTTGCTCTCAGAAGCTACACTCTTACACTCTTACACTGGGCAGGAGTAAGCTGCTTGATAAATGTGCTTCATTCTTCACACTCAGCTCAGAACGTTTTTACCCCTAAATTGGCTCTTTGGACCAACTTTGAGTGGTTTGAGTTAGCTTACATCACACCAACCTTTATTCAAAGAAGTTTACTTCTCCCTCACTGGGAATGGGAATTCAGGCCGGTCTAGCAAGAAACAATTCATGTCTAGAGGATGGTGGTTAAGTAAATGCCACTGTTTTGCATCTCTAACATTGGGAAATACTGATTTGATGGCGGGACAGATCCGTTCTGACCACCTCCTGTCCTCTCTGCGCAATGCGTCATCCCGAATGTCTTTTACGGCTTAACACTCTCCTATTTCAACCCAAATGCAAACCTCTACTCATTATGATACATGAGCCCACGTGAGCTGTCATGTTAATCATTCAGAGGCAATTTGTATTAACATAAATCAAATTAAGATCCTTAACTTAACTTGCATTCAGATTTTTCATGGTAATCCCTCACATCCTGTTTTAAAGTCGTCCTTTTAACACTTATGAGTTTTGACTGATTTGACTTCATAGCTCTCGCTGCACTGAAACAACCATCTATGACAAGACAGACTCTTCTTCCTCCTCTTCTTCTTCTTTGAGCTTTTAAAGCCATTTGGACTCAAATGAGAACACATAAAATCACTGAGCACAGATATTAATTAAATTACAATTGGTTAATGTTGGTAGAAGGCTTGTTTCCACACTGGCTGGCACAATGGAAAATAACCCTAACCCTCTACTATTCTGTTTATACTCACTTTATTTCAGATGCAATTAAATCTACACATCGGAGTATTCACAATGTAATAGTGAGAAACAACTGAAGGCAATATTCGTTCATTCAACAGATGATTGAAATAGATAGACTGGAAGATTCTATACATTCTATACAACAGACTCAGCTATGTGTTTGCACCTCAGCCAAACTCAGACTGCACGAGAAAACAAACCAAGCTTCAGAGCATTAATGAAATCTTAAAACAGCAGGTTGTAAATTGATTTAATCAAGCCCCAAATCAAAAGGTCCCATGCCGGTCTGCCCTTTTGTAAACAAACACTTTTCGAAAGTAACCAAAAAGGAGTTAATCTGTTTCAGATCAGCAAGGGCTCGGAAAGGTAGAAACAGCTGAGAAATGAGGAACAGCAGAAAGTGCTGAGTGACCAGAAAAAAGACCTGCAGCCCACATGTCAGTGTCAGGAGCGCTGCAATGCTACCTTTGTCAAAGAAATCCAGACTGTCTGCAGGGACCGAATAGTTCTCATCTAAAAGGCATCACGGTGGATGTCAGCCGTAGCACTCAAAAAGTTAACTTGTCATTGTGATGTCTGGTTGCTGCGGTCCTAGTGTGCAGTTTATAAAAATGTGGCATTGATAACAACGTCCCAGCGCCTTAGATGTTCACAGCACTTCGACGTGCAGTCGCCTCATTCATAGATTTATAGCACTCTTCTAGTGTACCGACCACTCAAAGGGCTTCAATTCAACACAGCAAGTGCACAGCAATTTTGGTGTTCAGCGTTTTGCCCAAGGACACTTCGGCACACAGAGCCGGGGATTGAACCACCGACCTCCTGATTGGTGGATGACCCGCCCCGCTTCCTCCCAAGCACAATGCCATCCCGTTTTATGCTCACATTAAATGCAGGTTACAATTTATTCAAAACAGATGCTCAGTGATGTGTTTGTGGGGCAATAAAATGTTAATCAGTATCAGTCTCTTGCACTGACAGATTTTCTTTAAATCCTGTATTAATGCGTCTGAGTGGAACACAAATATTCTGTGTTTAATTCAGTCTTGGAATAACAAAATGCATCACAGCTGTCGGACACTGTAGTTTTGACTCTATCTCCTAATAAAAATCTCCTAAAATACATCCACTTAAAATCAGTGGTGGAAAGTAACTAAGTATTCAAGTCAAATTCTTTTGTTACTTGTACTTGATATTAATTTTATAAGAATTTTTACTTTTTATTGTCTTGTTACTACATTTGTTTGGTACCTGCAGTTACTTTGCAGATGAAGATTTTATGAACCCCATCATGCAAGCAAATTAGTTAAAATGGGTACAGTAATAAAACACTGTTTGCATATTTCTGAATCAATAATAATAATCTAATGGTATAATATATAGTAATGTAGCAACAACAGAGACATTTTTTAGCTGTAGTAAGTACTTTTATAATTGAAGCACATTTTCTCGATAATACCCATGTGCTTTTGCAGTTTTAGAGAGCTTTTTTAAATTGTGGTACTGCTACTTTTACTGCGGTGAAAGATCTTAGAACGTCTTCCGCCACTGCTTAAAATGCTGTACATTCTGCACAACACTAATCATTATTAAAAGTGGCTGGCGTACCTCTGCTCCTGGCCTCCAGCTCCTTCTCCATGAGCTCTTTCGGAGAGGGAAACTCGCTGAGCTTGACCTTGGACATGTTGTCGTTCTGGCCGACTGTACTGATCACTTCCGGCTCCTTCTCGTGACTGTCCTCAGTCTGAACGTGGATCCAGGGGATTTTCCTAATGACACGCAGTTAAGTGGAGCACCTGTGTGAGCTTTTCACCAACAGCGGCTTCTGATTTACACGTGAACTCAATACAATGCGGCCTCTTATCGACCTGAGCGCACCTTTTGAACTTGTAGATGAAGAACGCCGCTAAGCCGACGAACACCACAGTGAGCAGCATCAGCATGGCCGACCCACTGTGGATGGAGTTTGAATCCACCAGTGGTGCTGAAAGACAAACACACCACATTATGACCAAGACAAATGAGCTAATCCCTTTCTTTTTTCCCCACTAAACCATGTCTTATTTCAAGGAGATTACTTTCATTACCCGTGTCATGTAACAACTGCAGGTACAGTTTGAAGAGCTGCTCCCTGCATGTCGTCCCCTCAGGGTATTAAAAGGAATCTTTAGGAGGTCTCCTCCCGCTCCCTGGGGTCCGTCATGCAGGTAGCTTATGCATAGTCATGGCTTTTTAAATGCTGAGACGCAGTATTCAAAGTATTCCCCCTCGCCGCCCGTCTTTCTCTCCTCCAGAGAGACGCCTATGAAGTCTATGACCTTTCTGGATCATTTTAAAGGCAACCCAGACCTTTGTATGCAGACACAAATGAAGACAGATCCGTTGGTGGATGAAAAGGGTAAAGCCACGCAGGGTTGATCGACACGTTTTTGCGATATGCTAATGACCCGCTGACCCTGACGATTTCCTCAGTGCATACCAAACGCCTTCTTTGTCAATCCTGTCATTGATCGGCTGATTTCAAAGAGTACTACTGTCTCACAGCCTCAGGTGCGAAACTGATGCGCTGTGAAAGATATTTAAATCCTGTGATATACTGTATCATATAAATCTCACTCAGGGAATACTGTTGCCTGGTTTGATTTTTTTCAGTGTTTGGGCAGAACTCAATGTCAAATCATCCCAAGAAAGACGCGTGGCTTATCTTCTGCACATCAGCAAGCTGAACAAATGCACCGTGGATGCGTGGATATACTGTAGTAAACAGGCATAAACCCGAGCTAAGATCTGAACGCTTTGTGCTTATTTACCCGGAAAAGGTTGTTAAATGTAACAATTGGTCCAAGTGTGTGCAGAAATAAGAGGCCAAGGTTACAAAGAAACTTACCCAAAGTTTGCTGAGTCATGTACACAATGATGCGAATGTCAGCTTTCAGCTCAAACTGGATCAGGCCTTGGTTCAGGGCAGTGACAAAAATATCTGATATCTGTTTTGGGGATTCAAGACAAAACAAAGAAACAAAAAACAGAATGATATATTATGCAACAATAAATAAGAACAAATCTCTCTCTCTCAACTTTCTTAAAGGAAGTTAGTTAAAAAAAAAAATCTTTCAAGCATTTCAAGATTGACACCATGCTCATGTGTGTGTGGAGCTTGAGCCAGGAGGGGGCTAGCTTAGCTTAGCATGATGACTGGATCCAGATGGAAACAGTTAGCATGGCTCTCTCAGTTGTTAAAAAATTCAGCTATCACCAACAACATTTAACTTGTCAATTTCACATTTCTATTGTGTGTGAAATAAATAAGCAAGGTACACAGTAATGTGTTCATTTAGTTAGCTTCTGACCTTCAGCCTAACCTAAATCATCGAACTCTTGGCAAAAAAAGCAAATCAATAAATGTCTTTAAACATGTTTGATGGCTCCTTAGTAGCTAGTATGAAAAAGTAAATAAACACCAGAGCCAAAATCAATGAATCAAATTATTTCCTAGCTAATAATATCATATTATTTTATGTTGCGTCAGTGGAAGTGAAACAGTGAAACAGAACTAATACAACATTTCTACACATCGTTGTTCTCACCGTCTCTAGAGCCTCCTCGCTGCTTCTCTTGTGCTCACTTGATGTACGCTCATCAGGTAGAATAAAAAGCTCGGCTGTACTTGGAAGTCCAGGGTACAAAGACACCAGCAGCTGCTCTTCAGGTACACCAGACACCTGCAGCAACAGGACAACGCAACAGGCAGGCATGACGGCATGACTCCACTATGGGTGTTAGAGTTTGGACTTTTACTTCTGAGCTAAAGTCAAACTGTCCAAACCAACACCCGGCAAACATCCTGACATCTATTCAAATTCAAACAAGACCACATCGTCATCAAAGGTAAACTAAAAAGAGACAGTTTCTCATGTTGGACCATAAAAAATCATGACTGCTGTATCAGTGCTGCACACAGGTATAAAATAGTAATGGCCCTTAAAGCCATTGGTGGCCGGCGTTCTCAGATCAGATCTCAGAGCAATGGGGACGTGATGTACCTGTGACAGCGCTGTCCGCACCACGCGCCCTATGTCCTCCCTCCACTCGGGGATGTCAGGATTGTGCTCATCAAGAGCTGGCGAGAACGACAGCAGCAGCGACCTGAAGAACTCTGGCAGAAAGATGAAGTGATGGTCTGTTATAATACGAACGCTTCCTCTGCTTTCGTTTGTGATTAATCCGATGTGCAGTTTTGTCTTTTTTCATTTGGTAACATGCGCCTTGAAGTTAATTGCTCCTCGAGATTTCGTGTTCGCCCACCGTGACATTTTATTCATTAGATAAGTCCACGCTGACATCAACGTGGCGCCGCTCGCAGGGTGGACTGAGAGGCATCGCACTTTCCCCGAGATAGCATATTGCATATTCATGTAACGTGCATTGCACCAATTAAAGCGCTTTGAAGACTGTCTTCCCCACTCACCTTTAACAGTTATAACTTTTGAGTCCTGCATTATGGTGCTCCCAGAAGCAACCTGGACCGTGACCTTGTTTTTTCCCTCTCTCTGAAACGTGTAAGAGATGCTTCCCTCCAAGGTTATAATGGGCTGGATTTCAAAAGGAAAAACACAGAGAATTTCATAGGAAAAACCCGCATCCTCTCAGCCGAATATAGAATACTCCATGCAGCCCTTGACATACTGTATAATGAGGAGGTGCTGCAGTGAACACAATCAACGTGATAAATAAATATGACCAGCCACCCTTGCTGGATCCTCCACAAAGGCGCGGGCCAGTCACGTGTAGTCACAGTTCGCATGATTTGTGCGAAAGCTCGGTAGATTTATACTTTGTGAAGATTTGCACAAGGACGTCAGGAGAAGAGTGGGAGAAAGGAAAAGGCTGTGGGGTGAACTGTGGAAATCAGTTAGTGTGGAACAATAGTGATAGTGGGAGGAGAAGTTTCTCACCTCAGAGCTGTTATCAAACCACCAGAAGAAGGTCAATGTTCTGGTGTGACTCGGCCAAACCACCACAGTCAGATTAGCCTCCTTCCCCCGGATGGCCACAATAGGAGCGGAGAGATATACACGCTCCACTGGACCTGAGCCAACAACAACACACACACACACACGCACACATACATGCATGCACACGTGTGCATACAAATAAACGCACCCACACACAAAACACACCAATGTTCAGCAAACGCGGAGTGCTATTGTGATCACGGCTGATGTACATTTAGCTCCGGGTGTTTCTGCATTTTCCAATGCATTAAAGTAACACAACCATGACCGAAATGAAATTCAGCGGAGTGGGAATGTGACTATCCATGAAAGAGAAGAGGTTCATGCTATGTGCGCTGCGGCAGGAATGAGTAATGATGTTTCTTATTCACGTACTGGTGATGTGTAAAAACAGCGTGCTGCTGTCAGATCCCTGGCCGTTTTCAGCAGACGCTGTCACTCGGTAAATCCCAGTCGCTCTGTAGATGTGCTTGATGCCATCATCAGTCCTGCTCAGGTTAGAGTATGTGATCTTGATGCCGTCCCCGAAGTCTAGCTGGATGCTGGTCCTCTGTGAGTCTCCCTGTGGACAGGCAGCGAGACATGGCCTCTGTCACTACGGCTTAGGTCAGATACGTCAATTAGACCACATACGAGCGAGGTAAGCCCAGTCCACTATGAGAGTGCTGGGGCTGGGTCCTAGTAGACGTGTCACAAACACTTTGTTGGTGAATACCAATGGATGGAGACAGAAAACCAACCGAGAAAAGATGAGGAAAAGTAAAAAGCTGCAGAGGCAAAAGAGGCCATGAAAGCATCCCAAAGTAATAAGAATCAATTTATAATGTGACTGAGGAAATCATCCACAGCAAAAAACATTCCCATTATTAAAGTGTTTTTCACACAAATTAGAAAAAAAAAAACCCCACATATATTCTCACTAACCCCTACTGGCATCCAGCCATCCAGATAGCTTTGGTTTTATTTACTCACACTTCCAGGTGTCTGTTCTATAAGATTTCTGGCACTACAGTAATATAACAGGTCAACAGGGCTTCTTATGTGGTGCTCACAATAATAAAAAAAAAAAAAACACTTAGATTCAATAACAGTTTTTCTTTCCAGAGACAGTGTGCCTGTCCTAACATGTGTACCTAACACATGTTAGGTACACTTGTAGTTCCAATGAAATCTGCTCACAGTGAGAGCTGAGGATTATCCAGATTTATGATACTGTTTGTTTAATTAACCACAAACAACATTTCAGTCATCCCCGCTGCATTAAGTTATTTAAAAACACGGTCAAATAAAAACTATCTGCATGTGTACACTAGAGGTAAGAGGGAAAAATACGGCTCTCGGGGTACTGGTCTGTTGCTGTCGGTCGGTTCACCACTTTGAACCAGACTGAAATATCTCTATTAGAGTGACACATTCATGGTTCCCAGAGGATGTATCCTAGCAACTTTAGTGATCCCCTGACTTTTATGGGAAATTTTGTGGGAAATACCAAAAGCTGTGGGATGGATTGCCATGAAATGACACTGGAACGGTGAACTAATAAACTGAATCAGCATTTTGAGCATGATAGCATGTTGGCGTGGGCATTTAGCTCTCAGAGCCTACAGACGCACACATCATTGTAATGGGGAAAATCTAAACTACAAGCTTTTCTGTGTTTGATTATAGTTTGTTAGGTGGAGACAGCATTTTTTGTACTGAAGAAGATACTCCATTTGTGTGTGTGTCCAGGCCAGTGATTACCAAGACACTGCATTACTCAAGCAACACTCACACAACAATATTGTTGGCAGCATGTTGTGTGTTGTTATGAAGTTCATTATATCAGAGTCTGACCAGGGCGAGTTTGTAGAACTGGGCTAGCGGCCAACCTCCACATCGCCAGCTGTTGTCCTGAGGTCTCCGTCTCTATTTTGGTTGCTCGCTTCACTAAAACTACCGTTGCTGATCCTGGATAACATGTATCATAAAGCCGGTTATGGCCGGTCTCTGAGTGGGAGAGGTGGAGAGTAGCCGCTATGTCACAAGCCACACCATCAAAATCATGTTTGGAGATAAAACAAGATGGGAAAAACCCGTCTACAAGTGATAGCCAACAAAGTGGCCTACAGCCATGCTAGTCTAGTTGGAATTCGGTTGAACCGACCCTTCACACTAATGACAACTAAAACCGGACCTTTTGTTGATATGACTCACATCATCCAGGTACACCATGAAAGTGACGTTGCTCCCAACAGCGGCGCTGAGCTCTCCGTGACTGGTGGACAGCCGGAGGCCACGAGGTGGTCTGGGACGACACGCCTGCCTCCTGGGCGAGTACACGTTCCTCCCTCCCTCTTTACAGTTGTTGGACAAAACCTTCCGATACCTTAGGAGCATGACGTTAAGTAAGTATCATGTTATAATCCCTTATTACACGCGAACAGAATACAGCATGAGCTATGTACTAATTTCCATAGCATACATCTATAGTGCTTTGTACTAACTATGTGGAACTGGGACACAGTTTAGGTTTGGGTTTACTCAGAGCATTATTTTCTGTTTGTGTTCTAGACAATATGACTAACACGCTGGAATGGAATAATATTGTTTTGTGATGGATTGAACATTGGGGGCCACTTACCCTGTGCTGTTAAGGAAGCTTTGGCTGCTGCTGCAGCTTTTAGCCGCACCATTTGGATTAAACCAAAAAGCAGGGGAGCACTTCCCGTCTGCCTGGCGCTCCCACCCGTAATCACTGCCAAAAAAAATAAAAAAAATAACACGACACTTCATGAAATGATAAACACTGCTACTCAAATAATCTGGCTTCTACAAGCTTTTGTAGTGGGGCAAATGCTTCGCAGTTGGAGCTTCATGGCATATTTTAAGACCATAAGTAGAGACATGATTGTCAGACAAGCAGGATCAAACAGAATTTCAGACGGATGGATAAAAGATATTCAAAATTCATTTAGCGATTCATTATTAATTGAATTCTAATAAGTCACTTGACATTATGCAAATTACAGTAGCACAATGAAAAGTTCCTAACTTCCATCTACAATTTCAAAACTATAATTAGATTCAATGGATACAGCTACATTGGTTATCCAGCAAATGTGCAATGTAAGATGGATATTAAGGCATATGAAGTTCTGTAAACTGAAACTTCGGTTTTGATTACAAATGTCTACATGCAGCCGTAATTAAGTGCAATTGAATTAGATGTTCAAAGGAGAGGGGCTGTTTGGTAGACATGTAATGAAAGAAATTAAGGATCACAGAGGACAAAAGTCTGAGTTACAGTATAGTCCCAGTTGGGAAATCTGAGAGGGGAAGTCATTACCATTCAAAATCATAAGCTGTGCAGAGGCACGGCTCTGAGGAATAGATCCTTGAATAGTCCTGGGCCAGCATGCAACGGTTGCCTGGCCGGCGCTTCATATAGATCTGCTTCTCACCCATCACACACAGCTCTCCCTATCAAACAAGGAAAAGGTAGAAAGAAGGAACGAACACGGAGGCAGGAAGATTTCTGTTCACACGTTAAGCGAGTGTACTGTGTTTACAGTGACGACGGACAGACGTGCAGCTCTTGAAGTCGGCAACAAATCAGTAATATTTAACATTCCCAGCTACCTTGTTGTGCAGGTGCCACGTCTGATAATCTCCATCCATGCATCTCCTGCTAAAGAGGCCCTTGTAGTCGATCTTGATCAGCTGCCACTCTGACCGATGGCTGAAGTGTCCAAAGAAACTGGAGGATGATTCACAAAAGACTATCTTGAGATACAGATACAAGCTTGTCACAAATGCTGACAGACAAGATAACGTCCCCTTTGATGCAAAGGTGGGGAAATCAGGTGGACATTTCTTTGATCACACCCACAGAAAGCTAATCCTTCAAGCCTGATATTTGTTTTGTTTTCTTCCTGCTGGACTGTGCTCGTGCGTCTCTGCTTACGTGATAATGTGATTGTCAGATTCCGGCTCCATTAAAACACCATCCACATACAGTGGTGCCAAGGAGAAACTGTGACGGTCCCATTTTTTTCCTTCGTCTAGACTGATCCTGCATCACAAAGGAGGGGAAAAAAAAAGAGCCAGCTGTCATTGCGCGAACATCTGTCTGTCTATCCATCCATGTCTATCTATCTGCTGTGGCTAAATATATTGTTTCCTCCGTGCACACAACATTAAACATCACAGGTTAAGCAGTGAAAAACAAGGCTTGAAGAAATATGGATTTCAGGTCATTTAGCTTTTGCCACAGTTGAAAAATGAAGCACCTTGGATTCTCTGTTTTTTTTTTTCTCTGAAAAATTATCTTGACACCCAGCTGAACAACAGAACAAATGTTCCTCGGCGCAGGTAAATTTTTGAAGGCGACAAAACAACGGAAAAGAGAGATATGACTCAGGCTGTAACATTAGAAATGGATTTTGGGGGTTTCAAATCACCTTTCCCGGAGCTTAATCACTTGTGACAGGGCTGTGGTGAGCAGGGACATCAAAGTAGATAGTGTTACAAAGCTCCCACAATACGGGGCACTTATGAGGGCATTCTCAGTCTCATATTTCTACCCCGCTCTACTTTTCATTTACATAAAAGCACTCAAACCATCATATCCAACCAAGAGTACAAAGCTGAAACAGACTCTCTTCGGTTAGAAATGAGTCTGACAGTTGTGAAGCTGCAGCGTCTATACAATAATCATGCAAACTTTGCCCATCAGCATTTCAAAACATTAAATGTAATCATACGCTGCATCAAACCTAGAGAAAAAATGAAATTATTCTCGGGCAATTTCCCACAACAACTCCAACACCTATAGCTCCAACCTATTGCAATTATGACGTCATTACCTACCATAAGTGGCGAATAGGTGTCGCTGCATGTAGGACTGCCAGCATCGCCCCTCCATTGTCAAGAAACCAAACGTTGTGCTCTTCATCAAAAATCTACATCGGTGCACATTGGAAAAACACGTTTTGCTCCACTCATGAAAGCACACTTTGTATATAAACACATGCAGTGTGTAGACCCAGATGGGTCTCACCTGTCTCCAGCTATTCCCTGCATCAGATGTTATAAACATCCCAAGGTTGGTGGAGGACAGCTCTGTTCCGATGTTCCCTGAGTACAAAAAGATGAATAATTTCACTGTGTATTTACATAGCAAAGGCTCCATAACACACCTATGTGCACAATCAACTGATAAAATCGTTAAGAGTTATTTTGCAAATCTGCGTGCGTGCTCATTTTCCTCCGGAGGACACGTTTATGACTTACTGCAACCTAATCAGCTCCCCCAAAATATGAGATTTAGGAGCTGAAGCTTCAGTATCTGATTTCAATGACAGAAAGAGGGCACTGTGTGATTAGTTTTTTGCGGTTGCACGACTACAATGCATTTATCTGAGAAAGGGGGGGATGCCTGTGATGATGAAAAATTAGCAAAGCCTCACCACTTATGTCAAGTATGATCTGATCAGCTTCATTTACAAATCAAATGCACGTCCTTCAGGTAACTCTACCTGTAGCCACGATGATGCCTGGTACAGACTTTTTGCTGGTGATGGGTCCGGACGTGTAGGGATTCTCTGACATCTCCAGATGAAGATGCAGCGAACAAAATGGCTGTCAACAGAAACGGATTCCAATACAGCACAGGTTGAGACAATATGTATCAGGCAGATCTTCGCGGAAGCAATTATAATTAGCTTTGCCTTCGAACTGTTCTTCCCATTGAGAGAAAAGTGCTAACATTTTCAGAGACCGTTTAGAAAACAAAGATACTTTGTTCCTCTCATCTCCCCTGCCAGACGATGGCTGAGAGGACACAGAGGGCATTTGAATTGTTTCATTCTAAAGCAAACAAGGCATGTAATTAAAATTCTCCAAGATGCACTGATAAAACTGGCAAAATTGATTGAAATCATTTTCACTCATCTCTCAGGCTGCAGCACACGGAAAAACATCAATAGGGCTTTTTAAACAGCTGAGGTTGGAGGGGGGTCAGAAAGCAGGCGAGAGCATAATGGTCATCGGTATGAGACAGAGAAATACAGTAACCTGCTGTTAACTGAACAATATACATTATCACTATAGAACACACAGAGTGGATTAGGTGAATATCGCACCTGCCGAATAACAGCACAGCCACATAGCCTAATGTAATTCAGCGTAATCTAACATTCATTAGTCCAGTGTGACTACAGGTAGTAAATTGAAATCACAGAGGTTAATGGAAAGTCTGGACCCCTGTAACTAAAGGCGGTGACACCCGGCGCCTTACAATGATAATAAGAACATTCCAGCCAAGCATCTCCTCGGCCATTTAGGAGGCTAAGAAGGCGAGCCGATGCCGAGGCTGGCACGTGGCCCTGCGCAAATATGGCTCCGAATCAAAGACCATCCGAAGCGCGGCTGATGAGCTTGAAACATTTGATGAATGATATGTGCCACACGCTTCATTTCGCACGAAGGCGAGCATTCATTCACGGCCGCCCGAAGGCTCACCAGGACGCAGTGAAGGTTATTTCCAGCCACATCAGCGGCAGGAGCCGGCAGCAGGGCCCACGTTTGTCCCTTGTTGTATGTGATGAAGCTCTTGATGTGATTGTCCACCAGTTTGTTGGCGAGGTACATGCCGTTTATCCCCTCGACCTGCGAAGGAAAACAGCAGAGTGGAAGAAGAATTCAAACCCTTCACTTGAGTAGAACAAGCACTGCCGCAGCGTTATCAGCAAAATGCTTTTAAAGCACTCATTACACAGAAAGGCCTCTGTCAAAGTTATTACTGAGTCCCTTTGCAAGCAAAAATGTCAAACAGTTGCTTCTACTAGCTTCTGAAATGAGAGGATTTGCTGTTTTTATACGACCCCGATTCCAAAACCTCGCTCCATCCTCGCTTGTGAGCGACTGAGCCTTTCCAGGATGCTCCTTTCATACCCAGTCATGATACTATCACCTGTTACCAATCAGCCTGTTTACCTGTGGAATGATCTAAACAGGTGTTTTTGGAGTATTTCACAACTTTCCCAGTCGTTTGTTGCTCCTGTCCCAACTTGTTTGCAACACGTTGCTGGCATCAAATTCAGTATAAGCAGATATTTATAAAAATCAATGAAGTTGATGAGGTAAATATTAAATATTAGTCCTTGCGACGTTGTCAGTTGAGTACATGTCATAAAGAATCAGCAAATTATCATATTCTGTTTTATTTAGGTTTTACACAGCACCCAACCTTTTGGGAATCCAAAAAACACTGCATTTCAGGCACTTTCCAAGCAAAAATGCTGATGAGGATTTGCAGCTCTTTGCTGGTTTATTTCAAAATAAATATCTGGTTGGTCAGACAAACACAGAAATTTCAGTACGTCACCTTAGGCTCTGAAAAATGCGCCATTCTTGACAACTACTACTACGAGTATGTGAAATATCTGGAAGGGGAATTGGCGGCGCAGTGACAGCGGCAGCCCATGAACGAGACCAAGTACGCACCTTGTAAAAGTCAACCAGTAGGTTACCGGCGGGTCCTCTGCTGGTTCTCAGATTCTCTAATGAAAGGGTAAAGAAGACCCCGGGGGAGTCTGAGATATAAAGGCTGTAAGTGTTGTTCTGATTCCACTCCTGGACTGCAGCAAACACCTGCTTCTCATCTGTACTGATAATATGCATGTCCTGCAGGAGGTTGTGGGTCAGAGAAAGAGAGATGAAAAGAGAGAGTGGGTGAGAATGACGGGTGCAGGCGAGAAAACAGGAAAGAGGCTTAAAAAGAGAGGCCATGAGCTGCTGCAGTTTAACAAAGTGGGACACCTCTTACAAACTAACACTGAGGAAACTGAAGCGATTCAAAACAAAAACAATAATAATTTTTCTCTGTTGCAATACATCTTCTGTTATCCGACGGTTATTTGTGGACATCGGCGCTTACCTTCGGGAGACAATACTTAGGTAATTTCATCTGCTTGAAGGATTCTCTCATGTAGGAGACAAAGTAGCTGGCTCGTCCTGACTTGGTTACCTTTGCAAAGAAGTCAAAGAGGCTTTGTCACTCTTCAAATAGACCACATACTGCGCATATTTCAGCATCACTTCATCTAACTTGTCTTTTTTTTCTCAGTTTTAAGCCAGTGACTCTTTTATTTGTACATTTCCGTTCTGATTGATGCCACGAGTGTGAGCTCGTGCTGCATGGAGAGGACCATCCGGAAAAATGACAAACATCAAAATGGGATGGGAGGCTTTCGCACGACACATGCGAGACAACTTGCCAACAACCCAACTGCGACTCTGTCGTGAAATGAGGACATGAAGCTGAAGTGTTTCCTGATGGAGGTGTATTAATTCACAACGCATGGCCGACTTGATAAAACGCTTGCAATTTTACTCAGCATTCCACTGTCGAAAGCAGACGGAAATTACAAGCACAACAGATATTATTATCATTATCTCAATTAGTCTAAAGGAAAAGAGGCACTGAAAATTGTGTTGGCTTTATCTACAGTGCGTCTTGAAGATCTTAGTGCACTTTCCCATCCACTTACAGGCAAGGCAACACCACTTGATTGCTTATTTTCTAATCAACCAGAAGGATGGCGTTTGTCCCCCAACACACTACATTAGGGCTCTAATGGAATAATCTATCGAAAATCAATGAGCTGCATTTTCCCAGGCCACATTTTTGAGGATGTTGCACTTGGCTGTTCCTTCTCTCCCAAGAGACTTCGGAGGTGTTGAAGACTGCTTATTTCGCTGTAGCCCAATCGATAACCTCATTACTCTTTGTCAAGTTAAATCCAACTGCCCCAAGCAATGAAAGTCACAAGAAAGTCATCCGTGCCGCCGCGGCTCGGCGCAGACGCTCACTGTGTCCAGTTATTTTCACCAGCATCTTCCTCGCGTCTGCCTCCGCCTCGACGGTCAATCTCATCTCAGCTAAATGCAATTTGGGCATTTTATTGAATCACCATTTCTGAACCACGCTCTGATATTTCCCCCCCACCCCACCCGTCATACATTTCCATTCTTACATCGCAGCCGTTTCAATCAAGACTGTGGATTAAGTGTGTTGAAAGTGAAACTGGGTCACCGCTAAAGTATTGCTGCTGCAACATCATATCATATCAAAAGATTAAATCTGCGGATAAATAAATTTAAAAAAAGCAACAGCAAACATTTAGCGGCGCTCATTCAAAATGAGAGAGTGCAGAATGATTTACTACAAACACTGAGCCCCGGGAAACTACGATCATTTGATTTCTATCTTCCTGAAACTTAGTTGCAGTCTCACAAACGCATCAACACTGACCAGCAGAGAGAGAATTACTTAGCCGTGGATGGAAATCAATGACAGTGGAGGGCATTTGAAAATTTAATTTCTAATAATGACCCTGACTGCCGCTGTCTAATTGGAGTCAAAGTCAGAGCGAATGGTAATAAGGACACCAACCTGTCTATTCACCGTTCCGTCGCCGTGTGCTCTCTGCTAGCAAACACATTTTTCAGGCATGTCTGTGCAGAAACTCAAACACTGAAGGTGCCATGACATGAAGGAGACAAAGCATAATCAAAACACACACTGGGCAAGTGGGGAACAGGTGCATTGGGGAAAGCCATTACGTGGGTTTTGATGGAAAAGCGCGATTTGAGATGCACGAGAGACCGAAAGAAAAAAAAAAGAAAAGAAAAGAAAATTTCACAAAGACCGAAGCGTGAAAAGATGATGTTTAAATTTAACCAAAAATCGGAATCTGCTCCCATGCAAACCTGTGTGAAAACATATTCGTCCTGCACGACCAGTGAGTTGGTGTCCACGTGTCCAGGGAAGAGGTATTGCCTGTTGCCTTCTGTGCATCGTTGGGCTCTGCACTTCACATACTGAGCGCCTGGAAAGAGGCAAAAAAAAAAAAAAAAAAAAATCAATCAGAGGTAAATTACAAGCATTTACCCTCAAACAGTTCTTTGTGAGCACAGGAGCTGCTACACAGTACGCATATGCTAAATATACTCCAGGTTCACAGTTCTGAAACGGCTCAAAGCTCGAGTAACTGTATAAATAATGGAGAAATCCAACCACAGTTACTACAGAAGACAGTCGGCCCTTTTGCAATCCAAATTAGCTGAGACTCAAATGTAATACAGGGGAAGCTCTTGCTGTGAGTCACACTACAAAAAAAGTTCAGGATGTTATTTTTTGAGACAAGAAGCGTTTGTATGCTAATTCAGACACAGATTTTTCTCACTGCAGGAGCAATAGGAGTATCCTTCTAGTGCAGGAAAACCCTATAATTGGTTTGACAGAATATACCATGCTGTTTAGACGAGGGGAGTTGAGGTTTGTCTATGAGACACAGGGGATAGATTGAGGAGGAGAAACATCCATCAAGCCACTAAAACTCTCTGTTTTTGTCAGGAGACACCTATTCTGCTTTACTGGACTCCGGGGACCAATCTGGAGAGCAGAGTGGGTCTCATCTTCCCCTTGACCTCGCTCTAAATGAGAGGCAAAGGGTCCTGTGGGTCCCGCTACTGCTGTGGACTGGAGTGCAGGCACTCACGGCCTTTGGCGATGCGCGTCTCGATGTGGACCACATCAGATTCTCTGTCCAGCCCCATTACCGCCCTTGAAAGAGAAGGAGGAGGAGGACATAGAGGCAGAGCAGAGAGGGGTGGAGGAAGGACGGGGAAGAAAAGGAAAAAAGGTTAGGGGTATCACAGCTGAAGATGGACATCCCTATTGTGTGAAACCCATAGCAGGAATGTTTTTCTCTACATCAGTCAGTGTAGAATCTGCACCACCAGCGGCGATTAATCTCAATTCACCAAAGAATCAACAGAGGAAGCAGCAAGAGGGAGGGGTGACAAAACATGAGCTATTTCCATAAATATCTAGCAAAGCAAATGCATGTAGTTATACAATTGCGGGTAGCTGCAACATCATTTTAAAAAATAACTATTCGACATAATGTGCACGAAGGCATGGTTTTCAAGAGCACAAATAACGCATTGTCTCAGCTGCCACTATACCCGCTGCGCTGTTCTTATTTATCAAACGTCTCGCTGTTCACGCATGTGGAGAGGATGTCCTCCAACCGATGTCCTTTTCTTTACCAGCTCGCAAAAAAACCCACACTTGGGTTTGACACATGCCACGACAAACAGGGATAAACGGGCTCACATCAATATTCGCTGCCTTGTGCCCGAGCAGTTGAGATTACTAAATGACAGCGACAACAAAAGCAGCATGTCATGTTTGTGCTATGGAAAAAGAAGCAATATTCCTACAGGTCTACGTGACATGGGTGTAATCAGCTTTGTGCACGACTGCAGCGGGAGAGATCTGTTGTGACAAGGGGTCAGTGGATCCTTCTGACAGCGCGGGGTCATGCACACTATCATTATGCAAACTGCAATCAATGACGAACAGGTCAAAAACAGGAGCGCCATACCAGTAGAACCGGCCCAGCATCACGCTGTCGTGGACGAGCTGCCATTTCCTCCCGAAGTCCATTGAACTGTACAGCTGCAAGATAAAATCAGGTCAATCTTCATCACACTTAAACTTCTAGGGAGGAAGACATTGCTAACGAGCGGCGCAGCCATCAGCACATCACATAAAAGCTACGTTGAAAAACGGGTTACAGATCCAGCGTCATACATCATCTCATCCCCGCTTAAGAGTTCATTGTGGATTCACTCAGAAGCTACCTTGCTGTCGTGACTGTAAGCCAGGATCCAGTTCTCCTGTGCGGGGTGGAAGAGCAGGCTCAGGATATTGAAGCTAATGGGATGCTTCTCAAAACTTGCCCCTTCATCTGAACTGATGAGAACAGCGCTCTCTACCTCTGGGTCGCTGAGCATCATTATCTTAAGTACAGAGGGCCATGGCATTAGAGGAGGGGGAGACAGAGAGAGAGAGAGATACTGTCACTCGGCAGCAATTTTAAAAAACTGTTATTTGATGTCGAGCTTGTAAGAGATCAGACAGAGAGATGAAAGAAACAGAGGAATGCTGACCTTCTGTTTGTTGGTAGGGCAGACGTACAGGTAACTTAAGACTGTCCTTGAGCCCACTTTGTCATTGAGTTTGGTGTAGGTGCTTCCATAATCGTTGGATCTGCACACAGACAAAAAACCATGTTGCATGTGCGATGTAGGAATCCATTAGAGACCTGCCTGACACAGATTTTAAAGCACCACGCCAGTGTTTGGCATGTTTTAGCCCATTAACTGCGAATCAGTTATTCTTTACGTCACTGCATCTCCAGAGCACACCATACGTGTTCAGATTGATTTCCCACCATCCAGGCAGCCTTTCGCTTTATGGAATGAAAATCAGCTCGCAGAGAGAAAGTAGCTCCATGCTAATGTGTTATTTTTGTTTTTGTTGCCCTTGGAAAAAAAAAACAAAAAAAAACAGGACTTTGTTGCAGTCCTGCATGAAATGTGCTACGCTGGAAAAGTGTGTTCCTCCACCAGTCATCCGCTGTAGGTGCTCAAATTATAAAAAGGAGCAAATGTGAAAAAAAACAACTTGGAGAACTCACTTATGGAAGAGTCTGCTCTTTATTCAGCCAGCATGTTTCAGCACAGGGTGGCGGTTGAATAAACAGCACAGGAATGTGCTGCACAAACAGGCAGATTTCACCGTTAAAGGAAATCTGTGGAGTTTTTGACCTCTGGTGAGATGTTCTTGGTGAGTGGGCCCCCATTTTGTTCATATCTTGTAATCTACTGGCACCATTGCTTGCAATTTCATTTAGTGCACGAAGGCTATAAAATGCATAGGAGAGCAAGATCAAGGGTCAAATATTGTAAGATGCAGAGAAGAGCGATGTCAACTAGTGAGCTAGTAAATGCGTCAAAGAAGGGAAGGGCTCCAGTATAGGATGTCTCTCAGGTTGGTCCACTGATTAACAATTGGGGGTGATAACCCAGCAAGAAGTGTAGCCATGCAGCAGCGAAAGACAGGAAGTGAAAGACTACTAACCAGCGCAATCACAGTTTGTTGATGTAACAGTGCAGATTTAAAAAAAAAATGGTTTGCAAATGTTTTAGAGGAAAAAAGTATGTTGTCATTGTGTGGTAATACATTAGCGCGCAGGATATAATCTGAAAGCTCCTCCTTGCTGCTCCATTAAAGCAAGCTCTAATAAAAGAAAGCATTCACAGAGCGCTGCAATCACATCCTGACAACCAACAAGAAAATATGGATATCAGGGGAAACATAACGCAAGTTTTCTGCATTAAAAACGTTGACATATTCATTAGGCATTTCACACTCGCAGCTACAATACCATTCAGCAACAATGTGGCTTTGACAAACGCATTACGCAGACTAAACATTCACTTTATACACGTCAAGCAAATCTCATTTCATTGCAGGCTGATTTTCATGCTACACTGGCATGTAATGAAACCAGCGGCTGCCTGCAAGGTAGGAAATCAATTTGAGAACTTCAGGTATGCTCTGGAAAATGGTCAGCAGTGAGGTAAGTACACGCACTATATGTAATTTGGAGTTGAAGGACTAAAACATGTAACACGAGCATACAGTTCTGATGATGAACACATTGTAATCTGACACTGTAGAAGTCATTACTCTCCTTTCATGCCAGAAGACGTTTGTACATTGAAGACAGCTAGCAAGGAGTTTAAAGGCAGTGGTGAAATCCCCTTTCATGCAGTTTTTTTTTAAATCATAAATTATGCTAGAATGTCCTTTTGTTCTCTCGCTTTTCATCCGATTTAGATATTTCACTTCATCCTTGCATATTCGGTTTTCTTTTCAGCAGCAAGAGCTCAAGTGTGGTGCTCTGTTGCACATTAGCAAGACAAAGGTGATAAATAACAGTTTAAGTGAAATTTGTTAGAAAAAGGGAGATAAAAAGAGAAGTACAAATGAGATAAAATGACCCAGTTCTAGGCCCTTAGTGCTTACAGGAAATGGGCTGTGTTTAAATAAAAGAAGACACTGAGGGTCGTCACGTTGGAGCAAAGAACAGAAGCCTGTTCCTTAGAAGTCCATGCATCCCATGACAAGGGTAGATGTGTTTGTCATCTCAATTTTCATATTTCTCCTCGCCACAAACAGCCAATCCATGCTCTCAGTTCTACCTGAGTGCCTCCGAATGTAATTTCACTGCATAATTGGATAGATACCCAGTGTCTGCTATCATTGTCTGGGCATTAATCTGAATCATCCCGTTTGCCGTTGACATTGTTTTCAAAGACTTACCCCTAAACACATTCGTGTTTGCGCTTAAGTACTCCTTTCAGTCGGCGGATCTGTCTTTGATTGTGGCTGTGGAAGAAAGCCTCTTAAATGATGTAATTACATCGTGAAGTTTCTTTAGCAGAAGAGGCAGCCATCTCAAAACACAAAGGGACCTGATGCGCGTTAAGAGGGGTTCTGCAAGTCACCCATTGATCCGCACACTGCATTTTGCCACCAACAGTCGCCTGGAGCTGTAGTCATAAATCATTTATTGTGTTATCACAGAAATCATTTACTCCTGTTTCTTTTCACAACATTCAAATCTCTGCTTTTCTAATACCCACGCTAAAAGCCTTCGTGCACCCCCTGAGGTACACTCTAATTTACTCGTGGTGCCATTGTTAAGCAGACACCTTGATGATGGAAGACCTCCTGTACACAATATGGGATTTCAAAACGTGTCAAGTCGGGTGTAAATCTTTGCGGTGCCTCTGGTGAAACAGATATTAATTTGAAACTCTATGCTTGGCGGACTGATGGTCTCTTTTTCATGTGTATTTCACAATGAAATGAGTTCTCTGCAGGCTATGGGAGAGGTGAGAAAAAAAGGCATATCAGAGGCTGGATTGGGCTCTACGGTATAATCCTTAATGAATTCCATTCTTATTTATGACCTGACAGGGCACTGTAACTCACCTCTCAATACATACTGAATGGAATTACCACGGCTATACAGTAGCAATTGCATGTCAATTGCCTCTGAAACAAAAGGTTACAGATGACAATCAATCAAAAACTCCATCAGCAAGTTTCTAGGTCAGAGGAAAAGAGGCACAGATCCAAACAAAGACTCCCTCAGATAAGTCCTCCGGTTTATCTTTAAAAAGAAAAAAAATAGCCTTTCAAAAAAAGTTTCTTTGCTGCTGATGGACAGGAAATAGGTTGGGCCTTTTCTAAAAGGTTGTTGCAGTCTCAGTTGTGTTATTTATGGGACTGCAGGAAACAAAGAGGAGGATGCTTCATTCTCAACTACTTCACATTGCTTTATTAAAACATACTTTATATTGGCTTCCAGTGTAACTTGATTGTTCATATCCAAGCAACGGAGAACACTATAAATCATACTCACAGCACAGCGCACTCTCTATGAATATATTATTCTTATTGTTTTTAGGGCTGTGCTTTTGCATTCTTATAAAATTCTCCCAATGATGCTGCAACCTTTCTATTGAGATGGGAAGGGAAAAAATTGCAGTGATTAAAAAAAACAACCCTTACCTCCAGAGCGAGCTCTCAGTAACAGCCCCCAGGTTGAAGTCATACAGCTTAGTCAAGATCAGGATCACCTATAACAGCGGCAGACATTACATGTAATTACATGCCGGCATCTGCACTAAAAAGCCTTTGCATAAGTGCCTCACTAGCACACATTACCTGTCTGCTCCTAATGATGTGGAATGAATGCAACATGCCTGCTACATCCCTTCACTAATAAATATCAGCTTCATACAGTATGCTATCCCAATGACAAGCGATCCTCATGTTGTCAAGGGATGTCAGTCTGACGGTGGTGGGATCTGAAAAAAAAATCCATGTGTGCTGTCAAGAACTGTGTCTGTATCTCATGTGGAATGATACCTACATGACAGCAAAATCTGAACATAATTGTTCACTGAACAATGAAAAGAAATGTAGTCAGTGGCTGCACTGCACCCCCCCTTCTCTCATTCCCCATTTCCTTCCTCCTCTTCTTCTTATGTACCCTGTTTCTTTGTACCTTCAAAACAGCGAAGTAGTTTAGCTGCAAAAGCGCCAGCAAATTCTGATCTCCAATGCTGACGGAGCACGCAATGTCACTTATTTAACTCATTGGAAGACGCCCAGTTCCAGTGCGGGCTAAATGCTTTTGCGTGTTCTCTGAGGATGGTCGGACAATGCGTTTCTGGGCAAACAAAAATGTAGCCCATAAAAGCCTGCCAAGGCGCAGAGGGCAGAGTGAAATGGTGTGCAAGCGAATTATTGTCACTCCAATGGCATTATAAATGACTTCCCATGGGAACGCTCATAACTCAGAGAGAGAGGGGGGGATGGGCGGGAGAGTTTAGGGCATGGCATGCAGGGAGGGAGCAGGAATGGAAGATAATAACAATCAAGCAGCAGAAACATGGCATAATATGACGAATTTTTAAAAAGCCTGAAAGATAGGTCAAAAGCTCAATTACAGTGAGTTTAAACACATTAACCTTACGGGACCCGTGGAACGAGTCATTAAACTGAGAAAAGCCACACAAGACTCGGAGGGACAAAGACATGCCTCTAAGTCTGCTTTGAAAATGTTAAAAACCCAATTGACCCACAATTTAGCCATCAAACAGCCACTGTGCATGGCTGGGACTATCTGCATTACAGGTTAATTAACCAATCACACAGAGAGATAAGCATTTGCATAACTAAATGCACCATGTCTGCAAGGTCCAACGCTGGAGTCTGAATCAATTTGGAGAACAGACTTAGTTAAATGGCTGTGATGTTAGGCCTAATTGCCTGCTTTGAAAAATAGATACGAGGGAAAAACTCTGCCAAACTGTTGATCGTTTGTCTCCTCGGTTCTCTTTTTGCTAACAACAATGACTCCGTGTCGTGGGACATTATAAATACTACGAGGTAAATTGAATCTGGAATTGATTTTATCAGTGTCAAACTAGAGGCGGCTCATTCCAAACCAAAGGGATTCAAATATCCAGCGCTGCAAATTAATTGACTGAACAACGAATAAATGTCCACAATTTTAAAGGTTTTAATCACTTGCTCCGTTTTGCACATGGATCCAATTTAATCAAATGTTCATGACTGTAGTTGAGGATGGAAAACAGCCTCTAAAAATAACCCCAAAGGGCAAAACTTGATAACAAAAAAGCCTCTTAGCACCCGAGCTGTAATTGCCATTAGGAGCTCTGTCTTAACTGTTGTCAGGGTGTTTGTGCGGTTGGCTCATTAACAAAAGCTGACCCACTGAATTGGGTCACTGAAGATCTACCTCAGGGACTAACAGGCTAGTGAGGCAGATGACTGTTTGGATGATTTGTCCCTAAGTGGATACATCAAGAGTACATCACTGGAGACTGTGTGTTCCCACGTCCTCAACGTTATTGATAGGCCGTGCGTCTGTGGCTCGAGTCAATAGGGAGCAACTGCCATACATGCAAATGCTGAGGGAGCCGGGAGAGCGCATGACGTGCACACCAGATGTGTGACTTACACCACGAAGAACAGGACAAATGAAGCCGCATTAAACGCATATTTTAAGAGTTTATGGTGCAGCCTTGCATTTATGTAAACACTGGGAACAAACAAACACAAAATGGCTTCCAGAATTATTTTGAGCCTTCTAGGTAAATACAATTTTCCATGCATATCATCGCTCACTTGCATACATGAAATTAAGTAAGGACCCCGGAAGGCCAAAAGCAGTGCATTTATTCATGTTTATGTTTTATTGATGTGAGCAAAGAGAGCTTTGCCCCGGGAAAGTCAACCAATCATTTTTCAGATTGGCTCTCACCCTCCGAGGAGTTGGGTTTAGTCATCCTTTTATCCTAACATTCTATTCTTGTCGCTTTCTTTCCCTTCTTTGCTTCACTTCCCCCCCCCCCCTTTCTCTCCGTCTTGCATTTCCTCTTTCTTTCGTTCATGCTTTCACTCTCTCTTTGTTTCTCGCTCTTCCTTCCTTTTAAAAACGGGCTCTCCAGGTTCTTTCTTTTGCTCTTTTCTGTCTTGCACCCAGAATATTTCAGGAGGAAGGCGCGCGCGGTGAAGATTGGAAAAAAGCAAACAAACAAAGGCACATCACGGTCAGGTGCTGTTTAGCCATGCAAAGATTTTTAACTCGTTCCACGGCAGCGAAGGTGTTACGGCCATAATGTCATTGTGATATACTGGATCGGCTCGGTGCGACAGTCTCATCCACACACACACACACACGGACCTACACACTCCTCTTGCACGAGCGTTCATGCATGCAGCGTATGCATGCAGTGACACAGACTGTTGGATCAAATGAAATCTTTAGAAATTCCATATCAATCTCTTTTTTTTGTTTTTAAAGAGAAACGCTCAGATTTTTGAGTGCTTCAGTGGGATGTGAGAGGCATCTTAACCACCATGTTGGTGGGCAGAAGATTTTCGACACCGCTCGCAATTTAGATATGAATCATCTCTCTGTACTGTACTGAAATGTGGCTATTAATGAAACAGTGTGCACATTGGCGCAGTTTTATTGTGCTTTCTCACACCACGCTTCAAATGGAACCTGTTGCTCAATCAGCCAACAGTGAGGCATCGTTAAGACGGCACCTCTGCAACATGATATCTGTCTAATTGGGTAGTCAGGGGAAAAAATGGGGTCCTTACTCTAAACATCACACCTTCACACTGTTGTTTCCTTCTCAGGAGTGATGCATCATGGGAAGGAGGAAGATTCTTTAGAAATGTGAGGAATACAGTCACTTTCATGTAGATAGGTTAAAAAACAGTACCCTAACTGGAGGGTACAACTGAAGGATCTAAATTAATTTCCAAGGGACCCCCAAAGTTGATAACAGTGAATGATGTAAGGCTCCTTGTAATAATACGGCTGGTGGCTCATGCTCGGAGAAACACCGACACACATCTCTACTGTTTTTACCTTTAGCATCCTGTGAAAAGTTCACCGCTACAATGACACACATTTACATTCTCATGAATACACAAAAGCTTTTGTATATTGCACTGTAGAGTAAACACATCCATACACAGAGACGTCTCCCGGGAGTCACTCCTGTCTGTTTACCAACCGCAACATCAAAATGTCTGACAAGTCGCTGAAATGTGTCAGCACTAATTAAATCATGGCTTAAATATGAGATTTCATGAGATAATTTTTTTTTTTTTTTACCCCCACATGACACCTTTCTCCGTCAACTGTCTCCAGGTACGTTTTTATGACCTTATCAGATTTGATAAACAGAGTGAAGGTGGGTTTTGAATCCATCAAGTGATTGAATTAAACATCATCCAACAAGACTTGAGTGCACACATTCTTTTCTTCACAAGTACAATAAATGTATATTTTTGTATAGTTTTTGTGCTCTACCACATTATCTTCTTAATAATAATAATAACTTTATTTAACAAGAAAGGGGATTAAAGCAGTTTGCCTACCAGAAAGCACAGAGTTTAATTTTGCACTGTAAATTGTCCAGCTTTTATCTCAGTCACAATTTTAAGGAACCAAAATGACAATGTGTAGATAATGTGAAAGGGGTTGTCAGTAGTGAGGAATTTTCAGAAGATTATCACTTGAATCTGCAGCTCCCCTCGACTTTACTTTAGGAAGTTCCAGCTTATTGTTGAGCTGCGACTTCACTGTTTTGGTTCCTTCTCAACACTCTCATAGTGGCGGCATCAGGCAGCCGTTTTCAGAGAAACAGCTCTAAAAACCCACTGTACACTATCTGCTCAGCAACAAAGGGCAGAGTTACACAGTTAGCAACCAGCTGGTGAACATACTGAAACCTGAAATGTTTCCTCAGGAGTTGGTGGAGACCAAAAACAGAACTAAGATAGAATTACACACCAACCAGTCAAGTTACAGTTTATATCCATGTCTGTCCATACTCATGTAGACTTTGAAGGGATTTGATTCATGCATTAAATGCATTTGTTGGTGAAATTGAAGTTATTGCAATATTGACATGCATGATTCCAGTGGATAATTTGATGAGCCTGTGGTGGACTACAGTGCTTCAAAATGTGGATGTTGTTACAAAGAAGCTACAGATGTTAAAATGTGGATGCTTCACACACATCTTCAACCCGGCAGCGCAGAAGATTTACAGAATAAGCGGAGTTTCAAGGGGGATACCCAAGATCACCAATTCAGCATCTGACCAAATGTGAAATATGGTCCAATCTGCCCTTCTGTCCTTCAGTTAATGGTGTTGAAAAAGGGTTTTTTCAGAACATTACGATGTCACGGTGAAGTTAACCTTTGACCTTTGGGATATCAAATGTCATCACTTCATTTTGTCATAATGAGTGTATTATGGCCAAAAACATATTTTGTGTGGCCACAGTGACCTTGACCTTTGGACCTGAAAACACATTAAGAGTGCAAATGTTGCACTTATATTCACCAAATGAATGATAATGTTGCTCCACAGTTGCTGGATGTCTGAATGAGCAAGTGTTTGCTATTAACTTAACTTGTTTCTGGTGCCCCCAGTTGGCCAAGAAAATCAGTCACTATACTTACTAATATTATATAGACACTGTGGTCTGTGTGGTGTGGTCTGATGACGTCATGAAGTAGCATGGGATCAGGCAGACTTGCAGTGCGATACTGTAAAATGTTCCTAGAGCACAAAGAAAGATGTTTGATGTACCAAATTAATCCATCTTGAGCATGATTTTTCATTCCAGTGCTACAGTGTTGATTATCCAAAAATTGACTCTCTGCCACTACTGCTTTGAATAAGAAACAGAAGAAGTGGTTTGGAAGAGGAAGCGAGGTGAAAAACGTAGAAAGCAGAGGAAAGAGCCAAGTCTACCAAATAATGCAGATACGTGGAGACCCCCTAATGCATCCTGGCCATTATCAGACACCAAAAGCTGGCATATCGGTGTGGGAAGATCAAGCTGGGACTCCATTGTTCACCTCACTGCACCGCATTTCACTGGCCTGTTCATGCAGACGCAATCCTGAGGACGCAAAAATAAAACCTGTTTCATTTGTTGTTAAGCTCATTACATTCTCGACTTCATTAAGGAAAGGAAGACGGAAGCCAAGGGCAAGAAAGAGTCACTTGAGTAATTTGACAAACACTGTGTTTTCTTTAAGTCAACTAGCTAATTAATGTCCTAGATCTCCTACCCACACTGAGAAGATTTCAGGTCTGTTGTAGACTTTTGCTTTTCATTTTCATTTTTTATGATATGAGGGACAAAGATCAGCAGCCAAGCACAAGAAAAAAGATTGTTTTGAATCCTCTGTTAAGCCAAATGGGATTTAGAAAAACACTCCGCTGTAGATGTAGAAAGTAATCTTGAATCGAAATGAGCTCCAAACTTTAGTGTCACAACACACCCGACACCGCAGACATGAATTGGATCTTCTTCTTTTTTTCCCTCCTAAGATTAAAGATTAATATATTCACGCATCCATTAGAAATTATCTGATGCAAACACCTGCAGAGAAAAGAAATACAGTATTGGTTGTGAATTTGCATAAATGTCTTTCAGGCTTGACAGCAGCGAGGGCAAAATCAAGCAGTGGGTGGAGGGATAAAAAACACCACACATCTTGATTGTGGCTCTGCGAGGACGTCCACAAAGTAGAGCACTTAGCAGGAAAGACAAACTGCTTTTAAGAGAAATGGTGCGGTCGAAGAGAGGCCTTACTCTGTCCTCATCTTATCTGTGGACAAAATTGATTGTTTGTACTTTTGTGGGTGAAAACATACTCCAGGGATGCTGCTTTCATCAAGTAAACCACTGCGAAATGTCCCTTGTGCATTAGTCTGCTGTCTGTATGTTTGCTTATCCTCCCGACTCCTGAGCTCTGGTCATATAGCTCTGATGCTTTGAGCTCCAGAGGTTCCAGCAATCAATTCAGCCCATTAGGGGGGGGGGGGGGAATTAATGAAATGGACTGACTATAAAAGGGCTTCGCTTCAAATACAGCTCTATTGTGAGGAGGCTTTCTGGGCATGTTACATCTCTCTGCTCCGAACAACAATACACAGCAAACTGCACTGTTCTCCATTAGTGGGATAAAAGACTGTGATTGGTTCACTTCATTTCTTTAAAGGAATACAGTATATATAATGGACAAGGTATAGAGATATAAACCGCACTTGGTCCATATTTTTCCTCTGTGTTTTGATGTCGATGTCACGGCACAGTGGTTTGCGCAGAAAAAAAAAAAAACAACAACAGG
The DNA here is from genome assembly GCF_017976325.1 of Chelmon rostratus. Lineage (NCBI taxonomy): Eukaryota > Metazoa > Chordata > Actinopteri > Chaetodontiformes > Chaetodontidae > Chelmon > Chelmon rostratus. The sequence goes on along the minus strand of NC_055668.1, from coordinate 16,246,218 downwards.
GAAAAACAAGGATTGAAGGACAAATCAGATGGAAATCTTAGAAGTCATTTAAATGTTTTGACACATTCGACAAAGTTTTAGTCACATCCCGTGCAATCTGAAATTAATTTGATGCATTGTAAACAGCGTGGAGAGCCAAAAAATACAACATTAGCATTTTACTCTGGCTGTTTTTTTTTTTTTTTTGTTCCACTTTCGTTTGCTCGTATTTACTGCTCAGAGGGTGAAAGTACTGCAGCATGACTACTTTTACTCTTTATATGTGATCCTGTCATTCGCTGAGCCTTGGACAACAACAGTTTCCAGCAGAGATTGGAAACTCACCTCGGTGAAATATGTCAGTAAGGAAAAAAAAAAAGGTTTTTGGTAAGTTTGGTAAGTAACACTCGTGAGCATTTTGGAGAACTTTAAGCAGTGTAACACCATTCAGACATTTCTTCCAACCTCTTCTGTGCCTTCACAGCTTTGGCTCCTAATGGCTCTGCTTCTGCCCGCGGGGGTCTGAGCTGGAGCCAAAGGCGGTAGTGGGTCCAAATTGAGCTTTTGGAAGAGAGAAACCCTCCACCTAAAATTACCCCCTTCACTGCCAAAAGTGCTGTGAGACTCAGAGATCATGAGCTAAATGTGTCACACATATCCTCATTTTGTCATATCCCCCCCATCACTTATTTGCTTTTTACATTTTGTGTAGAGGAAGAGACCGGCTACTCTTTAAGCTCGTTAGTTTTGAGTTTGTACTTTTTGTAGAAATTATGTTTATATACCACTTATTCCTTTTGCCAGTTGCATTTAGAGGGAGACATAAATGCTGCCAGGATTATGTTCAGTGGGAACAAAGTACTGTGCTCTTGGACTAAACTGAAGTCATGGTCAAGCTGGAGGGTGGACATCAGTGTTGCCAGATCGGGCGTTTTTCCAGCAAATTGACCAGGTAAAATTTGTTTTGGCCGTGATTTGGGATACTTTTTGTACCATCCAGGCTGTTTCCCCTGCTAATCCAGCGCATCAGCCCCTTCCTCTGCAGGTATCATGAGACTGACGGGGCGCTGAGTTCAACGGGCTCGACACGCAGCGACTGATAACTGATGACCAACAAAAGCAAATGTCACTTCAGTTCAATGCAACGAGACAGAAACTTTAGTTATAAAGTCCCAGCTCTGTGATAAAAAATCTCCTGTTCATATAGGTGATGACCTTTTATGTTTAATGTCACGTGATCCGAAAGACTTGTTGCAAATCATTTTTCATTACTTCACTCGTTCATTACAGGTTTTGCTCCACCGAGCGCTTGATGCATGCACGCAAGATACAATTCATTCTGACCTTTTTGGTTAATTCCTCCACGAGATAAGAGTGTGTTTTATGTTGAATGCATAGGTAGGTTACTAACGCTAACTACAGCACATGTCAATCTAACTGTACCCTCTCTGCTTAAATAAAAAAGAGCTACGTACCAGCTGTTTATACTGTAGATGTGGTCAAAGCCTCTCTTAAAACATCCACTGACTCTCAGCCCTTGTCCACGGGTTTGCTCCATTATATTCTGAATTAATCATGTTCATGCATTAACCTTAGACCTTTGATATTTGCAATGTTTTTTAACCAGCCCTAAAACACCTTCAGGGCAGAGGATTGGTATAACCGAGTGTCTGGCAAGTTGTCAGAAAAACAGACTGAGGTTTTTTTGGCAAACTGTTATGCGTGCCTCGTTATGCGTGGTGGGCAGACGGTATTCTGAGAGCCTTTGTGTTCAGTGGGAGTTTGTTTTAGCTGGTGCCGATAGCCTGCCTACATATGCATTCAAAATAGTATATATGTATGGTATATCGCAAGAATTAATCAAAATGTGGGAAAAAAGCGCTCTGAGTGCTTGACGTAGCCTCGATATACAATTTCCTTCTCTCTATGGCCACTGTGGGGCTCTGTAGTTTTGGGTTCACCTAATTATACTAATAAAACAGCACTGAGAGTTCTGAGAGCTGGGGTTTGCGTCCGGACTCCCACATGTGGTCAGGTTCAGAGCACTTTGGTTCAGGTTGGGAAAGATCATGGCATTGATTAATGTTAATGAACACAACCTGCTTCAGATCACTGATGACTTCTTCAGTATTTAACCAAGACCAGCAGCTCTCCCCAACCTTAAACCAGTGAAATAAATCATGGCTACGATCGTCGTTTCCGACCTGAAAACAAACCCTGTCAGATATGTTCACGTTTTACAACTCGACAGACATGTTAATTAAAAACTTAATTAAAAAACAAATTTCCTTGTTATGTTGACAGAAAACAGAATTTGGGCTGCATTATGTTTCCTTCTAAATGTATTTTCTCCTTCAAATTAGCTGTACATAGTTTCCAGAAGACAAAGCAGTGGGTCACACAAGGTCTTGTTGTCTTCCTCTGTACCTACATTTAAGACGCAGTAGGAACTGATTAGTATTTTATTGCTGCCTAATTCATACAACTCAATTACACGGTAACCAGAATAGTGTATAATGTGACATTTCGAGTTATTTATTTGTTTATTTGCCATTTTCTTTGCTTGTCGGTGGGTTTGGTCATGAAAAGTTGTTTACTGTTGTATCCTCATAAAGCTACAAATTGCATTCATTTCAGAGACAGGCTCATCCATATTTGTCACAGCCAGTTTAATTTTTGCTGTGTAAAAGCTACACTTTGGAAAATGTTTCCACAACACCACGAAAGACGAAATTTCAATTACCTCTGTGTGGAATATGGAACCGCTGAAGGGAATAGCAAGAATTTACAGCAAAAAAGGATGGAAATAAATGGGAATATAATCAAAGATGGTGATGAATGGAACTATTTAAACAGCATGAAATCAGAAATTAAGGACTACTGACTATGGAGAGTGTGTGTAATGGTGGCAACAGTAAAGCTGGAATACAATTAGGTGTTATTTCTAATCCAATGCTTAGTTATTTAAATAATTTGTAGTCTCATGACATTCTTACTGATGACAATTCACGTCCGCTCCAATGCAATCATTAACTCATGTAAATGATGTGTCGCTCCAGTCAAGTCTTGCCCCTGCAAGGATTTTGATTAATATGTTGTCAGGATTTCTGAAGAACTGCCATAATTTTGTCCATATTTATGCGTCCATTTATGTAGTTTCTGATGTTGACCATAACTCAGTTTTATTTGTTGAAAGCAAAAGCAACCAGTCATTTTAAAGGATTTGTTCCGGGATCCCATTGAGTGAGTGCCATTTTGTGTTTGGAGGTTCTCAATCATCGCCATTGATTGTGTGTGTGTGTGTGTGTGTGTGTGTGTGTGTGTGTCTGTGTGTGTGTGTCTGTGTGTGTGTGTGTGTGGGATGGGGGGTTGGCTTTAGTTGTGTCTTTTCTATCTCACTAGATAGGTAAAAAACATTTCCTTCTCCAACTAATACATTCCTGTCACTGTAAACAGCCAACTCAAGCCATTATTTGAGCCGACTGCCACCTGAGCAATCCCAGTCATCTTTAAACATGATAGTAACTGCTGTGTTGCTTCAGGCAATATGATGCTTCAAGGCCCAGCGTGGTGGCGCACGATGTTACCAAACTGGGGTCACTTGGTTTGCCTGAACTCTACGAACAACGAACTAAATAAAATTAACCACGACCTTTAGGCATAAAATGTTCTTTTTATGAAGGGCCACAGTTCAGATTAATTACATCTCCATGGTGAATAATAAAGAAGTCGTCTCCGAATTTGAATTAGAATTTTTTGATTTTCCCCAATCAGAAAAATGCATAAATTTGTTTTCATAACCTAATCACAGCTATAGTACAGTATGTGTCTGCCACACTGTGACAGTTATTAAACTAATTAATCACATGCAAACCTGTCAAATATAATTCCGCACCCGCTTTGTCACTTTGATTAAAATTGAAATACAAGTGCGGGTGCGTGTGTCGTAGAAAGAGAGAGAGACTGAGACTGATAGGAGGCCTTCACTTGCTGCTCAAAATGCACTTTGTGAGGCAAAACTACAGTATATCTGCTGAGAAGGTGCTGAGAGCCTATGTTGATGTGACGCATTATGGTCTCCCAGCACAAATGATTCATAACAAAAAGGGCACATTCGTGTCATTTAGAGGAGTAAAAACTGTGATTTCACTGAATTATTACTACAGAGAGGGTAAAACTTGTATTTGGTGCGCCATAAAATAAAACTGAGGCAAAAAAAGAAAAAAGAAGAACAATGGGAAATGTTGCCTATTTCTCAGCAAACCTTTAAAAATTGCCATTCAATTGTTTCTGCTGTCTACCTCTTGCATAGCACGCAGGATTGCCGCGGTTTCTATCAGCATCTTACAATCACATCAGTGGACAGTGCACCCCTAAAGGCTTGAGACAGGATGGATTAATGACTTATGGTGCTGACACCCCGAGGGACAAGCAGGTAAAGAATGAAAACGGCTGTTGGAAAAAATGATCTATTTGTTGTTTTTTTTCCCCATTGGCGATCACTTTAAGATCCATAGTTAGTCAAAAATCTGAAACTTAACTGATCAGACGAATCAGATGGAGTGCTAACAATATGCACACAAAAACCCAAGAAGAGGAATGTCCTAATACTAAGTGTGTAAGGGGGGGGGGGGGGGCACGATTTGTACTGAAATGTTAAAATGTGAACCACTTTTGATTTTCATCAAACGTAGGATCAAAACCCCGTCAGCTAGCAACCAGGGGGCCAGAGGATGATGAAAAGTGCATGAATAAAAGGTTTTGCAAGGTCACATATCGGCCCCCATGACTGAGCACTGTGACTTCTTTATTAAAGGGATCTTACCACAAATTAGAACTGAAAACACAGCTGTGTGTGGAGAATATGAAAGACAAATGTGGGAAATGATCAGAAAAACAAAACCACAGTGAAACTTTGCCTTTGTTGCATCTGAACACCTCGACAGTGGCAGCTTTTTAATGCACTTTTCATCATCCTGCAGCACCCGCAAACTCTGGTCAAACACCTCTGTGAATTGGGAACCCATTCCATTTGATTTTATGGATCAAGGAGTTTCTATGCAACCAGCTCTGGCATGTTAAATGGAATGGCTGTCTATCTAATGAACCGGTTTTAAACACAAGTGTCCCCCACGGGCGTGCCATTTCCTCTTTTTTATTGTCTATTTATACCGATGAGATTATGTGCAACAATAACTGCCTCGTTCTGATTAAGCATGCGGACAACGCGGCCCAGGAGGCCCCTCTGATTCCCAGTCAGTCGCGGCAGAAAAAGACGATGTAACAGCACTGACAGATTGGATTTGACTCTCGCCACCTCAGACAAAAAGAAAAAAACCAATGAGGTTTACTCCATGGCCAAGAAGAACAGCTGGCCTCATCAATGTCCGGCTCCTCCCAGAGCAAGTTTCTAATAGCCGGCCAGTGAAGATGAGCAGACCGATATTCTCATGGCAGAGTAGGTGGACATTATTTACACCAACATACAGTATCGTCTCTGCAGCAGCAGCAGCTCGGGGGATGTGATGTCAATAACGATGCTTATTAACTGTCCTCGGCGTCCTAGTTTGGTCAGCTGTCTGTGAGGAGCTTGCAAAAATGGTCAATCAGGAGCCTAAAATCATTTCGCTGCCAATAACTCCCTGATCACCAGCTGGCTCGCACACTAAGACTTTTGCCTTTAGGGGGGGTGGGAGGTGGGGGCTGGGGGGGGGGGGGGGGGGGGGGGGGGGGGGGACTCAGCATCCCTTGAGTGCAGGATGTGCTGCAATGGCTGTTTAAAAAGATTACCAACACAGTCATATCACAGCTTGAACACCCATGTGAGGCAAAAGACTGGAATATTGATTCGCCATAGAGGACATCCCCAGCCAAGTGCATTTATTAGTATTTTTAATTAGCTTCGTTTCTATTTTTGCTCATATTTATGGCACACATCATTACAAATCATGAACCGGTATATCTCCATCCCCATTCACATTCAGGACACATTTACGAAGCAAGACAGATGCACAGTCAATCAATACTACATGTAGTTAAGGAGCATGAATTTAAAAGGGAGTTCTTGCAGTATATGTTTTATTCCCATGGTCGGGTCCAATCAATGTTATCTCTCTTAAAGTCAGAGACCAGAGAGCTATGACTCCGGGCTTTGATGTCTCAGACAATCGCAGAAATCAAATAATAGTTGGGAGACTGATTTGAGAACAGATTTGAGGTTTTATACGATGAAACACTTTATCACATCTGAACTCTGAAGATCCCCTGCTGGCGCTTTCACCATCACCTTCCACATCTTTCTCATTTCACTCCCTCTGGAATTTCACATCTTGGCCAGATCACAGGCAAAGTCTTGAAGTGAATATTTGATAGAACTACCCTAGACCACAGGAATGAAGTAATTTTCCTTCAAATGCCCCTTTTAGATTGGATTTATTATCAGTCATTTACATCTGATATCGCCTGAGCTCTAACATCTAGTCATAAAATGCCATCAATTTAAACTCTGCAGTCCCAGTTGTACTTTTGGGACAGCAGACAGGCGCTCAGACTGTATAAATCTCAGATGTTGACTGGCTGCAGTGACAAGCCCATCAGTGATGATCCAGTGAACGGTGTCCTGCAGTACAAAAGGCCATCGTTGGTGAAGACATCTCAAACCAACATCATATTTCACTTCCCACAAATCGGATTTTAGTAATTTCTGGTTATTTCTGTCCACCGCGGTGCATCAGCACGGCCAAAGTCTGTGATGCCTCGTCGACGTTATGACACATTTTACCAGAAAGAAAAGTGCATCAGCTGAGAAAATACAAGTGGAGGTTGAATAGTGTAACCCATCTAGTGAAATATATCCACAGTTTTTGGATCATGCATGAATATTAGCAGTGTTTCTGGGACACGGTAATCTTCTGATGTGGTCCCAGATTAATGTTGCTGCCACACACCCTTTTGCCCAGCAAACTGAGGTGATCTGAATTACCTGAAGAAAAAAGACAGAGCGGCTCCTTTCTGTCGTACAAAGCCTGTTTGTAGTTTTAAGATCTTTGTGCCTGATAAACACTGGGGCTTGCAAACACCTCTGCGTGCTGTATATGTAAAATAAGAGATACAATCTCCACAGCTTTGTCTCTCTGATGGCAAAGCGGCGTGCAACCACAAAGTGTGCATGCAGCTGTGGCCTGTGTGCGTGTGTCTGTGTGTGAGGGGGTGGGTGATCTTGGTGGTTGCTGCATTGTCCATTGAAGTTTTGCACATTCCTATCAACCTGTTCTGAAGTGAAAAGCTTGGCAACATCATACACTGCAATGTTGTACCCATGCAGGCAATTAGACAACTATGGAAAGTGTGAAACAAATGTCAACGATGAAGGCATGGCTCGTTTGTCAAAAGGTCAGGCTGTGTCTCATCAGCCTCACATTAAGGGCCAGGTTGGACACAGTCCCTTTTAATTGTAGCTACTGCACATTCCCGAGAGACGTTACTTGATAATTTCATAAATAATGAATGTGTTGTGATTGCTGGCAAAATGCCTGCACCGTCCCAGAGCTCAGTGCCAAATAAATATACCTGCGGGGTTGACGGCTAATTTAAAGTTCAGGTGACAAATACTTTGTGAAATGAATGAATGATTCTACTCTAGTTTGAAAGAGCGGCGGAGGGGGGGATCCTGCGAGTGCACAATCACATCCATCAGGCATCCACACAAACAGCCGCGCACAATCCGCATACAGGCACGATCTCTGCGTGGCCAATAACGCAGAACACACTCATGAATGTGAGAAGAGCAAACACATAGTTCAAGTCGAGACTCAGTTTGGCTGAAATAATGAGTCTGCAGGAACGAATCCACCCCGTGCGCGCTTAGGTAGCTGTGCGTAAAAATGTGACAGATTCACGTGAACCTATTTTAAAATGTTCAAAATTTGCATTTCTAGCAGAAAAAAACACTACACTGTAATATGTGTGGGGAATTTACATGTTCTCCAAAATCTGTATGATAAGATGAAGTTTTGTGAAACTGAAACTCACGCTGCTGTTGTGCCCGGACCAGTGCACCATCGCCTGGTTGTGCGCCGAGTCTCCCGACAGAGCAAAAGTGGAAGTGTCCAGGTGCGGCTCACTGTGCCTCGGGTTAGACCCTCTGGCTTCCTCCCCAGCGCGCCGGTACTCGGCTCTGGAGTTGGGAACACCTTGGATGGTCTCCACAAACCTCTCTCTTGACTGCGCTTCTCCACCTATACTCCTATCCACATTTTCGCCGTATGTTGTGCCGACACTCCTTGTTGCCCTCTTCCTTGTGCCAGGAAATGTGTTTTCTAACATCATATTTGCCGCGCGTCGCCTTTGGTCGTCCTCGGAAATGTTGCCACACTTTTTGCCAGGTATTTTCAGACGGTTGTGATAGTTTGGTGCCGTGTTGACGCCGATCGGTGCCTCCGCTCCAAGTCCACTCTGGTTGTCTTTCCCCACCTGCTTTCCATTGTTCGGTTTCGAAGCACCGACTGCTTCCGTTTCAAAAGCGCTTAAAACTTTTGTGCTGTCGTCGATTTTGGGCGAGACTTTTCGGATCACACGTGCCTCCAGCGGCGTTACATCCAGCCGATAAAATCTATCGTTTGTTCCGGGGGAACTTATTTCGGCTTGAGCCACAAACTTGGGTTGAAAGGGGTGCAGCAGCGCGAATGCCAAAAGAGAAAAACTCCAAAATGACCACAGTCCCATTGTGTTCCTCCAAACTGATAGTCTACCAGAGGGGAGAGGGGAAAAAAAGATGTGGCAGAGCTATTCAACTTCTAAAATATTCACGGTATCATCTTTACGAGCAAGAAGCCACTCGGCAGACCCGCTCACGTCCAGGAATTTGTCAAAGTGAGGGACCAGTTGGGGAGGCGCTGCGCATCAGGCACACGCGCCGACAGAGAGTGACTGCAGGAGCGGCTCGAGCTCATTCTTCATGAGCATATTTTAGAGAGAGAGAGAGAAAAAATGGCTTTAAAATACTGAAATCACAGGAAATCATTCTGAAATTATTCGACGCTTTTATCTTTCGTCTGGGGCGGTGGAGTTTTTATTCAGCTCCGTCTCGGGCCATTTGTGTAAACCTATAAAAGTTATCCAAAACAGCACTTGATTGACTCGGAACGGCTGACAGCAAAAGTAATTTGTGCTTTTGCAGAACTGTGTTGCGTTCACGCTGTGGCAACGTTTCTGCGTCTGACACGGGAAAAAAAACAGAAAAAAAAACATCATTTGCTTGCCTCAATCAGCGCCGGATTCACCTGTCAGCCGTGTGCACGCGCGTGCGCATGAGCGCGAGTACATTTTGGGGAAATTCAGTTGGACTTCCTGATAAAGATCCAGACGTGTTACTGATATAGTTTTGATGTGCAGAGCCAGAGAGGTGCAGTTTTTCCTCTGCTGTGACTGTATATCTGGTGACACTACAAGACTTTTTTTTTTAATTAGTCCACTAATACAGTGCGCCTCAGGCCTTCCACTGCACAGCAGCCCAGGAAACAAGAGGAGCTTTGAAGTAATCCTATGATATGTTTGCTGTAATCTTCACGATTTCTGGTGTCACACGGGCAACAAGCCTCCAACAAGTCTGTTTTAATCTTGGTACCTTCACATTTTCTACTATTCATTCATTTTTACAGTGCACATCTGAAAAATGGAGCTTTCTCCAAATCAATATGCTATTTGAAGGGTATTAGTTTCAATTAGTGCAGCCAAATGAATCCTGAAAGGCAATACCTACTTCCTGCTGACAGGGCTCCCTGGCAGTTGTTGCAGAAATTGTATGTCAATCTTGTTAAAAAAAACAACAACATATTTTTTACTGGTGATGTTTTGCAATAAGGAGCTAAAACACATGGTATACATCTTTGCAAGGAGAAGGATTTCCATCTTCTTCAAGGACAACAAGCACATCTTTGGATCACAAGGACAAAAAACTGAAACCAGACATGTGTTTGTATGTGAGGGCGGGCGTTACATATATTCTGAGATAAACTTAGAGCAATTACTGCTTTCTGTCAAGGTTAAACCAATCCAGGATCCGGAGATACTCAGCGCGAGCCTCTTCACTGGCATGAAGATGTCAAGCAGTCCCGACTGTTAATTATGAGGCAAACTGTAAAAGTGAAGATGGGTTTATCGCTGTGCTGCCAACTGTCCTGTCTCACTCTTCATTTGATACTGAACGCAGTATAAAAACAAGTGACACCACATCACATCCCCGTTTGGAAATCATGCATCTGCTGAGCTGTAAAACATAGCGGAGAGGATACGAGAATTCACCATCCTGGAAAGCTGCACGGCAAGAGTCGAGTACACAGCAATCCACAGGAAGGACGGACGTTGACATGAGTCCGCTGTTGAGAATAGCACCTTCTGATCTTGCACTGTGTTAAAGAACAGCAATCAGTAGGCTAGCCAGTACTGCTATCCTCCTCAGAGGGCCCACGCCTCGGTCACCTGTTTTGGGTCTTTTTTTTTTTGGCACGGCTGTACAAACAAATTGAGATTCATGCAAGCGAGGGCTCCGGGCAGCAGGTGCTACTGTTGCAACTTCGCTGCACGCCAGACAGCTCACTCTCTCTACAGGCCATTCCCGCCAGAACGCCTCTGCAATGAGGGGGTAATTGGACTGATCACACTCTGTTTACCCATTATGCTGCTAAAATGAAGTGGGTTGTTCCCAAACGCGGTGTGACAGGCCGGGGAGGAAGGAGGAGCCTCTTCCATCAATGACACATCTTTTAATCTGTGCTAACCTTGGGCCGGGAGAGCATTTTGCGGATTTGCGTGTTTGTGCCTCGTGTGTGCATGTGCATGTGTGTGTGCGAAAGACACAGAGAGGAAGAAAGAGGAAGAGGCGCGTGTTTATATGTGCAGAGATATCTGAGGGGAGAGTTCTAATGTGACTGTGCCCCACATCCTGCGTGCGCTTAAACTATGACAAGGAATATTGCATGTCTTCCTGGGTGGAGAACATCTCAGATTCTGCATAAATCGCAGCCACAGTGAAAGAGAATAAGAGAAAAAGAGAGATGAGAGGACGAGACTGAAAACTGTGTACATCGGTGTAGCTCATTCAATTTTATGTGCTCTCCTCCCCAGTGTAGATCATTAGCAAGATTATCAGATGTAATCATCTCATTCTGGTGGCGCATAACTCAGACAGTCCCTGCAAACGGCACCATCCTCTCTCCTGTTTCTACTGAAGACAGGGCGCAAGCTCTAAAACTTTCAGGACAAAATCCCATTTGTGCATCCGCTGTCTGCATCCCAAGCTTGTTAGTTCCAACACTTCAGTGATCCCGGCGGAGCGGACGCATCGGCAGTAGCAGGAACCATAATGGCCATCACCCAGACAGCTCACACTCGCATGCAGGAGATGAACAGCAAGGTGCACTCCCCGCTCAGCTATACTCATGCCATTAAAAAGTGAAACTTTCTTTTATTGCAGATGGCAAAACACTTATTTTGTACCTCCTTCATCGTCTCAATAAAATAAAGGCTTTTTAAAATCACAGTGGGAGGAGTAGTTTAGGACAGTTTGCTACTGCAATAAACTGGCCCTGTCGCTGAAAATACAGCCCTCCGCATTGGTGAATACTATTATCTCTCTGATGCCTTTGTTCTGGAGTCTCCTCCTGCACATGATGAGCTCAGGCACGAGCCTGTCAAGATCTCAATACAATTTGCTTGATCCCGCACAGCCGTAACACATTCTTCACACAGCTGTAACGTCTGCAAGATTTTATCAGACGTGCTGGGTCAATTCTGGCTTTGTTCCTTTGTTATATTCTTTAAGATGATTCATTTTATCTGAAGGGTGTTTCCGGTTTATAACAACTTGAAGTGTCGTAGTTTGGCCACTGTGCGTGTCTCTAATGATGATAGTGTACTCACCAAGTAGCAAAGACGTTCCCACAACAAAGTAGGACTGGCCAAAAAAGTCACCAGCAGCGAGATGATCAGGCAGGTTGTGAAGTTCAGGTGCATTAAAAGAAGTGGGCACACTCAGAACTTCCCTCATTACAGTCCCGTCTCCTGGAATTTACATTCATATTTGAGTAATTAGGCGACAGCACAGAGGTTTTGTAAGGAATGTGATGCCAGAATTACGTTTTCCATCAACATAATGAGGAAATGATGTAAATGAATGTATCTGCAAAGTCGCCAAAATGTTGACACTGTGTGAAACCAGTAAAATGCTCACTGACAAGGTGCTTCATTTGTTTTCCCTACAGTGTAGTCTCTGCTATTAGCAATTAAGCATGATAAATGTTTTTTTATAGTTATGTTCAACACTCTGTTAAGGTTTGGAAAGACTGTAGTCTCTGTTAAATATGGAAGATGTGTTGACTTTATTCGTGCACTGCCCGATAGCCCGGCCTCCGGCGTTGCTGCTTGCAGCTTTCTTGAGAAAGCTCATCCAAACTCGACACTGCACTTCCACAGATCCTGAGCAATTCACCTGCTGCCATGTGACACAGTTGCGTCTCCTAGCAATGCTTAAGCGGCATTTGAGTGCGAAAAAGACAAGTTAGCTATTTGGGACCAGGCTAATTCTAGGAACAAAGGCGTTCATTACATCGCTTATGCTTGAAATGTTTGAGTTTAGTGAAAAAAAAATGACATAACAGGCGATGAAGAGCGAGCTGTACTCAGCATGCTCTTATCTTATACTACACAGTGTGTCCTTCTGGCCATAAAAACACACGACAAATAAATATGTCCCATAGATCTCAAGAGCTCATACTCAATGCTACACTTCCTTGAGTCCTCAGCAATACTGGCCAAGTGTGAAGTGGATCAGATGGACGGTGTCAGGAAAATCAAAGGGCAGACATATTATTGTATAGACAGATAATAGTTTGGGTGATATGGTCAGTTTTGTCTCACTTCATTTTCTCCTCCAGATAAGTTTGGTTAACCTTGAGGTTTGTTTGTTGTTTTGCATCTGATAATCTGACTGCTTGCATTCAGTTGAGCTCAGCAATGAACTTAGTGCGATGTTATCACTGTTAGGATGGATGATAAAAACTACAACAATAAGAGCCACATGGTAAAAACAACAAAAATGATCCTTTACAGGGTCGTTTTTGAAGCAGTTCTGAGTTCCCATGTACTTTCGATACTACTTCCACATGCGAGGAGGCAAAAATTCATACTTGAAATTGATGCCTTGGCAGGAATGTGTGTCTGTCACTCATGTGCTGGACTGACAACCTTCACAGGCTGGTTTCCTGTCTTGTGCCAGACGCATGCTGGGAAAAGCAACAAATTCTGAGCAGAGTTAACATGCAGGGAAAAATTAAACCACTTCTTAGAGAATATATGTGAACATATGTGGCTCCAGATTATGTTTCTGAATGATTTTGAATATGTCACCACACACTGGTCAGCAATCATGACCAACAGCTATATATATACATACTGTATATATATGATCATACACATTATAAATCTGGTCTCTTGATTTTTAATGATCATGTTTGTTTATTGCCACCGGAGAGCGAACACCATCTGTTATCAAACACAAATTCTTTGACCCACTTTGAAAATACCAGATCTGTCTCTTAAAGGGAAATACCAGTAATTTTATGCATGGAGACAGTTTGACTTGCATTAATGAACGACTCAAACTTTAGCCCAGTTCTTAGTATGTTCCACATTCTGTGGGTTTACTTTTCCCCCTGTGGATAAAGCCAACCTGAAGACAATCTTGTTCACACTTCATCTACCGAATGGAACTTAATTTTAATGTCAGACAGATAAGGGAAGGTGAAGCAGCTTGAATCTGTAAATCTATCCTCCATGACGTCACCCTTTGGTTTGTGGACTAACGTTCTGAAGCTCGGCATTACAACCATCAGCATCTTGCTTTGTTGGGCCAGAAGTGACCACATTTGGATGAGAGGGTGAAGCTGGGGACGATTTGCACTGCTACGCCTCGATCGCCTCTGCTAGCGACTTGTCAATCACACGGTACTCCCACCCTAAAGCATGCCCTGCTTATCTTCTATTTTACACTAAATTGGATCATAACCTACAACATGAACATCATTGCATTTAAAGAGGACTTAAAACTAGATACCATAAACTCATTAAGAAAATGTCTACTTCATGAGGTTTTGAATCAGATGAGAAGTGGAGTCATTTTCTCATAAGTTTTACATACAATCTACTTGTTTTTGCAGCCAGTGGAGTCGCCCCCTGCTGGCCGTTAGAGAGAATGCATGTTTCTGCATTTGCTTCACTTTTCGGACTTGGAAGCTCCATCCACTATTTATTCAGTCTCTGAGCCACACTTATGTATACTGACACCTTCCATAGAAAGCGCAGCCATGCTCATACATAATTGCATTATGCTGAAGAGTGAACAGAAGGAATTGGTGAGGAGAAACGTGGTAACTATGCACACCTGGTGCCAGCTCCTATAGTACACCGATGCTTTTCTGTCTAAGCAGGGTTGGTATTGCATAAGATTGGTGTGGCACATTTAAAGTTTAGATGAATCTCATTTGTTAAGGTTGAAGTTAAGGCAAAACATTCCCTCGATCGACAGAATGACCTCTGTTTTTCCCTGGAACTATATCAGTAAGAGATCATCACATGGACACATTCTTGATTCTCTGGTTTTTAGCTTCAGGACATCTCTATGTTCACAAATCCCGCTGAGGATGTCAGACCATACTGTGGGAGTAATATATGCATGTAAAAATCGAGCAGTATTGTTATTTAAGTTGGTTCCAGTAGAATTGGGTGGCAAACAACAACAGGAGCAGATTAGATTAGAGAGGTGATAAAAACCAGGATGACACAGAGTTCATCCAAATCCCTCCTCTCCTTGTTAGCATTAGTATGATACTAGGGCAGATTTATAGCGGTATAACATGGCAAATTAAAAGGAACCAGTACGTGTCTGGAATGAGAACTGATTTCTTTAAAAAAAGCCCATCCCTCCCATCTTCCCTGCTCAACATCATAAACATGTAATGGTTGTATCAGTTTATTGTGGTGTTATATTTTATGTTGACAAGAGAGAAGCCGGAGGAAGGAAGCGTCTGCCCCACTATGGATTTTGTCCCACATTTACACATCGGCTGCGTGGGCTAACTCGGACTTTCGGTGGGTTTCCTTTAGGCTTTCCTCACAGACAGAAAGGAAAGTCGATACAGCTTAAAACCCTCTGCAACTTTACTGGGATTTCTTTAAATGAGCACTTTAGAACTTGGCCAAAGGTGATGGGGTTCTCTGCTCCTCTGCTTTTTTGGGTGTATTGGCAGGCAATTGCTTACCACCAACAGCCCTTTTCCTCCCACCGCACATGCCCGTACACACAAACACACACATTTCTCCTTTTTGTCTCCCTCTCCTTCGTGGTCTCTCCGTCTTCCTTTCAAGTGCATTCCCACCAACCCCCCCACAACACCCCACCCCACCCTCCCTCCGTCTATGTGTCTCCACTTGCACTTCCTCGCCTCTTTCCCATCTCGCTCCTTTTGAAGTCTGAGACAGCTCGAAATCCAACATGGTTCTTTTTTGGACAGCCGAGGGGAAATGGCTCAGAAAGAGGGCCTCAAGTTCGATTACAGCTGTTAATCAAGAATCTGCGCTGCCCAGCATGGCGTGATGTGAGAAATGATTTTGGTTTTTCGATTTGTCAAAGCCACTATATGTTAGATGCACAGGCTTATATGAAGATGTATTGTAGTGTGCATTTACACACACTCGCTCTGTGGGTAAAATGGCTTGGACTCTACAAAATACACACCTGTGAAGATATGCAAGAGAGAGCGAATGAAACTGAAAACAGAACAAACACACCACCAAATATCCACGCTCAAGCTGCTGCATCTTCTCTGGCTCAGTGCAACTCATTCACCACCCAGACATAATACCATTCTGCAAACCCTGGATTATGTTCTGTGCCAATGTTACTGAACATTCACTTCCAATAGTTTTTAAATTATACACTGGTTGCTGAATTTTTATGTGATCGTCCTAATCTTTGAAGTCATTCTTATGCCTTTTTTTTTTTTTTTTTTAGATAAATGAGAATCCTGGTAGCAGATAAACCAAAGCAGATCAAAAGTTGTTGGTTTTAAAGGATCATTTTGGTTTTGTTATGACCTTTTGCAGTTTTGTCCGTCAATCCAAGCAGCACAAATTGGGGCTAAGTGTGGGCAAGTCACTTCAAAAACATTCAATTAGTCATTACAAATTACAAGTCAGACACAAGTTGCAAATTCGAGGACTTGAGTTGACTAACACGGATAAAAGACCTGACTTTGACGTGACTTGAGACTTGAAAAAGGCTTGAGACAAATGACTCGAAAAGATTTGACTTTTTTTTATCAAATGTTTGTATTTTTTTTATAGATATGGACAAGTTATGTGATGTTTTTGAACCATGATTTGATGATTTCTAGTGCAGTGCACGCAAACCTGAAGAGGCCGACACACGAGGCAGCTATTCTGGACTTGGGCTTGTCCAAAAATAATAACATCTGGAGTCAGGGATTATGACATTGATGAATGATGATTCCCTTTCCAAACATGTAGGAGATCCTGTGGTGGCCGCAAAACTCCCGAAAAATGTGCCAGTGTTTGGCTCATAAAATTCATATTCTATTTCTGCCATATTCTGCCTGAATCTTACACACTGGTCCTTTAAGCACCCGTAGGACTAGAAAACAAGAGATTGTGGTTTAACAGGCACAGAGGGAGGCACATACAACATAATAAGACTACTCTGAAATTACCAGGAGTCACACTGAACACACTCAAATGAACGCAGAGTCCAAACTGATATAAACCATCCATCAAACTCGGAGTAAGACTTCAAAGACGTCGACTCCCAAACTGTCAAAGTGACAGAGCTGTCCCTGGATCAGTAAATGAACTTTTTAAACATGTCAAATTCAAACTGTAAGCCCTTACAGTACATCACAGAAAACAAGTGTGAAGTGTCAAGAAACACGATCGGGTTAGCCAAACGGAACCAAAGCTGAACTGTGAGATCATCACCCAGACAGTCCGCGTCCAGGAGCGAAACTGCAAAAACAGAGCTGAACAACCAATTCAGTGACAGAGATTAAAGACCAGAATAACACCAGATACCACGAACAAAGCGTCAGGCGTGGAGCAAAGGTGAAAAATGACTTTGTACGATAACGAGGAAACTGGATTCACATAAATATTCACAAGTTGTCAAATTAGGTCTCTCATGTCAGGAAGTATCATCAATGAAGGATCAACATTAATATTTAAGAAGAAATAAATCACAAATGAGTAGCTGAATTCGTAAGATGTAAAAGACACCCTTGTAGTAGCCTCTGACAGCTGATGTTATTAACGTTAACTTTCGATAGATGCTGCTGCGTGACTGATATTACAGCCAGTTTGCTGAGTAAGTGACTCTCTCCAGCTGTGCTGCTGTTTTATCATTCACCATTGTTTTATCATTATTGTCACTTGCGGTCGCTGCCCATCGTTCAGACAGTCACTCTCACTTTTAGTCGCCATACAAAGTACAACTTGTATGACTTGTAAAAGCTTACATCTGTTCATATGAGTGAAAACCTTGAATGTTTAATGTAACATTATCTAAGAGACTTTTCATTTTATGACTGGCATACATTTTTCATCGTTGTGAGCATGGTTTTGAGTTTGCCTGATTACAATAATAAAACAGAAAGCCGGAGGCAATGGGAGAGATAATTTTCCTTTTTTAAATATGTTTTCTTGCTCTCTTTAAAAACCACACACGCACACGCACACACACACACACACACACACACACACACACACTTTCCTAAATGAAAATGAAAAATTGGGCTACTTCCCTGATACTGGGCAGGTTCATGTTTGACCTACTTTTTGCCAGTCAAACCTGGCACCAATCAGTCTGGTAAACAAACACACTAAGTCCACAAGAGTAAAAGTAAAAAGAGTAAAATATATAACAGTTATCCCAGCGCTAACTTACAGCAGCAGTCACACATTAGCCTCAGACAGCTAGTGTAAAAGCTAACTAACTAACTTTGTCTTTAAAGTGGTTTAGCTTAGCGTGTTCACCACCTTTGTCCGACAGCTCATTTCTTAGCCTTGTAGTGATGTTTCCATGATATCAGCCATGACTTTGCTGAGCACAGTGTTCATGCAAGCAGCAAAAAAAAAAAAAAAAAATCAAGTGAAAGTTGAAAAGCAATAAAATATTTTTCTGTGAATGTTTTTTTTTTTTTAATCTCACTGGATTGTCATGGGAATGAACATGAATAATTCATGGCTGTCAGCATTTATCAACTAACCACCACCTTTACTTGTTGCATCTGCATCATTGTCCCATCTGGCATGGTCCCACTGCCTTTCAGAGTGGAGTGACGCTGATGAATAACATGCCACGAGGCTCAATAGTCGCAGTAACATTTTTTTTTTAACTTTTCAATTGGAATACCAAGCTGTCACATTTACAGACTGCACTGTAAATCTCATAATAAAACCGTGCAGATAAAGAGAGTGAGAAGGATGTATTAAACTTTCAGTTCCCACAGCATTTCTCACATTGCACAGGTACACTGTACCTCGAAGACCAGAGCAGAGCGGAGCAGACAGCTAATTATAAAGCCAGGGCCAATTCAGGACAAAATATGGAGACAAATGAAATGGAGGACGTATGAAAGAGCCTGGAGGACTACACTGGATAGAGAGACTGAGTCATGCTACAGATGGATAAGCAACTGTACAAACAATAACACTCTGAATCATCCCTAAAAACACTTAGATTTTATTACAAGGTATTACTTTGCGTGAAAACAGGTTTGTGCTAACATGTTGAAAAACATATTGCTCTATCTGTATCGTTCAGTGTTATGTGGCCACAAGTATGTGGACACCCCTGTATGCATACTTTGTGGACTTTTGTTCTGAGGCTGTTTACATAATTTGGACTAGACTCCTTAGTTCTGATTAAGGGAAATGTTAATGCAACAGCATACAAGGATATTTTAGACAACAGTGTGCTTCCAGTGTTTTGGCAGCACTTTCCTTTTTCAACATGACAATGCCACCGTGCACGAGGTCCGTGGGGGAATTTGTTTTCCAAGTCCGGTGTGGAAGACCTCAATCTCATCCAACGCCTTTGGAATGAATTGGATTGTGGACTGGGAGCCAGCTCTTATCACCCAACATCAGTGCCCAGTCTCACTCATGCTCTTATTGATGAAGGGGAACAAATTCCTGCAGTCAGGTTCCAAAATGTTGTGGAAAGCCTTCCCAGAGGAGCCGAGGCTGCTAAAGGAGCTATCAATGTCCATGATTTTAGAAATGCTAAACAATGACATGCAAGTGTGATGTTTAGGAGTCCGCTCAGTTTTCGACATGAAGTGGAAATTTGATGCATGGCAACCCAGTTTCCAACAAATTGTCCTTACATGCAATGAATTTGTTTTGCCATATGTGTTTTGGTAAGAAATGTAGTTGCTGAATGGATTATGTTGACTGGCGACATGTTTCCAATGAAAGAAGTGCAACGTTGTTATGTAATCTCGTCTCTCCCTGCACTGTGTGCACGTTGTCGTCGTCTCTCTCTCGCTGTCTGGGTGTGTTTGTTCTGTTCTTGCTGTGCTTAAGCTTTGCTATTTTGAGTCTTCCCTCTTCCAGGTCTCCATACTGGAGAGGAGGTCACGAGGCTCAGGTCAGTTCGGCTACACTTCAAGTCCCTCAACGTCCTCCGGGATCCATTCTTCATACAAGTTTACAATCTAGCTATAGTTGCGTCATCCTTATAGTCCATTTTACTATGTTGGTCTATTGTGTACACGGGAAATCTACTGGGGGACTGTCCATTATTCCAAAAATCCAATATAATGTCTCACTGGACCATAAGCCCATTTGTCCAACAGCCCAAAACAAAAGCCCACTGCTCCAAAGGCCAGTTGTTCCAAAAATACACACTCCCTGGAGTTTTTTGCCCTATATAGTATTTTTGGACAGAAAGGACAAAGTCAGGTGACCTTCATAGTCATGGTAGCAAGAGCCAAGTGACCTTCATCATCATGGTAACAAGAATAAACATATGGTTAACATTGTGAAATAGTTTGGGAGAGTGATTTTGGTTAAAATATGTATGTTGGTTATGTCAGTTAACTTATGTACGTACGCTGGTGGTACCAGAGGGAATATTTTCAGGACAGGTCTTTGGAGCAATGGTTGTTTGTTTTTGGAAAAAAATGGCCTGTCAGACAAATGACCTTCTGTTCCAGCTGGACAGTTATCGAACTATAGGAGTTTTGGGTTAATGGTGATCAGAACAATAGCATGGCACCGTTTATTGCACATCTGTCCATCTTGGAAGATGGACTGCTCCTCAAATGCTCCTCCTGAGGCATCTTTTCCCTGAATAAAGGTTAGTGAGTTTATCCTTAACCTATTCAAGGGTCAAAGGATGGGGGGTTGTCAAATACTGTACAAATTGCAAAGCCCTTTGAGGCAAATTGGTGATATTTATTTCAATAAAACTCATGATGATCTGATAACTGAGAAGAATTTGCATGTAATGCTTTTAGGTGGTATCTGGCTCAACAGCACCGCTGGTGTAGCTACACTGATAGAGGCTTGTCCTCCAAATTATGATTTTTAATCAGTGAGTCAGACAAAACAGGAAAGGAGGAGGGGTTGCAGCCATTTTTTCTACACAGCTTGTGTGCTTAATGACATTGACCTGAGTGAATTTACATCATTTGTATATCTTGAGCTCAAAGCAGAATTATCAGTGCTCATCATTACATACCAGCCACCAGGATATTCATCACTGTTTATGCAGGAATCCTCAGAGCTGATCACACTTGTTATCACTAGATATGACAGATTAATCCTTAATGGAGACTAGAATATTCATATCAACAAATTAAACGACTCAAAAGCTGTGGAGCTTGAACATGTACTGGACAGCTTCAAACATACCCAACATGTAAATGAAACCACTCATGAGCATGGTAACATTCTGGACTTGGTAATAACAACTGTTATGGCGGTTTATAACAAAGCAACATGTCTGGAAAGAAAGGATTACTTTTCAAGATTATCACAGACATTACTGGCAAGTCCAGAATATTATTTTCCACCACTGACCAGCTACTCAACACTGGCCTCACCCATCTGCAGCTCTGTGCATCAAACTGTGAAGAACCTATGTCATTCTCCAATAACAGAATAACCTCTATTAGAGCCAGCATTGCTGCTGATGTAAACACAGATGACCTCAACAAACCCTGTCAAACAGATGTAACCACGGGAAAACTCACCTGTATTTCATTAGCTGAGCTCTGCAAGACTGTCACAGAGTCTAACTCGTCCACCTCATGTGTTAACCCTGTACCTACAGCACTTTAAAGCAGGTGTTAAACGGTATTTCAAATCATGTCCTGAAGATTGTAAATACATCTCTGCAAACAGGCATCTTTCCAGATGCTTTCAAAACAGCTGTTATAAAACTCTTACTAAAGAAACCCAGCCTACATGGTAATGTACTCACTGAGCATAGGCTGATATCCAACCATCCATTCATCACTAAGATACTGGAAAACTGTTTCAGTGCAAATTAGCTCCTTTCTTAAAGAAAATAACAATCTGGAGGAATTTCAGTCAGACATTAGATACAGCTGATCACAATATCTTCCATCGTCTTGAAAAGTTGGTTGGTCTTTGCGATGTTAAAACATACATCAAAGGGAGAAAGTTTTATGTCAGTTTTTGAGATCATGTGTCTCAGAAACATTATATGTTGCACAAGGGAGCAGTCTTGGTCCATTATTATTCTCACTATACATGCTGCCACTTCATTACATCGCCCAGCATTAGCTGAAGGAAAATAATGTTCACAACTCAAATCACGTGTCACGAAATCTCTCTGTTAACTACTTGTGTATATACCATTCAAGGACAACCTTGTGATAAACTTATCTTTACAGCGTGATGAGGACCACCTGAATGCACCATTAGTTTTGTCTCTGAGAGGTTAGAGAGTCTCATTTTTGAGGGGCCCCAGGTTGAGTCTAGCCTTCTGTGTCTTTCGAAGGACACAGCATTGTGGACCATGTCCTTCAACAGATGCAAGCCCCTGAATTGGGATGCAGCAAGAGACAGAGCCTTTTTTTCCTGCAGCTGTGCAGCTGAAGAAAATAGATCTTAAAGTATTTTTTAACTGCCCGAGATGAAACCCATCCAAAGCCTCCAATAAAACCACAGATTTAAGACACTCTAAATCAGTGTTACTCATCGCACAGGATGCCCAAAATTCATAAAAATGCAAAACAGTAACACTATTTATACACAATATAGGTGACAAGCATGGGATTGTCAAATCCTGCTCAGACCTACCCAGACTCACTGGTGGCCCTCTGAAACACTACAATGGTGAAAGTGCAGTTGGATGGGTAACTAATGGACGGGCTGGTGTATCATAATTTCAGGTGATTAAAAGAGTACATGAATAATAAAAATGGACTGATTTTTAATCAAGCTAAGTCACAAACCAGATGGACAGAAACAAAGTGGTGAGGAAAATGAGACTTGGAGCATGCAGAAACCAAAACGAAGACACTGGAGAGAGGAGTTAATGGCAGGCAGCAGGTGATCAGAGTAAAAAAAAAGCACAGATACAAGCCATGCAACATGAGCATAGGAAATTTCAAGAAAAATGGACAAATACATTCTTATTTGTCCTCCATGTAACCAGCCTTTGTGTTTAATATTCAACCAAACTTGCTCCAGTTTCAAGCAAAGCAACTTGGAGCAGCATTTTCAAACCACGCATCCAAAAATTCAGTGAAACTTATCCATCTGGTAATAACCTCAGGGAAAAAAGCACCATTCTTTGCTTTGCGAGCAGCAAAACCTCATCCACAAAACAACTTCTGCAGCAGCAGTTTAACTGTAGCGTCCTTTGAAATTGCATGGTTCTTGGCTAAAGTAAAAAAAAAAAAAACATTCTCAGATGCAGACATAGTAAAAGACTATTTCTTGACTACAGCAGAAATATTATTCTCAGACTCTGACAACAAGGACACATTTGTAAAGCAAATAAAGGGACTGCAATTTAACCATTATGAGCCAGAGGACATCGTCAAAGGCGTACAGTAAGGGACCGGTTACTTGCTCATTTTCCTGTGTTTCAGCACTGATGGAGCTCAGCTCTGGGTTTGGGCAAGGTTCCGAAAAGAAAAGAAGAAATTTTGTACTTACTTCCAGTCCTTGGCCAAACAAGAGGTGCAGACTTTCTTAATGCACTTCTGGCATTTTTTGATGAAAAACAAACAAACAAAAAAAAAACCTCAGTTGGAGTCTTGCAAGTGTGTGCACGGATGGTGCCCCAAGCATGCGAGGCAAAGACAAGAGGCTGGTTGGTCTCGAGAAAAAAAGAGAAGAAACGTCCAACTTTGTCAGTTTTCACTCCATCAAACATCAGGAATCAAAACGCAGAAATAATTAATTTCAAAACATGATGCACAGGGTTGTGCATGGGACGAATTTCATTGTCTCCACAGCCCTAAACTGCAGACAGTTCCTGCAGATAGCTGAAGACTATGCAACAGAGTTTGGTGATTTAGCGATGTTGCCCTGCAAAGTGATTGTACTGTTCAGATTCAGGTTCAGGTTCCTGAGCCGCCTTGCTGAGATTCAGACCTTCCAGGACAGCAAGAGAAAACAGGAGCCAGAGGTGGACGACCGACACTGGATCATACAGATCACCTGAACTTACAGCTTCAATCACAGCATCGGAGACACCTCTGCTCTTTAAGATTTAAGGTCACATATTATACAAAATACTCTTTTCATGGTTTTTCAACTAAAACGTGCGTCCCATGGTGTGTGTATAATATACACACACCATGTGCCAATAGTACAATATGAGAAAAGACCATCCTTTCTCCTTAGCTTGCTCCATGCTACATTGCTATGCTAAACCAAGGCACATGGTAAATATTACATGCAAGACTAGCAAGACCTAACCTTGTGCCTCTCCCTGCATGTTGCATTAGATGTGGAACTGTGACTCCCCTGGCTGAGTGTAATCTTTCCTATCTGGGGGTGAGACCAGCTCACTTGGACCAGGTGATCTCTCTCCACTTCCCTCGGGAGCTGCCTTCTTAATTGTTAATATTTTATTATTATTAAATGGATGAAAAAGGGCATTTTGGGAAATATTAGAAATGCTCCTACAAGTCTCGGGAGTTGCTTGTTGGTTTCTGCGTTTGATTGACAGCAGCTGGCAGGCCGCCAAAGTGCCTGCACTACACTACTGGGAACGAGAGACAAAATAAATGAACTCGCGCTGTACCCTTCATGTCAGACAGGGCAGACAGCGTGTTGTTAGTGATATTGAACAGCAAGGACCACACCAGCATTTAACTGGACCCAAGTGGCATTTGCAGGTATGTTTACATGCTGTTTAATGCTCTGCAGCTGAGCAGCTAATCAGCTAACTCGCCTACAAACTGACGTTGGCTGTGCACTTTCCTCTCATGAATGCTTGTTTGGTTCAAGAAGCTACACAGGAAACAACATATGATCATGTTCATAAGTGCAATAAAAAGGAGACTTTTTAGCTAGTGTGGGTTGTTGTTCAGAGTCTGTTGCTTGAACACTGATGTCACTCTTTTTATGCTTATTCCCAGCACAAATTTATGCTTTTGCAGACAAAAAAACAAACAACAACAAAAAAAAAAAACAATTTAATTTCAGCTGGACTTTAAATGATTTATCCATAATTTATAAAACTGATAAGTGACTCTAATGGACTCAATAAATCAACGTGCAAAGAATTTATATTCAAGTTCATGATCCAGATAATCATGAATCACCCTGCACTTTTATAGGCTGTAACTGTTTTAATCAATAGTTTTATAATAACAATAGAGCAAATGACCGTGTAATGTGAGAGCTATTCCTCATACTGACAAACCCACAGATGATTATCACCCAGCACAGTTCCCCTCAGCTCTACAAAACAGTTTAATAGCGTTTTTCTTTTTTAAATCTAAAGGTTTTTTGAAGCTTTTACGACGCGCAACGTTACTGTTTCAGTCCACTCTTACAGCTCTTACAGCATCGTTTAGCGGGCAGCGGTCTACGGTGTAAATGCTCTAAAATCCCACTGTACACGACCTGCTTAGCACCAAACAGCATATGGACAAAGTTAGCGACTAACTTCTGAACTTATAGGAGCATTTAGCAGCTGAATAGCCAGATATTTCCCCCAGGAGTTCGCAGAGAGCAAAGCAGAGATGTGAATATTGAACTTGCATTTGCAGGTGGACACAAAGACAAACAAACAAATGAATAATGTTTGCCTTATTATATCATTGTGTTTACAGCTTGTTATCCTGCCCCCAAGTAGCTAAAACATCAGTTAATGCAGGTTTAAGGACTGCAGAGCTCTAGAACGGTAAGTCGTCAACAACAAATTTGCAGGCATGACTAACCTTTCCCAGCACCAGAAGATAATAATAACATACTTAGTTGTATTCTGGTATTAAAAGTGGATGAAATCAGGTGTTTGTGCCTTTAAATAATTAACATTTTACATCCTCATCATACACTGTTAATAACTAAAACAATCATATCTAAAGCAAAACACTTTGCCTGCAGTTTATTTGCCTCAAGCATCTTGGGCGGCTTCACTGGAGACCGATGTGGTTGCACATCTTTTAACGCGCTTATGTGGAAATTAAAGACACTGAGATGGAAAAAATATCATGAATAAATGAAGGATCACATTTAATTCGGTGTTTTACCAAAGTGCCAACATTGTCATTGCAAGCCACTGAAGCAAAAAGAATTGGTAGTGCAGAGCTTTTCAGGCGGAGGTTACAAACACTGTATAGGAGTCTGGTGGGCATTCATAATTTCCAAAGTTTAAACGGCCTCCTGTAGGGCCAGAGGCTGAGTCTTATCAGGGGTGACACGACTTTTACTCTCCGGATCCCCCGACTGCTCGCTGTTGTTAACTCTCACGCTTTACTCTCTTTTTTTTCTACTCTGTGTTGCGAGCAAACTGCACCAGTTCATCTGCACAATGGTTGCAGAGCACCCATACAGGCGAAGAGGGCATATGTTCACACCCATTACACAATTCCTCGTCATCACTGGAGATCTGACGGAGGCGCTGTGATGGAAGTGAGCGATGTGAGGGGGCAGCATACAGCTGCAGTGCCTCACGCTGTTCCTTCCCTCCCTGGCAGCATAGAGGCTTAAAGCTTTCCTCTGAGGCTAAATTAAAGGATCTTCCCCCTGTGCCCCTGCTCCTCTGTGCTCCTCTCCCTCTCTGTTGGGCGGCTTTCTCCACAATGAGATGGAAATGTGACACAGTTAGGTGGGATTCCTGCCTGGGCCCGTACAGAGGAGTGGAGGTGTGTGTGACATATTTCCAGCGACTCCTCGCTGCTCCCAGAACAGCTGCTGAGGACTGTTATGACAGCTTTCCACTGAGAGCACAGGAATCCATCTTCTCTCCACGACACTTCTATTCCAGTTCAGTCACTCTCATTTTCCCTTTTTCCCCAGTTTTTTTTTTTTTTTTTTTTTTGCAATGCTGTCATTCAAGCAGCCCAGATTGGGTTTTGGGGGGTTGAAAAAGTAGTGGAAGCATTGTATATATATATATATATTAATAATACTTGGCAGGTATAATTACTCAGTTCTGTGAAACCTTCATACAGTATCAGAAAACAGAGCTGCTGAATGCTCACACTACATACAGACAGACATTAGGAAGACAGCCTTTGATCTTCCATCTTCTCTAACCATCCTTTTCATGTGACTTTTGACAGCTTTATCAAATCAAACGGTAATGCCTCTGGACGAATCCGTGATCAGATGGATACAAGAAAGGCAAAACAAAACTCTTAGGCTTCCTTGTTTCTTTTTAGTTCATGCCATAGTACAGTATTTAATTTGATGCGCTGGGTAAAAACACATATTTTGTACTTTCCATGAACTCTGTAGAAAGGTAGAGGAGCACACAGTTCGTTTCCAAATGGTTCACTTACACCGAATAATCTCAAAACTGGCACCTGTTTATCCTGGCTTTGCTGTGCAATAGCAGCAGGAGACCAGGAGGAGACATGTTTTCTGAGCAGCGGTCTTGTGCATAAAGCTCTGCTGCAAGGCACAAAACGTAAAAGTAAAAATTAAAATCCTCCTCCCAGAAAAAAAAAGCTAAGAAAACAATAGAATAGGATTTTGTCTGTTTGCTGTGAGTCATTCGGAGGGCACGACGGAAATTCTCAGTTCTTTTAATAATCTCTCTAAAACAGATGACAGTCATGTTCCGCTGATATTGTCTAGCTGTGGGTTAAAGGCTGAAATATTCATTAGATGTTGCATATATGCATATATATGAGTGCAGATGAGTGAGGAAGTAGAGAGCTAAACAGTCAACCACGGGGCAGCGAGTGAGGCTCGCAGCCGATGTGTGCAGAGAGGGAAGGATTTGTTTTCAATCAACAGTCGAAACTTGACTCCACACCACCAAAACAGCACACGGAAACGAAGATCATGCACAGTGGGGGATTCGTCATATTCAGTGTGTGGATTGTAGCAGTAGTTTGTCTTCAAACTGGGCTAATGCTGACTCTGAAGCAATTAAAAGCAATAAAATCAGGCTACCAGAGGATAGAAAGACGGGAGCCAGAGATAAAACAGAGGGAAAGCTTGCTGGCAGCTCGAAGAAGCCTCTTGGATGAGGGGTGAAAGTCTTCTAGAACCTCAAGCAAGTCCAGTTGCCTTTTAAAACAGCAGTGTTTTGTGCTTTATTGTTTTGTAGTGCAGCTAGCTAGTTAATATTTCCTGTTGGTAAATTGAGCTGCATTAGTTTAATTTAAGAACCCTGGTATGCAGTTTATATCTGTTGCAAACAAATTCACCATAATTCTGCACATAAAACATGACAGCGACAGTGAAGTCTTTTATTCTGAAATGCAGAGGACCTTTCTCAGTGTAGGGGCCACAGTTAGATGGCTCTCTCTCCACCTTATGTGGTCTTATGCTCAGGATGTAATGAAAAACTGTGAATTGATGATCTCAGTGAAAGCTTCGCACAGTAATTACAGTACGTTGAGGGAAGGAGGCTGAAATGCGTTGAGATTGTTTCAGATTGTGCAGACTGTCTCAAATATGTTCAGCCTCCGTCACAGATTACCCAGATAAACACTGCAGATGCATGTGTTGATTCAGTTATTTGCACAGGTCTGACGAGACACGCATTTATGCACTACATGGTAACATGTCTTTAATGATTCCAGCTCGAGGATCTGCACTGGAACTGAAGCCCCTAACGTCTGGAAATGTTGCTGTGTGCTCTCCACAGAATCCTGCAGGACAGAGAGCACTCCGGCACTGTTGGATAAAGACAGATAAAGGCTACACTTGAGAGCAATTCGTGCTTTCCACAGAGCCGAATTAAAATGTGGCTTTGGGTGACCTTGCAGTCAGGTGAGCGTGAGGCAATACTTAGGCAGCTGATTCTAAATACTGCTGGAGCAGGGGCAGATCAAACTCAGCCTAAAGCCTTCCTAAGCTCCAAACTCTCAAATCACCACGTCTCAACCAGCAGACCACAGTGCGTGGCCTCTCCGGCTCTTCTCGGCTTATGTGTATGTATTTCTGCCACTTTGTTCTGAGCCTTTATGCCTCACACCATTAGCAAGCCGCCTCTCTCTCGCCATTTCTTTCTCTCACTCTCCCACTGTTTCCTGCACACGCCAGCAGGATTTAGATACCCTATGTATTATGGATGGGGAAAATAAACAGAATGCGCCAGCCATTTATATGACACACTTGTGAGATCACAGGACAGGAGCGATTAGAGTGGTCAAATAAAGCTTCGGCGGGGAGACGCGGGCAAAAAAGGAAGAAGTGAGGGAGAGCAGGTCTTATAAATTTACTTTGCTTTTCATGACGCTTCCCTCCGCATGTCGTCTTGTAACCAATTACATTAAGCCACCCCTCCCACTCTTGCTGAGTCTATTAAAATGGGCCTTAATCTAATAGAGGACTTATGTATGTGTTGTTTTGATAATTATTCCTCTCATTGAGGGTGATAGCACGTTCATCAAGCCCAGCCTGGCTCCAGAGGACCTCCCGATGCCACAAGTAAATTAAAATAGCTGCATATGCAGCGTTGTCATGCACTGCAGCGCAATGCTTATGAGAACAATCACTCCCAAGGTTAGGAAGGGGCACTTTTCTATTAAATGGTCGTTATGGCTCAGGTTGTCCTCTAGCCATTAAAAAAAAAAATCCACAGAACGTTTAGGGTCATGGTCAAGCAGGCCAGACTTCCCCCCTTGTAACGTTAAACACTGTCAAGTGTAAAAATAACACGTAATAATACATCGGAACGCCATGAAGGTCAGTGGTAGAAGTCCATACTTATTACTGAAATTACTGTGACAGAAACTGCTGTTTGCTTTGTGAGGCTGAAAAAAAAAATACTACATGAACGTTTTTTTTGTACTCATGAGGTTACCGCTGTGGATTTGTGCGGACGTGATACTTTCATCAAAAGCCCCGAAAACACATTTTCTCAATCGGCTTCTTACGGCGTAATCACAGTTTTCTGCCAGCGTTACAGCAGCTTTGGTTATTTCACATAACAGACGTCTTTTCTTGCCGGAATGAAGTGAGCGGGATTCAGCTGAAAAAAGGTGATGGCACATATTTCTGTGCATCACAATGTGATGACAGTCATGTGATGGAGTTGTGGTTTGTACTGCCAGGGCCATCAAACAAATCTGATCAAACCAAACCCACAGAGTCCTGCTGAGCTTTTGCATGTTAAACATTCAATTAAGAGCAGCAGTTTTGTTTTTGTTTTGTTTTTTTTACTTAAATTGCCACTTATTTAGTCGTTAATAATAAGGTTGTACAGAAATAAGAAATAACATTAACAATTAATATTCCAGGTCAGCAAGTGGAGGTAAGTATTTGCGGTATTGCAGTACATCAAGTACTTCTGTTTTCATTTTAGTTGATAAAGTACATGATTACACATGGTACTCCTTTGCATAAGATGTGATTTGTAATTGCTGTGGAGACAATTTGGATGAAGGCCATGTGATGCAGATGAAAGCGAGTAAGTGGACCTTGAGTTTCAGTGGTTGAAGAACGCACCAACACAACAATGTAAAAATACTCCATTACCAGCAGTAGTTTAGTGTAACTAAGTACATTTAATCAAGTACTCTACTGTATAGTTTTGAGGTAGTTATACTTTGTACTTCTGCTCTACTGGAAATATTGTACTTTTTATTCCATTACATTTCCTCGCCTGCTTTAGCTACTCGATACTATTTAGATTAAGATTTTACATTAAAAAGCATTTGGTGATCTTAATAAATACAACACATTATTACAAATACTGGTTCCCGACTTTTTCGGAGTAAGACCCCTTTCAAAAAAGCAGTGACTATGAGTTCAGAATGATTTCGTCCCTGAACTTCTCAGACGGTTTCATATAAACAACAGTTCAAGGCCCAAAGAGGTAAAATGATCCAATAATTCATGAAAAGGCAAAGACGGAAAACAAGCCCAAATGTATGTTTTCCTTCGCTCTTACCCCATTAATCATCTCATGACCCACCGCATTTATCTTCTGACCCTTTTGAGGGGTCCAGCACCTCATTTGGGAAGCACTGAACATAAGTGTATATAAAGTTGTTAAACTTAAAACTTGCTCCACCTTGAGCAGCTCCAGCAGTAAAATGCTGCTTATGTGCTGATGCAGGATAAACGATCTAATAGTGTGAGATTACATGTTAGTCATAGGCGCCTTTTTTCTGCAGGAGTACTTTTATTTTTGATCCTTTACATTCATTTAGCTGTTTTCTGTACTTTTGCTGAAGGAGGACTTTTGTTTGTAATGGAGTATTTTCTATATTTGAGTAGTTCCTCCACCGCTGAGGTAATCTGTTATACTTTGTGAGCTGCGGCTGAAATGAGAATTCAACATCACTGAGTCTCAGCAGTTCATTTGCAGCCTGCATGCTGTGCAAGTTTCACCCCCCAACAGAAAAACTCATGTGAGTATTTTCTAGAAACAATTTGTAGTGACACAACTGCTGAAAACTGTGAATTACACAGTGCACCTCCATGGGAAGTATACAAAACCACCTTTCATATCATGCTCAAAAGTTCATAATATCAAAGGGCACTGGCTGATGATAAGATATCCAGGAAATTCGAAAGCCTGCAGAGAAAATTACACGTATCCCAACAGCAATATCTCGGCCCAAATGAAAGTGATAAGTGTGTAACCTAGCTGGAAATAAAGCTATGAATATATCAGTGGGCTAGGGTGCAATTTTTCTGATTGTCCAAGTGGATCCAAAGCTCATGGCTTTGACATTATTTACATGGATAGAAAAAGACACGTGTGACCTCGATTTCCTAAGGATGGCTTTACAGTGTGATGGATCACACAAGCTTCAGAGAAAACGGCAATCAGTAAGACGCCACGGCTGCCGGCTGTCCTGTCCTGTCTGTGAATGTCTGCTGCTCTGCTGTATCTCAGCAGACACGTCATCCGGTATCACAGACTGTGCTGTCCCTTTACTGTTTTGAAGAAAAGGAAATTCAACCCTGAGCATCAGATAGGAGACATAATGTTAAAACAACCTAAAATTACAAAATGTTCCAGTGTCATGAGAGTTTTTCTTGTTCGTATCACATCCAGGCTTTACCCAGACCAGGCACTTTACCGTACCACCATTATACAGATATCTTGACACCTTCTTCTTTTGTTGCTTTCTTCTAAATCCATCTCACATCAACTCAAGAAAGGGATTAAAAGAAGTGGTAGTGGACAAATAGTTTATAGTATATTTATTATTCTTCCATTGCTCACCTTCTTGTGGCCATCAAAGACCAGGAGGATCAGGATCACGGCCCACAACGCTGCACAAAACTGTTCTGTTTGGCACAGACACTGAGCCCATTTTTACAAGTACCAACCGCAGTGTTTCCTGTCAGCTGCATGACAAATAACACTCAGGGGTCCTCAAACGCACCAACTTTCCAAAGTTGGATAAAGATGAATTCAAGTTCTCATTTATGCATAATTCATTATCATTATTCTTTCTATCCTGTCAGTCGGCAATGTGTTTGAGTTCAAGGGCAAAGATGAAATGATAGTACAAAGGGGTTGGATAACTCACAATGGTAAAATGGCATTATATCTCTTCCTTAATGTTTAATCAACGCTGTCACTGAGCCCACACAAGGCTCAGTCAGACTACTCAATTTCAATGACTGCACTCTGTGTGTGTGTGTGTGTGTGTGTGTGTGTGTGTGTTTGTGTCGGTGTGCATGACTGTGTATGTGACCAGCTTAGAAGCTAGAAGCTAACATTCTTTCTGAAATGTCCTAGAAACTTTCTCTGCCGTCAGTGTATTTTTGGTGCAGAATGAGAGCTGAAAATCACCAATTAAAATGTCAATGCTAAAACCAGCAGCCAGGACAATGGCAGACTTTCATCACACTGATGCAGTGTGTTCCACATACATATTTCATAATTGCTTTACCAGCTGAATTAATGAATTCTCTCCTTTCATCAAAAGTAGCTGCGGCCAGACCTGGTCATCATTCATGTGCCCAGCCGGGGAAAAACTGGACCGGTGAAAATGTTAGTTATTACCAGTGGCTGAAAACACCGTATCCTTTTTTTTATGAACTGCTGGCCACTCTCAGTGACTTGTAATTATGTGCAATAGAGGCTGTCATGGTTTTTCAACACAAACCTTTTAAAAATGCTGTTTACAATCGTTTATCATCACCCGTGACACAGACTCAGTGACAACTTTAGCTTTGAGAATTTTTACCACTCTTTACACACTTTATTTTCCACTTTGAGACCCTCACTGGTTTCACAATCCAATGGGGAAAGTGTTCAGATCTTAAAAACCATCTTTTAAAAAAAATCTCCCTTTCAAAGCTGAGAAACACGCAATGTAAAATTAAGACTTTTTTCTTTCAACGTCATTAGTCAGTGCGTGCTTTCTGTCAGCTTTTTTGACTTTATTTAGCACAATTTCCTGCTTTCTGTCACAGATGTAGCCACGAGGAACAAGTTTTAAAAATCATTACAGGAAGCTCCCTGACTTCCTGATTTATGGTAGAACTTCCTAACCTTTTGGTCGAACATGATATTTAAGAAGCAGGAAATGGAAAGCGGCACAGTTATAAATCTAATGCATTCATTCCAGTTTATAACCTGTACACAGCAGCCAAATTAATCTGCGTCTGGAAGCGTGGTGACGTTGGTGAACTGCTGCAGATGCCAAGCTAGCCGCTAAGTCGCCACCTAGCTGGGATAGCACCCGTCAGTCACAATAGCTCCTGGAGATCCTCTATGTTCTCCCGCTGCTGCTCGCCATTTCCTTCATGAATTGAAGACGGAAAATAAATCTTGTTATCTTAGCATGGTCACAAGCTGGACAATAAGTTGAGACTTATCTGCACCTTTGACTCCTGTCGCAGTGGTCTGCAAACCATAACTCTTTGGTGGAGCAGTTGACACTCAGTTAGAGGACGGTTAAAAAAAACTGAATAACACAAAGCTGCTACGCTACGATAGCTTCCTCCAGTTCCAGAATGTCAGCTACTCATGAAAGACACATCCACAAGAATACTTGTAATACTTTCGATTGTACAAGAAGTTGTGAAGGCCATCTACTGACAGACGGTGTCAGAGCCATCACTGCACTCTATACGGCACCCAAAACCAATGAATTTAGGAGGAATTTCAGGAGGCAATGAAATTCATTTACCTGCACAATAACTCACAACAAGTTATTCTAGAAAACAAGTCTGCGCAGTTAAGCTGCAACTAAACAATAAAACGTGTTTGTATTATTTGTTCTCTTTTGCCTATATATGTTAACTAAAATTGTTGCTCTTAGTGATATATAGTTATATGTGCACAGTAATATCTCTAAAGCAAATACTGCTGGAAAAGCAGTTGTTTGGCCACATACAGTACATGTACATGCAGGTTCATGAGTGGATGATTTTCTCTAATCTCTATAAACAGATATCTGCATATGAGTGCAGACTTTATGGGATTCTGAGGCAGATTTTGGCATCGGAAGCGTTCTGGTTTCCGTATAGCTCGTTTGTAGTTTGAGCAGCGCTGATTAATCACATTTCAGCGGGCTTTGGTTGCATGCAGGTAATCAGTCTATGTGGAAAGCAAAAGAGGTGGAACTCATTGGTTGAAATGTAATCGGGTATCATCGTCTCTCAACTCCAGCTCCTTATTGTGTCTCAAGTTGCTAATCAGACCGTAAACAATGACCAGCACCAGGAAGAGGAAGTCTTGGCCTGAAAATGCATTATCCAGATATTCGCCGGCTACACTGGAAGCCCTGAAACGTTGGCCATTGCCTCCAGGGGCCAAATCATGACTGGATGAAAGCTGATGGCTTCTGAGATTGTTATTGCTCTAATTAATGTGTTTTTTATACGTAAATCATCTACTGACTATGTGAAGGGTGTAGCTTGTTGTGATGAACCCACAGATAGTTATCACCCCACTCTGCAGCTCCCCTTAGCTGCACTAAGAGTTTTTGGGGCGTTTCGCCTCTTTGTTGTGGTTTCTTTATTGTTTTGGTTTGCTCTCACTGCTCTCATCAGCCCTGTTTCCATCCGCTGCAGGCAGCTGTTCTCAGCAAAGCCTCTGATAAACTGACTGTATGCTACCTCCCCACCACTGAACAGCTGAAAGACGAAGTTTGTCACCAGCCGGAGCATTTAGCAGCTAAAGAGACAGATATTTCCCTCGGGAGTTGCTGGAGAGCAAAACAGCACTAAAAACAGAGTGAATATTGGACTTACAGCCATCGGGTCACCTGAGACATGACTCCAAATGAGTGTTGATGTTTCTCTGTCTGCTGGATGTGTAAATAGGCAACTGTTTGGCAACATGTGCAGCATCACAACATAATAGGGCGGCAATATATCAATGTTACAGCTTGTCGCACTGCCCCCAAGTGGCCAGAAAAAGATGCAGTTTTATGAGTAAGTAGAGAATCTCATAATTCATTTACAGTGTGTGTACATGTGTAAATGTATACTACCTGAAATTTATTATCCATAGAGAAGAAGCAAAAGACAACGTACGTGAACGGCGTTTGTATGATGGTGCAGGCAGAAGCGTGAATATCCAGTCAAAATTACTGCTAAAACTGTAAAATGCCACATGATGTACATGAATGCAATCTCAACTGTGCCACACACAAAGTGGGCTAGTTCAGACATGAGGCACTTTCCAGCAACTAATAAAACTGGAACTATGTACCATCGGGTACAAATTAAAAATTTCTTATTCGAATTTTTCCAAATGGAAATTTAGATTTTTTCTGCCCAATTAATGGTGAGAAAAAATCAATTTTTACAAAGGCTCTGAAATGCTTTTCTATCATGAACAAGGTTGCTTTTTTGCAGTCGATTCATTCTTCCAAATGTCAGCGTGGCCTCAGTTAATCATTTTCTTTATCTTTGATGTTGAATTCACCCTATCCTGCACGTTATTTTGTAACCATGGACACTTTAGCTGATGTCTCCTGTGAATAAAGCCTGCCCAGGCCTGAAGCTTATCTGGATGCACAATACGCCTCTTAAGATTTCCAAATGGGAAGTCATTACCTTTGACGAGAAAATATCACTATCATTTCCCTTTCAAAGCAGTCCCTTGAACACAAAACAAACGTCACAATATACAAGACTTCATGGGAAGAGAAGATTATGTTGACAAGTCTTTTTTAGATGTGTGCACCAGAACACATTATGCTCTTAATTTACTCTCTCTAAAGACATTAGAAACACTTATTTCAGAGTGCCTGCCAGATCTGTGCTGATGCATGTTTCAAAAGTCTACGCTGGAAGTGGGTCCAATTTTCTTTTCAAATTACGTGATTGCCAATTTGAGGATACACATGTAAACAATATCATCTTTGTGTTTTTAAGTGCATGCGGCCATTAATTCCACATCATATCCCCATCATAGAGTATAAGATGTTAGATTTAGGAGATGAATCGTGCATGAAACTCTCCCACGCTCTTCAAAAGGGAGGGAGGAGGGGGTTTGTACCAGGCGGATCCCGTATTGCTTCTGTTTAATGTCATGTAAAGTACATCCATCTGAGTGGAAGCAAGTAATCTACTACTACAAGAAATGCCTCTGGCAGCAGACCACTCTCCTGGTAACAGATAGCGCCGGGGTGTTCAATCAGCAGTCAGGAGTGTAACAAGAGTGAAATCCGTTCCTGTGGTGTCTAATAGTCCCTCCATCAACATGGGAATGGTTGGGGGGCAAAGGTGATTCTGCCCCTCATGATATCACAACCACGGCAACAGATCTTCAGCAGATGTGTGCGCAGAATACAAAAATAGCCGGGATTTAATGACCGTGGCGCGCTTCCAAAAATGTGTCCCTCTCTGTGTCTATGAACTGTGAAAGTCTAGCTGACTGGGGTGGAGGTACTCTCTCCTGCACCCCCAGTCAATTTGTGTCTTGAGTCAGGGCCTTTACAGATCAAGCTGTTTGATCCGGCTCCGTTGGCGCTGCCGCCCGCTCCTGTGCCTTGCTGCCAAGTCCATGAGCAGCTCTGGCCTATTGACCGAGGCAGCTGTGTCGCCGATGCTGCAGAATTTCCATTCAGTTCATCTCAGAGTTTAGGAAAAAAAAAATAAAAAGCTTCAGCTCTGGAAATAAGAACATGTCAACATCGATTCATGTCAAAAAACGATTGTATCCTTGTCCCTGATGAGTGTGTGTGTGTGAGACAACGAGTGTGTGTTTCTGTGTGTGTGTGTGTCACCTCTTGCTTAAATTGTCCCTTGTGTTGATATTTCACATGTGATCTTAACTACAAAAGCCAAATATTACACTGTTTCACTAGAACTAAAACTCACTATTTCCTAGCTGTGAAAAGAGAGACATTTCTTTCAATGAAACATCTGCACACAACATCTGTCTAAGCATAAAGAGAGACGAAAAGTGGCTAATATTTACAAGTGTACTGTAAGTACAGTTTTGGGGCACTTTTACTCTCCTTGCTTAAAACAATGATATAATTTTTTTTTCCTGAACTAATTCAGTTTTATAATGATTTTGGCAGCCCATAGCAGAAAAACATCCTTCTATCTACACATGCTATACCTGGTGCATTTTTGTCCTGAAGTACTACACCCATGCATGAATTAATTTCCACTGTGACACAAATATATTTATCCACTGTGCAACAGAGCAATCACTTGATTTAACTTATCCGTACCAGCCATGTGCAATAGTCTATGACCTCTAATAGCCATAGCAATTATGACAGGAGCAAAGGAGAAAGTCAGGTGACATAGTATAAAAAGCAAGAAAATCCTCACATGGAGAAAGGTAGCGTGGATGGATGGGTCAAACACAAACGGGACTTAAAACCCAGGAGGCCGCTGTTTGTGTCCTGTGAGAAGCAGGAAGTTAATGTTTTCTTATTCTAATTTGCATAACGTACTTAAGTTAGAAAACGTACTTAACATTCATGTTTTTAACCCAAATCATGATATTTTCCTAAACCCAACCAAGTAGTTTTGGTGCTTAGACCAAAGCAAACTGTTTCACAGTGTTAACCATGTGATGATGAAGGTGTGGTACGCCAACCGATGGTGCTCTCCAACAGTCACACACGTCATTTTGGCAATCATATAGTCGACTATTCAGCTGTCAGGGTTAGAGGATGTATTGGATTTTGGAGGCTGTGGTCCTGTTGAACAATATTGAGTAATACAGAGAGGTGCTTCCGTTATTTAGCTTACCCTCACTGATATAAATGGGGTGGACAAAATAATAGGAACACCTGTCAGTCATGTTAAAGTCATATTGATTGCATATTGTCATTTGACATAGTTATAGCTGCTTTAGAGCTGTTAAGGTTTTGTTTACAGACTATGCTCCCTTCAGCAAAAAAAAATAATATCTTACCCAACCCCTTTTCTGGACCCCCCCTTGCCCTAATCATTTTCGTACAGCCCCTTAGAGGAGCTGACTAAACTTAGAAATGAATTTCTGAGAATGATGCTTATCCAAATTGAGGGACATGCTGATGTACCGTAACAGCAAGCCAACAAAGTGTTGACAGCAGACTAAAAATTTGACAAAGGCATGTTTGAGAAGGGATAATGAGAGATTTCATTGTAATGTGTTTGCATCAATTTGAATGACAGCATTTAAACACTCAAACAAACACAGTTTAATATTCACTCAAGGAATCTGAAGCAATCTGAGATGAGACTGATTACTTTATCTGTTCAAATAAGGAAAAAAAGAAGCGTAAGATGAACAAATTCAGCAGAAACCTTCAGCACAGCTCAGACTAGACGTGGACTCTGAGGGTAATAGGCTATGCCGATCATGATCCAAAATGGTAAAAAAATCTAGTTATACTATGATTACAGTACTCATTATAGTGTAATTAAGATAATTACATGTCATGTGCCTTGCATTATTTCAATTTTGCACTACATTGAGCCAGTGTTACTTTCAGGTTTCTAATTGCGCTTGTAGCAATACAGCGTTCCAGCATGTACTTGAACACGCACACTTGCTGGTGATAAATGCAAGTAATTGTCTTTCAAACACACAAGTTGTATTTGCATCATAAGGACCAAGTGAAATGAGCTTCAGAGGGTTGAAACCATTTTGATGTTGCAGAGAAAAGAGAAAGAAATGAGAGCTGGAGAGGAAGAGAGGAAGAGAGAGAGTTTGTTTGTATGTATTTTTATGTTTGTGGGATTCATCACAGGAGGCCTTGGCATACATTGAACTTAACATGAATGCCCGATGATCAAAAGGATGAATGCTAAAGTGAACGCTACTGCGCTTTAATACACCGTTTGAACATTCACAGCATTACCAGGAAATTAACATCTTCTTTGATCGGCCTGTGCTTTGAATCAGCAGACTATGACCTGACAAGTATATAACGACACAATCACGATTTTTACAAAAGATCTCAGAGGCTCAGGGGTGAGAGACATCTTCAGTTCAGTTTTATGATCCCAGATGGGGAACTTGACTTGCAGTCAGGGGCACAAGATGAAAAACGACACAAGCACATAATGAAAAACAAAAAGTACAAAAATGTTTCCTCTACATATGATTTAAAGAACAGAGAGATACAGCAAAACTATCTCTAGAATGCTGAATTACATGTGCAGATTGTGCAGGGTTATTGCACAGGGAACAAAGACTTTAACTGCTACTGCACATGAACTTTAAATCTACAGTTCCAAACTAAAAGTGTCGGCGTGGTTTGTACAGACGTGGCCTTGTGGAGAAGCTGCTGGTCAGAGATAGCTGTCATGGGTGCTGTGGGACACAAAGCAAAGACCTCACTTTTCTGTCTACATTAAAAACATTTAACCTCATAAGGAATTAAAAACATTGTTATCTCTTCTCACAGACCGAGTAAGCATTTGCATACGTCTGGTTACTGTCAACAACATTTCTACTGTTTGCAGCGTCAAGATATATACAATCTTCTTCATTGTCAGTTCATTTGATGAGGGTGTGAGATGGTGAGCGGGTATGAAAGGAGCATCCTGGAAAGGCTCAGTCATTCACAAGCAAGGATGGAGCGAGGGTCATCGCTGTCTGAAACGCATGGTTGTATAAAGGATATTACTACACGGGCTCGGGAACACTTGTCGGTAAATACAGTTCATTTGCAAATGATTGCATTCTGTTTTTATTTATGTGTCGCACGGCGTCTGAGCCTTTTTGGAATCGGGGTTGTTAAACCAATGGCCATATCCTTTGTCTTTGTGGCATGAGCAGGAATGCCTCATCACACCATATGACAAACTCATCTACACTGGTTCAGATTCATGTTTATGGAGCGGGCTGATGATACCATCAGGATGTGCCTGTCCCCATGCTTGGTATGAAGATTGTGCAGCAAAGAGGACAGGATACAGGCCTGAGGGCAGCCAGTGGAAGAGGAGGGACCTTCTGACAGAAAGCCATTCGCTCTCACCCTCTGAGACCTACTTGTTTAAAAATCTACAAAATTTCCATCAAGATTAGAGTAAATAATCAACTGACAAAAAGCAATTCTAGCTAAAACTTGTTGCTGGATAGTATAAGATGAGAAATCCCAAAAATAAAAGTCTGAGACCTTCTAGATGTTTATACAGGAAGTTGAGTAATCTTCTTCTGCCATCCAGAGCCTCCCTCACCATTTTCAACAGTTCCCCTTTCACCAGCCTTTCAAATGACTTCATGACCAGCGATGTCGATGCCACTGATCTGAAGCCTCAGGAACGCTCCTGAGGAGCAGCGCCCGTCCTCTCAGTCAGTCTCCAACCTTACATTTTATCCAGCGGGTCAAGACACAAAACACAGATCCTCTGGCTATTTTTGAAGGATGGAGGATGTGCTCCATGTAAGTGTGAAGAGAAACCATACCCGCTGCCATTCCCCATCCACAACCAGGGTTTTTGTGCCTAAATCTATTTCTTTATATTTCCAGTATGGAAATATCAGTATCAGTCTCAATAATCCATTCTAGCAGCATCCATGCACATCGGTTTAGTTTTATTTTTGGTTTTCAGATATCTGTACCGAGATTTCTGCCACCAGCCAAAATGGAGTGGAAGTGAATGTAATTTTATGTGGTGTATTAAACAACTACACTAATTTTGCAGGTATTTCCCTGCAGAAAGTGTCTTGGTTACTTTAGGGATTATGTTTCGTCTTTCTGAAAACAACAGTCGGGTGCCCACATGATCATTTCTTGCTGTAATCGTTCCTCCTGTTCATACTGGCTTTAAAATACGTTCCAAAGTTTTATCTCAAGTTATGTTCTTTCAAGGTTACAGTCTGATTAGTTCCAAAATTCCTGCAAAAAGAGGACATTTCAAAGTAAAAAAAAAAAGACTAACTCATGACTGGGAGATTCTCACTTGATTAAGTCAGAGTGTTGAAGCCTCATTTTAACTTCAGATAAACTTTGACATGTATTTTTGCACAGAGCAAGGACTGTAGGTTTTGTCCTCCATCGCTTATGCTGGAAAACTGTTTCAATGATCATATGGGCACCTGAAAAATATGTGAATCTGTCTTTTAAGTTAGGATGCAAGGATTTTAATGCCACATGCACATCATAGTATTTAGTGAAATCTAAGTGGCACAAGACGGTGCAAAAGATAAAAGCAACAGACTATAGAGTAAAGAGAAGGGAAGTCAACGAACATGACTAAACGTAACATCAACAAAACTTTCATACATTCCATCAGCAGTGGCGTGGTTTAACAATGAAGACAACAACTCCCATGATCCCACGCTACGTCATGACATCATCAAGCTATGTCTTTTGTTATTGTTTTGATTGACAGCAGAAATTACATTCTGTGCATTTAAATGTGTAGTTGGCAGAGTAGAGTTAGTGTTGTTTTTTAATGTTGCACACACAGCAAAGTTAAAAACAAAACTTCATATAGCCAAAAATCTCATAGCAGAAATATGTCTCAAAGGGCTTTACAGATCCTTCCAAAATA
This sequence comes from Chelmon rostratus, assembly GCF_017976325.1. Taxonomy (NCBI): domain Eukaryota; kingdom Metazoa; phylum Chordata; class Actinopteri; order Chaetodontiformes; family Chaetodontidae; genus Chelmon; species Chelmon rostratus. Next base: position 16,204,617 of record NC_055668.1, on the reverse strand, counting down.
AAAATAAATAAATGAAACATTCATCTCAATTGGGGTGGAGGCAAACAACTCAGAGATGGAAAGAAAACCAAAACTATCTGCATAGACACCAGCAGAGGTAAGGGGTAATAGGGAGGCACGGGCCAACCATTTAATATGAATTAACCATATACCCAGGGTAATGAAGTCTTTAGGGATTCAGAGCCGTTATTCATAATGTCAGTCTGTACGTATAGTAGCTTGAGGAAAGGAAAATTCCAAATCCCTTCTTTGTCTGGTTCATTTCTCTGAGAACTGAGCTAAATGTAACATCAATATGAGATTTTGACCTTTTTCTCCACATTTCTTAAATTCAGCTCCTGAGAAACAGCCCTCTCATCTCACCCCCTTCTTAAGATATTAAGATGCTCCTTTTTTTTTCCCCCTCACTGCGCTGATCTTTATTTGTCTGAAATAATCAGCTCTTGAGATAATAGTAAGATCCGAAAGAAACCTTGATTGGCTTCTAAATGAGCCAATCAAGAAATTTGTCTCAGTGATTGAATTCAAATCTCTATTGCTCCAGGCTGTTAAGGAGAAAGAGGAGCCTGTGAGCACAGCTAAGGAACTCCTGCTTGTCTTGTCTTTCCTGCTATTCTCAAACTGGGCAGGACAGTTTGTCCTGAAGTGGGGCAGGGTGGGAGGGCGGAGGGGATCCTCTCCGAATAAGACGATTCTGATGAGACAAAAGAAAAGAAGATTGTGAGCAGCAAACTTTTGGTCTGGGTTATTTTTTGGGAGAGCATGTTCAAGTTCTGCAACGTGTAAAACTGTCTCGACTCTCCATATTCAATACCGCCAAATCATGCAGGGAGAAATAGGCCTACAGTAGGCTACGCCAGGAGTAGATATGAGGAGAATGAAATTGTATAAGAAATAGAGGCAGTTCTCATCTGCTCAGAGATTGCAGGGCAGACTGACATTTTGATTTCTTTCCTGCAAGTTTGATGTTAATGATTTGGCTTTGGATGGGGGACCTTCATAGAGTCTGAGCCATGTGAGTGCAATTTCCGTCCTGGGGATGAAAGCACATCGATTGCCCTCTGATGGTTTTTATGGGGGGCTGCTTTCATCCAGACTGAGACATTATTGAACTGCGTTCACCATTAATGCATGGCTGATTCTGTGTAACTATATCAACAGAAGTCCAGCAAGCATCCAATATGCTACACTTGTACGATGTAGCCACTATACTTCTGCATACTGCCTCTTTGTTTTGCGAGTGAATATGCAAATATCAAAGTGAAGTGGTATAATTTCATTTTCTTACAATGGAGCACAAACCTCATATGATCCAGTGAATAAAGATTACAGGAAGTCAGCACGCCAGCCACCCATGGTAGGCATAAAAATGAGCTTTTTATTCTCTGTAATTGATTAATATTGCAATTAGACTTTGCAATCGGCAAACCCCTCTGCATTCACATTAGGGAATTTTATCCCTGCTGGTGTGCAGTGGGGAGGATGCTGTTGGAAGCCTTTCTGCCTCCATGAATCCCTCTCCCAGTGTCTGGTTGGATTAAGGAATCATCCACAGCTGCCTCTGCTGCGCTGATGGGGTTTATGCTCGGGTTAAACACTGAAATGTGCTCAAGTGATCCCCTTATAGTCCAAACCTTACTGAATTGACCCACAAAGACAGGGAGGAATGCAACTGTCTAAATGAATATGTCTAGACAAAAGCTACTAGTGAAGACATCACACACATGCACACAACTGCATGCATTTCGTTTGTATTGTTGCAGCAGCCACCGAACAGATTTGCGTGTTATTTACATCAAAAACGGGCAGACTGCACTTCAGAAAATGCTCAGATGTTGCACAAGCATACATTTTCCCTTCATTTTTGATGTAGTCTGTATATCAGTAATACTCCAGGGAGCATGCTTCATCTCTAATATGATCTGGCATGATATAGTTCAAGGCACCTTAATAAAATGAGCACATATCTGTACAAAAATAGTTAAATAAGACTCACAAGGGAATTATGGCTTTTGTACAGTTGTTCCTGAACCATGTTGTCTTCATCAAAGATTGCCGTCGTGATGACAGGAGAAAGACGGTAAAATGTTTCCCATGGTTAACACTTAGTTGCCTGTGCAAGAATCCATTTGTAAAGCATGGCTGAATGTGGGTTTCTGCCTCTGAAAGCATGAGCAAACATTCAATATATTCAATCAGTCTCACTGCTTGGCTGAAGTGAACTGCTGCGTAATCACTAATATCCTTAATAACCTTTCATTTGTCTCTTTAAGCTAAAAATTCCCAGTTTGACTACAAGCTAAACCAGTAATAGAAACACCCCTGGTGATATTTAGTACCCAACACAAGACTGCAGAGTCTGCATACTTGCCTGGAGGAGAGGCATTGACCTCTGCTCTTTCTACTTAATTTACTGTCAAAATATAAATATGGAGCATCGAGGGCCCACCTTTGCACTCTTAATTTGCACAGCATGAGGTGCACTAAAGGCCAGGGGTGATTTTAGAAGTCAGATGTGTTTGCACTACTGTGGTATAAATGTAAAGCCATATGCAAGAGGTCCAATTAAGTCCTTCATTACAATATGTGACCGTATGCAAAACGGGCACAGCTGATTCAGGAAGCATGACTTTTTCCTAAATAATGACCAGGAATCCCAAATCAACTCTGCCCACAAACAATGCAGCACATTACAGCCAATGCTGTTTCCCCTTGTTGATCTGAGATCTGCTTATCCCTTCTCTCTTGCACCTAATAGTCTGGAGTTAAGCAAGCAGGACTGATTGTTGGTCCAACCTGAACAACATGTTACACAAAAGCCAGCACACCCACAGGACACTTGCATCTCATCCAATCCAATTTGCAGTTTTGTTCATTCGCCTGCTCACTCCTCTCTTTTTGTTTCTCCTTCTCTCTCTCAGCTAAGACCCACAATCCCTTCAGATCTCAAGAGGCTTAATCAGTGTCTGTGTCAGACTACTTCATGGCAGCCTTTGGCCACAGCGGATATTATCCATCTTTTCCTTCTAACAAATCTGTCAATCCACTCAACGGGAAATGAAACTTCTCCTTTTGCAGGCAAGCAAACTGTTTGTCTGCGGCAACACACTGGCACAAAAAGAACGAGAAAGCAGAGCAACATTTTAACATTAAATGCACGACGAGGAGAGCTCAGAGGTGATGTGAAAATGGCACCAGCTCCATGAAAAGGAATATCAGGAATAAAATATTGGTCTTGAATCCACAATGTATGCAAAGGGGTAACCAACCAAGGGAAAGCTTGCTTTGATTTGACTCAATTTGCATAAACCCTCCCAACTATGCTTTTAATAAGTGATCTTCACCCAGGGAGTTGCCGGTGCATAGCAGATTAGCATATTCCAGACTACATAACCACCGGTTGGTTTAGAAAAAAAGAAATAAATAAAGAGAGAGAGAAAGAAAAAGGAAAGGGGGGGAGAGGTATGAGGGCGAAATGGAGGAATAGCAGGGGAGATTGAAGGGAAAATACACCAAACAGGCCTGTTTGTTTTGAATTTCATTTTCAGTAACACAGCAACAAACAGCTACTGCTCAGTACATAACCAGCCCTTATGAATCCCCTGCTAATTTGCTAATGGCTGGGTTGTTCCATAGTGCCCCCTAGTGGTTCAAAAGAGACAATTTCTGTGACGCTGGAGGAATAGGCTGATCAGAAAAGCAAATGTATGCAACAGCAGAGCAAGACGAGCAGAGACAATTAGCCGCTGAGGGCAGAAATTGACTGTGGAGGTGGATGTGAGGAAAACAAACTGCTAAGACGCAACCTGGCATTATAATTAGATTTAATTCCTTTTAAAGGCAGCTCTGTATGGTCTTTAAAATATGTTACAAATACTGCAATGTTTGAATAAAAAACTGATGCGGTCTGTTGCATGTCTGATGTATGACGCATGTGTCTGAAGAGGACCTCTGAGGCAGGAGTCTCCTACGTGATCATTTCTTTACACACTAGAGGGGGCTAGATCATTGGGAGGAAGTTACATTAAATACAAGCTGATTATGATTACAGAGAGTGCGCCGGTCATGTATTTCACCACATTTCACTCATCTCTATTAAGACCCCCTTCTCTCTCTCTCTCTCTCGAACCCACAGAGGGACAAATTTGTAATTTTTCTTGGTCACACATAACAGATAAACAGCTACATCAGTGTCAGCTGAAGCAGATATTACCAGTTGGGTCAGGTTAATCCCCTTCCCATCATATTACCCTTGAGAAATGAACTGACTTTGACTGGAGGATGAAATAATGACAAAATAAAAGATATAGCACACTGGGTCCACACTTGAGTGCCTGGGATAAGCTGGAAAGCTAGTTCATTTGCTGCAACTTTAATTTGCATGTATTTGAAAAGACAGAAACTAATTGGTATTAGATAGTTGTGTGTTGATAGAGGAGCACTGTCAGAATATTGGCATGGACGGAAACACAGGGTCCATTGTTTAATTGCCTTCCAGAGGGAGCAAAATCTCATTAATTGACAGGGTGAAATTTGAGTTAATAAGAAAATCCACCTAAAAACAAAACATACTCTTCAGTTTTTCAATACATATTCTGCATAGAATTGAAAGCGACGGCATGAGAAGCCGTAATCATGAGTGTTGTGTCGTGTTTACTCAGCTCACATCATGATGTGTCGCAGTTTCTCCCACAGATGCGAGTCCTCTGCGCCTGTGAACACACACACTCACACACCGGTCATGAATTATTCTACATATCCACGCATTCACCAATATCTTACACCAAAAGCGACTGTTGAACGTGAGAAATATCACAGTTTTCAGTGGCATAAAGAATATTTCTCACACATTTCTCACACATGCTCGTTCACTGTCCCTGTGGTTTGTGTTTTTTAAAATGCATGTTCAGGTGTCACACGATTGTCCAACATCAGCATTTAGTTGTAAGGCTGGTTGACACTACATCTGCGGATTCTTGCAACAGGTAATACAACTGTTAATGTGTTCATTGAAGTTGCCATGAAACATATTAATGTTGCGTCCTTTCCTTTTTTATTCGTTACGTATTAACTGTAATTCAACCGTTTCACAGACCTTTGCAAACTGTGTCTATTGCCAGAAAATCTGTAAGAATCAAAGGTTCTGTAGACCCTCACTGCACAGGTTTCCATGACATGCATCAATATACTGCGCTTTTGTTGTCCCTCAACCCATCCTTCCCAGTCTTACCTGTGCAGCCTGAGGGAAAACTTTAGTGTTTGCACAAATAAAAATAGATGCACATTTTAAGCATAATGGCAGTAAAAAATAATAATAATAATAAGATAACAAAATAAAGCATAGAATGAAGATTTGGTCTCTCAAGGTTTCCATGTACTGCATGATGGTTTGGGCCAGCACAATACTGTGAGCTCCCAAGGCCACTGGGCCAAGTCTGAGCAGTTTCCTTGACAACAGAGTGCAACATCTTAGCCATGTTCTTATCTGTATCCTTGGTGATTAAGCCTTACTCTTATTAATGTGATTTATGAAGAACAAGATAAAAAAAAAAAAAAATCCTTGCTTAAAATTGGTCCCATTTGCTTACAGCCTGAAAGACAGAAACAATATTTTTCCACTGACCTTCGTTGTGCCTGTTTTGGGGCTGCATCCGCGATCCGTTGTTTCAAACAGATGCCTGTTGTTGATTTTGATTTATTTACCCCTCCTCCATCCGCATGCTCTCGAAGTGTCTGCAGGGCCTGTGCTGGGGGGAGGGTGGGTGTGTGTGCGTGGGTTTGCATGTGTGGAGATGATGTCAGCTTTACAGTGTGAGTAAAGACAGATGTGCCGAAGAGAGACTGTGTCATGAGTGCAGACACAGTCAAGAGAAACACTGTGCTGTGCTGCACAAAAGACTGCTCGCTTTGCTTTTACACACTGACTCTTTAGAGTCTCACTCAGAGACTCAGAATGAGGAGGATTTTAGACACTTTATGCCATTGATGGCGGTGTCACATTACCGTAAAATCATACACATTTGCATTGCATTCAAAAATCACTTCCAGAGAGATGATCTGCATTTTGGGGAATTAAAGCGAAACAATATCACCTTATTATGCCTGCAAATAAAAAGCTCAATTACGAAGAAATAAAAAAGAAAGTAAAAGAAAAATACACCCTTGGTCAGTTCATTACACTAAAAACACTGCCTCGACGGCCTTCCTTAGTCAGCCACCTGACTTTAAGCCCCTAAAAACATGGTGGCAAATCTTTAAATATTTCTCCATAATATTAAAATTTCATTACTAAATAAGTGACAATTAAATGCAATTTGCATTTTAAAAATGAGCACATGATGACACACACATTTTTAGATTCAGCATGAGTTACACTTTGCAAAGATATCATTATCATCCCACTCATCCATCGCAAATAAGCCATAAATCTTCTTAGAAATCATCATCAGTGTAATCTGGTGATAGCTGTCTGTTCTGCCATGGATACAATGCAATCAGGAACTGCTAATAACTAACTCAGAATGGGGTTGCCAGGGTGGTCCACACTGTGAGACTTTGAAAGCCCCTGGTCTATCTTATAGTCAGTTAATGTCTATCTCAGTTGGGGAGGGAGAGCTTGAGCAGGCATCGTGACCCTCGTCAGAGAGCAGCTGATTCTTTTCACATTTGTATGGTTCTTCTAAGCACAGAGCATGTCTTTACAAGTCACCAGATGGCACTCAGATATTTAACAAAATAGAAGAGCCTTATCCGTGAAAGCCAAACAACCCACACTGGCATTCATATTTCATCCTGCTTTTTGGCCTGTCTTGTAGAGACGGGCATTGATCTGCAAAGCCCACACTGATAGCAAACTTCTAATGACTGGCTGAAGTAGAGCAGCACAGAGATAACTAGATAAGAGGACGTTTTCGAAAAATGTAATTGAGGTCACAGGAGGCTTCGTATGTAAACGTTTTGTAGTGTTGTCATTTTTTGGGTAAAGACCAGATGTGGATAAACACACACATATTACCGGTTTACTGGCAGGTCGAATTTACAATGTATTTTCAAGTAAAGCCATGCAGAAGCAGACCCCGCTGGCATATGTTCACGAGCACACAGGCGCACACACGTTGCACACACTCATGAGTCCTATCACGGTGAGTGACAGCTTATACATTAGGGGTCTATGGGGGCCACAGAGTGACAGTACGTAACTCCCACTGCGCAGCCAAGTATAAAGAGATTTGATGGAGCATCTGTTTGGCGAGAACAGAAACAACAGGCAGAACAAGAGTGGAAATCTGGACCAGACAGACTGCACACTGTCGTGCAGCTTTGAATTATAGCCCCTAATAGACACAACAACGGAAAATCACGCTTACACAAACAGAAGACCTAAAGAATTAAAATCAACACATCAAGCGATATGAACATGTTTTCTTAATACATCTTATATTATTAACTAACACCGAAATGATTTGCAGCAGCTGTTAGCGGATGAGCAGCTTTGTGTGTGTGTGTGTGTCTCTGTGTGTGTGTGTGTCTGTGTGTGTGTGTGTGTGTGTGTGTGTGTGTGTGTGCCGAAAAAGGAGGAAGAGGAAGGTAAAGAAATGCGAACTCATTTGTGTGTAGAGGAGGCAAGCTGTCATTCAGATAAAACATGGCATTCACCTTGTTGTCAACTTAATATGATTGTGAGTCACAGCCAATGACAGAGCATCTGCTTGTGACACAGAGGGATCAATACTGGAGTGAAGCGTCGTTCATCTTGTTACGGACTGACTTTGGAGATAAAAGGGCTGGTTCATCCTGAACGTGGAGAACAGAGTAATGATGTGTAGGGGGCGCTCATGAGCGTTAACTCACCTGAAATTTACATCTTTTTGTTTTTGTTGCTATTTAAAATGAGCTTTCTGGGAAAATGAGCAAATTCCAGATGTAACAAGAGGCAGGATTTGGCTCCTGATATATTCATCTTAGCTGATACAGTACATAATTGGACATGTTACTCATTTGCATAAGATGTAATATATAATTGTGTGACACCCGTGGAGAAGATGAATATGTATGAAGAAGAATAAGTAAAAGCAGAAGTACTACAATGTTGAAATACTTCATCACCAGCAGTGGTGGAATGTAACTTAGTTCAAATTAAATTAAACTTTGTTAAACCTAAGTTTTAATTAAATTCTAATTAAATTTTAATTAAACACAATTTTGACCACTGTGAATAGAGCCATTCTGCAAAATGTCTACTCTTACATCTTATAATTTAAGTATAGTTTACTGATAATACTTTTGTCCTGACCTATTGAGATTTTGAATGCAGGACTTTTACTTGTAATTCATCGTGGTATTGCTACATTTACTTAAAGTAAAACTACTTCTTCCACCACTGATTACCAGTAAAAGTCCTGCATTCAGATCTTACCCAATGAAAGCAAAATGCACCTAATGTTGTGTCTCATCGTGTCTGTTAAGCGATTTGTTTCACTAGAAACCCTGACTCTCCCCTCGTTTCAGAACCTTGGCTACCTGGTGTGTTTCCTGCCTGTCTGATTGTCTGCCCTGCCCTGATTGTCTCCACCTGTTCATTGTTACCTCATGTATATATAGTCCGCGTCTCCCCTTGTCCTGTGCCAGATCGTCTTGTGACCTTGGGGTTTTCATGTCAGTCCAGCGTATCTTCCTTGTTGTGCCTAGATTTACCTTGAGAGCTTTTGTTATTTTTCTAGTGATTGAGAATATTCAAACCTTAGCATCTTTTGTTTGGAATTTGAGCCTTGCACCTTTTGTTCTGCATTTTTGTACCGAGAAACTTTTTGTTATCATTTGTTACAACCCAGCTCGCTAGGGTAAAAGGGAGAGTAACATAAAACCCAGTTGGAGTAGGTGGCCAAGATAAATTAGAATTTTTAATTGGTAAATGATGATACAAACTCAGAGATAAGGAGTAACAGAAATTCGGAGACCAAGGGGTCTGGACTTACACTAAATAGAAAAACAAACTCTGAGGTAAGGAGTAACAACAATTCACAGACAAAGGGGTCTGGATTTACACTAAATAAAAAGAACAACACAAGGGAAAGCAACTCAAAACACTACAATCAACACTCTTAAACTAACCAACCAAAATACCAGGAACAAAGGTTGGTTTAGAATTGTACACACACAAGAAAAGTAAAAGAAACAAATACTAAGAGGGTCTTGGTACAAAGCACAGTGGCTACACACAATAGTCAAAAAGACCCTCTGGTCCGCAGGCGAGCTGTGTCCAAAACGTGTCGCACACACACAGCCGCCCAAAGGTCTGGATGCAGGTGGTTTAAGATGTCTTGCAATTTTTGCCGACGGGACGAAGGAACCGGTGCCAGACTGATGCATTAATGTGCAAAAGGCATTTTATTAGTTTGCTAGTTTTAACCGCTTCATATAAAGCTAGGTAGTTTAGTTTAGTCCGATAAGCTTTGGGTTGGGGCTCCTCCAAAGTTCTGTGACACAAATCTGTATAAATGTTTTGGGATTTTTCTCAAATTTTTGCATTTATTGTAAAAAAAATGGTTACTTTTACCCACCAAGTATTTAAAAAAAACCACATGTAAAATTTAAATGGGCCCAGGAAGAGTTGGAAGATTTGACAGACAATGTGTTGTTACAGTTTGTCAACCAGGTTGGAAAAATACGATTGTTTCTTTTGAAATAGAGATCATAGAGATTTATCTCGAAACATCTACAGTTCCAGGACAGCTGAGCAAACTCCATCTGATAAACACAGAATGATACAGTCGAAAGCTCCAGGATGAACAAGTAAAAGAACCTTGAGCTGAGGTGGCTGAGCCAAGAAATTGTGCTTCTCTTATTGTTTTTTGACATCATGCCAAAATATGCTTGGCATTTTTCGGAAAATAAAGATTTAGTAAACAAATGTGAAAGACTTCATTGTCAAAATTGAAAGAAAAAGCATTTCAAATCATTCAATTCCATTATTTCATTAACTCCTCTTCAAGTAGCTTGGACATCCTTTCTCTGTCGTGTGTCTTTGAATAATCCTGACTTTCCAGGAATGTTGATATGTTTCAGATGCATGTTCATTTTCAGTGTACATCCTCAATGACAATAATAAATGCTCTGAGCTCATAAAGTTAGTTTCCAGTTGGTTGTCCAGGTGTGTTTGCCAGTAAGTTCCACAGAGACTGTGTAAAGAAATTTAAAGTTTGTATACTAGATGCCTTGTAAACCTGTCTGAGAGATGACATGGTTGCGCTCCTTGCTCCATTAGCCTCCCCTTCATGGCTCTCCCTCCCCGCTCTGCCTCGCAGTGATTTATGTAGGAGCAGTAAGACTGCGGTGTCGCAATTTGTGTCCTCTGCTCGTCGCCCAAGTGGTCTAAGTATTTAAGCCATCGGTAAAATAAGTGGGTAAAGGCTGCACTTCAGAAGAGCAGCATGCTTTGTACAGCATGTTGATGGGTCGACAATCTGTTTAGTTAAGACATAAGCCTGCAAACACTGGATGAATTCATTTATTTTGCCCAGAAACAAAAAGAGGACAATTATTTTATACTAACTGCTTTATTTTTCTGTACCCTGGATTAAAATTACCCTTAACCGATGTCCAATGGAAACTTCATTATATCATTAGCCTAAAAATGTCACGCAAGAGTTTCATTTTGAGTCCTTGATTTCAGCATATTTGCATGTTGTTCAAATTACATGAAGCCAAATATGTTGGAGATCCTAAGACAGCCCCTCGATATATATTTTTTTGCTATTACAAAATGCTAAAGAATGAGTACAAACGTGGCAAGAAATGACATACTGTCCTACCCACCGTCCTGAGTCATCACTCTGTGGCTGGTATCAAGAACGTGTCTGGCAAACGGCGGCCTGCTTCTCTAAAAATAATATTGGTTTTGTCATTTTTACAAACCAATATATAAAGCTGAGGAGGGAAGGTCGATAATTCAAAAAGGCCTTCCAAGCTTCATCTTGTTGCCAAACATCTCTGATTCTCACCAGATGGCATTAAATCAGAGCATTACCTCAAGAGAAATGACTGAAGCCATCAGTGAATCTCTGCATTACTGTGCAGTCTGGTAAACCTTCAAGCCCCGTTGGGAGTTTCATGCTGAGAATTGTTGAGCACTTTTTTAGCTAAAAAATGTTAGATTTCTCTCCTGCTATAATCTCCTCTGATGGATTTCGCCTCCATGTTCCCAGGTGTTGGATGTGGACACTGATACCTCGTCTAAATTTCTCTTTAAATTATCAACATAACTATTGATAATACATACCGGATCAGACCAGATGGGGCTCAGGTTTTTGTCTTTTATGAGTACTTAATGACAAAAAGGTGATGTCACATTTTCCTCTTGAATGAATATTGAACTAACTCTCTGATTATTTTGGTGAAGATGTCTATTTTAAAGTCATTCTTAGATGGTGAAAAAGTTTATCTACAGTGGGCCTTTTCCTTGTTTATTTGTGCACAGAGGAACATTTGTGGCGATTACCTATGTCTGTATTTAGTCTACGTTGTTTTGACTAAATACAGAAACAATCATCACAATATGCAGCTGACAACCCTAACCCATGTGTGAATGATCTCTCACAGAGCATTTTCGTTATATGCAGATGATTTATTGCTTTTTGTTCCAGACTTAATGCCGTCTTTTTGTGCTGCGTTAGAAGAACGATTTAATGATGAAAAAACTGTTGTAAACTTTAAATAACTTAATATTTTAACTGTTACAGTTTTAAAGCATGGCAAATGAAAGCATAGTTTTCATACAGCACTATTTTGCCCTTCAGCCTTTAGACCAGTTTTCTCAGAGAGGAAAAAGTCGATGCAGATCTCAGTCTACAACAGAAACAAACAAATGTGAGCTCTGCTCTCCCCCTCGCCTCAGCTATTCGTGGACTGATCTACAGATCTTGAAGCTGCAACCATAAGTAACTGGCACACTGATGTTGTTATGGATCAAAACTGCATTTGAACTTCAGTATTTTGTTCATGCTGGGGTTGAAGAAAGTCGAAGTCATATTCAAGCATTCCTCCCACAACAGACACTTTCTCTCTAAACAACACTACACTAAAAGCTATAGGACACGATTAAATATGAACTGTCAAAGACAAGCTGTGATGTTCTTTTGTTTGCTGAGCTGCTGTAATCTGCTGGTAAAATACATAAATTAGTATTTTTAGTATCTGTCTGCTGTAGGTTACGGTAACCACTAGCCACTGTATTATGTAGGAAAAAATAAAAATAAAATAAAAAAGGATGTGAATTTGCATGCATGGGAGCATACCACCAAAACAGTCTGCTTTGTTTTTAAAAACACCTGCAGTGGGTTGCAGCAGCTGTGTGTAAAGTCCAACGTAGCATCGTGTGAATGGAATTTCTAACTTAGGATGGGGTTTGCACCCTTTGAGATAGTTCCAGCATGGGCATAAGTTGCGACTTAAAATCATTCGTACATATAAAGAAATCAGTAAAACATTGTTTGGAATGGTCAACATTTATAGGAGGAGGAGGGAGCACAAGTGTCTCCAATAACAGAGCACAAACTAACGTCAACATAGCATTACACTATAGACTGCAAAGCCGGCAACATGACTAAATTTAGCATTAGACACTAACGTTACAGTGTTGACAAGCAAATATATCTTATCATTAACTACTAATTTATAACAGTGTGCCAGCGTAGAGATCATAATGTGTTCTTTATAACATTACAATTTCATCTGCTCAATAGTAGAGTACTGTTATATTATCCCACCACTCATTGTCACTGTTGTTATGCTGCACTTGCTGTAGGTTAAGGTTATTTATTATATAAACTGTATATCACCTAATCATAATGCTTTGTTCTGTTGTACGGTGATTAATGTTAGCTACGTTTAGCTGTTAGCCTCTTCGCTATTCTGTAGCAAAGTGTTCAAGGATGACTGTGCACGACAGACAACACAGTAACAAACACTGCATTAAAAATAGCTGTCACTTTCCTAAAGACCCACGGATAGTGTATTTAGGCTTGATCCCGGAAGGTATTATTTATACGAAGGATGTCTACTTGTTTAAAATTGGCGAGCAAGAAGACCATCACCAGAAACTGGCTGAAAAGCGACCCCCCTACACTAACAAACTAGTTGGAATTAGTAGAGGAGATTCTTTCAATGGAAAGCTGACTTACTACTTAAGAAACAAAGCAAAGTCTTATCATCAGCGCTGGGAAAAATGGACTGACTTCCAAAAAAGGATGACGGATTATTCATCATAAGACACGTAATAATTTTTATCAAAATGAGAGTGCCCCCCCATATTCTTTCTGTTGTTTGACCATGTTTTGTTGTGTTTTGTTGTGTTTGTATTCTGAAAATACAAATAAAAAGTAGGAAAAAAAATAGCTGTCACTGATTGGCCACAGGAAGTGAAAACTTGAATTTTCTGCACCAATATTTCGGTTAGTTTGGACTTACGTCTCAGTGGTGCAACCAAACAATGACATAGCTTTAGAATCAAATTAACTAGTTTCAATGCATCGTTTATCTTGGACTTTGCACCCTAACTTAAGAAAAAAATTAACATATAGCTTGTGCAACAGGCCACTGGGTATTTGTATTGAACTCTGAACCATAGTCAAAGCTACCTTGAAAGCTTGATAAAAAAAGATCCAACCTTGTCCTCACTTGCCTTCGCCTCTGGGGCAGGTGTCGTTTAAAAAAAAAAACACTATAAACACCATCAGATCCTTGGCCAGATTAAACAGGCCTTTCAGGTCCCGACCTGAATCTCTCTTGGCACTTCCACAGTCACCAACATTGACTTGTTTTCAAGCACGAAGCCAATCAAATATTTTAGCACACCACAGTCTCTTCCTCGGGGGTGTTGTCATGTAAGTTTAGCAACAGCAAAATAATGATGGATAATGATAGATAGAAATCCAGTTTTTTCATTACCTCAGTAATATGAAACTTCATGACAATCCTGGCCAGACGTCACAAAGGTGTATTTGACGATACAAAATACTGACATTTAAATGCACTTATTGTAAATTCACTTGTTTGACTCCGTAGCAAACAAATCTGTGGCGCAATATAAAATGTACTTTATGGCACATTCTTGGCACCTCTGTGTGCTTTCATATTGACTGACAAAACAGTAACGTGAAATCATTTGTCAATCTTTTAAAAGGTGGACACATTAAGGTCAGTTCATCATGATGCCAGCAGGGGTATCTTGAGTTACTTCTTAAAATGAACTGAGGCTCCAACAAAGTGACATCAGTGCAAACACTACATGAGCTGATGAAATTTACTGCGGATGTTCATGCTCCTCAGAGGACAAACCACTTCCACTGTTCTCATTCCCCGGTCGCCAAACTCGGCATCTCCTACGGACGCATAAAGTGTCCTTTAGCGAGACCAGATTTCCAGGAAATTTCCGAATCACATTTATGCTCCCCAGAGGAAAAACACTGTTGAATTCAGCTTCACTGAAATTATTCAACAAAACAATTCCACGCTGACGTGTAGTTGTAAGCCATCCAACACGCCATATGCTTTTTTTTTTCTTTTTAAATAAAACACACCCTGAGCAGCGGTATAAGATCAATAAATTACACCTCATAAGCAAATAGACAGACAGTGTTTGTTTTATGTCCTCTATTGTCATTACATCATTATGAATTTATGTAAAGTGCTTTAATTATGCATTAGGCCAAAGCTGGAGGGACCACCTTAAATATTTATTGATGATAAATGTCATATTTCATTATAAACTTGCTTTATTCACGGTTGGTTTACTCTTTGCTTCAGTCAACATTCCAACATGTTTGCAGTCACACTCTGCCCCAGCAATGCTTTACAGGCTCTATATTCGTGAAGGTTTAAACAGTTTATAATACAGTGCTAACAATGGTGGAAAGACTGTAAACAGCTGTACTGAACTGCAGCTTTTCTTCCTAGGACCGCAGGGCTTAGATGTTCTTGGGTTTCAATGCTAAGCAGAAAACCTGCACGTTAAAATTTAAGTCCTGTGCTCAAGTGTGTCATCCTTTCTCACATTGGTCATATGACACCTCACCAGCATTGCGTAACCAAACCACAAAAGTAAATACCTGAAATAATAGGATGTGAGACTTTACCTGGCTTTACTTTATTAGCATCTATTCAGTTCCTCCTCTGCTGAATAGATGCAGGTGCTGTTTGAAGAGAAGAAAAAAAATGCTGCTCTGAATTCATTTGATTTGCTGGGTGCATCAAATGAACCACAAACTGAGCAGATGGGAACATCTGCAGAATGGATGGTGCTTGATTTCAACCACAGCTACTGCAGTGATCCTTGGATGTGAACACACTATAGCTTACAAAAAGAAACATCCTTCTAAAATTGAAGGACTAATTAGTTAATTCTCTGTTCTTCAGCGCTGCCTGCTGAGCCCTTCCATTATCTGCTGTTGGCGTATTATTTCGCCATTTTAATATGCATGGATTTCTAGGTCAGCATATATTATGTCCCACAAGAAAATTACAGCATAGCCTTTCAAGTTTGTATGGGAAACTTTAGTGTGCTGCACAATGGATATGTGATCAAAATCACAGTGGTATTTGAGCCATGGCTACAGTGATCCTGGTTCTATAGTAATGAGGATTTCTCCCCTCTGGCTAGGATTTCATCCTCTCTGGAAGATCAATTGTAATCATCTGAACTCTCCATAGTAATGAAAGTGATGGAAGGCCTGCTTTCAGATGCTGTTTTCACAAGCTCCAATAAATGCTTCATCACTATCATATCTGGTTATTGATTCGGGCATCACACCACACTTATCAGTGTGAACAAATGTGCCTCATACAGTAACTGCCAGAATTATCTGTTAATGTAAAATGCGGTGCTTGTGACTATGGTATTAAAAAGAAACATTTTAACTTCCCGTCTTCCTCTGGAGAAATTTTGCAATTTTAACAAGATGCTTTGTTTTCGGGTCTTGGATACTTCAGGCCCACATAAACAACCCAAGAAACATACTTAACATTGTTTCATGACCTTGATACTTCACAACTTTTCCTAATTTTATGAGAAAAAGTGAAAAAACAAGGTTAAATATGATGGAATTGAATAAATCTGGATTTTTGTTGTTGGAGTTCTTTTATAATCGTTTGTTACACAAGGGGGTTAAAGCTCTAATTTACCCCAAATTTAAGTAATGTAAGTATGTTGGATACAGCCCATCCTCACCGTAAAAAGGGCTGTGTAGGTCATCTGTGTTTATTGTTGTTTATTGTTAGGCTGTAGTAATTATGACGGGAACAAAGGAGGAAGTCAGGTGACGTAGTATAAAGAGCAAGAAAGTCCACATGTGGAGGAAGGTGGGTTGGGTGGATGGGTCAAACAAACACAGGACTTTCTTTCAGAAGGCCGCTGTTTGTGTGAACTGACCGATAGTGTTTATACAAATGTTATATGTGAGTTTTTGGTAAGGTCTGTGACAATGATTAATACTTTCAATTAAACCCTTTTTTTCTGTTTTTCTTTTCTGTATGTCACTGCACAACAAACACACAACTGCACAACTGAGCATATACACTACTTAACAATATATACTGTATGTCCTCATATTGAAACGCTGCCATGTTCAAAGTCAACAACTGGAAAATCTTTTTTTTTTTGCCGGATGAAATCTGTCATTTTCTACTCACCCCATACCAGTCCAGTGAAGTTTTGGCTGATACCGGACCATTCATCCTTATAAACTGCTGATTAATGGGACAATCTTTTTTAGACGGGGAAAGAAAAAAAAATCAAACATAAAATGTCCACCAAATGTCCCTGAATACCTCATTATTTTCCCCGCTAACAGTGCTCTGGCGACGTGCGGTGAGACGGTTGGTGCCTTTTAAAATATTAACTGAGGGAAATAGATGGGATAATGACTGGAGGTGCTGTGCAATTGTTTGGCTACAAACACCTGATTATGGTGCATGAGCTAGTTTGAGAAATGTGACGGACGTTTTATGCTGCGTCATGGCTGTAAAAGGATGGCTCCTTTAACTTCCACTGTCTGATGGAAACGTGGGGGCAAAATCAGCGTGTGTCTGACAGTTATTCAAATGTCACTGGAGCTTTGATTAACATGTGGGCGAGCAGATAATGAATCTGAATGGATTCCTTTAACAGTGATAAGACAACTCGTGAACAATGAATAAAAGGAATATGTCCTTTTACATTACATCAGTCTGCTAACAAATGGTGCAGTTTTTAAACCTTTTGATGCGAGTCCAATTCAAGTCTTAAATCTTTCAAGACTAGTATGATTCAAGTCTTAGAAGAATAGTTTTACATTTTTGTGGAAATATGCTTTTGGTGCAGTGTGAGGGGAAAGGATGCCACTCTCATACCTGCATGGTAAATATAAGGCTACAGCCAGCCGACAGTTAGCTGAGGCTAACTCCATATTGTTACAAAGACTGGAAGCATCAGGCATTGTGGTACGGTAACAAAATCTGCCCTCCAGGACCCCCTAAGCTCACTAATTAATACATTAGATGTAACTTGCTTAATCCACACAGAAACTGAAGTGTGTTTAGGGGGATGTGTGGCAAAATATTTCTTGATTGAGACCAGCAACTTCCTTGAGTCTTAGCTGGTTGCCTGGCAACAGGTTCCGACCGAAAAATAGTTTGGCATGCAACCTCCCATAAACAAAGCGCTTCTGTCTGTGCTAAGCTAAGCTAACCCACTGCCAAAGCTTAATATTAAACACTGAGTTGGTGCCAAAAAGAGAATAAGTGGATTTCCCCTTCAAGACAAGTTGGAGTCAGGTCTGAGGTCATGAATCATTTCAACATAAACAAGACCAAATCATTTGAATGCATATGCCTAATAATTAATATGCACGGTGTGTGGCAGTAAGGCTTTTCTTAAATTTTAGGATTTAGATTTAGTCAAGTAAGTTTTATTTATATTTCCTGAAATGCAAAATTCACATCTAAGGCCTTTAAAGTGTGTATAGCATATCCGCTAGACTCCTAGCCATTCTGATAACGGAAAACTTACCCCAAAGACCCCCTTTAACAGGTAAAAAAGGAAGAAACATCAGGGAGAGCAACAGAGGAGGGATCCCTCTTCCAGGATGGATGCAATAGATTGTGCAATAGTCATATGTACAGAGTAGGCCAAAACATCTACAGTGATAAATGGAGAAACAGAAATGCAAATATTAGGACCTAGAGCACACCACCTCCTTTAGCACAAATACCTAGAGAGGAAAAACGACACAATTTTAAACTTGAGATCAGTCTTGAATGTGCTTTTAGGTGTCAAGTCCAGCCAAGTCTGAAGTAAGTTAGAGCTCCTCGCAGTCGAGTCCAAGCTACATCTCCAGCTTTCATTTTTGTGTCTTGAGCAGAGTTGAACACTCTCGGTATCTCAGATGAAAGCCTTTCACATGAAACGCAGCAGAGAACAGCAACAATAAAACCTCACCCATGTGGCGCAAGGGCACATTCAAGTCCTGCGAGCACAAAGATTGATGCGGAAATTATTCCTTAACATGTGGCCACAAGCAGGGCGCACACATAAGAGCAGATTCTCCTCTAAACAGTGTGAACGATAAATCCAAAATGTATTTATTTCCAAAGATTATATACACAGTCATCCCATCTTGCCAGTCATTATACAGTAAACAACAGTGTCTTTAAGCAGTATTAACAATCAAATATATTCTCTCTAAATATTGTGACGCCACTACCTAGATCTGCCCCATGTGGCTGCCTCTCAGTTACCCTTCATGGAAAACATTTGTCCTGACCGAGGAGCAGGAGTCAAGTTATGCTGTTGGGCGCATTTATCCATCAACAACAATTACCCTAAGAGGAAGGCACAGCTATGAAGCCCAGGCTACAAAAGTGGAGGGCTTTGAAACACGTGAAGCTGCTTTTCGCCCATCATTTAGCTTCGTTAATGAATGATTAAAGAGATGCGGCGAGATGTTCGCCTCTCGGTGAGTCAATTCATAGTCCCTCAGGTCTTCAAACACATCATAATCTCAGTGATGATCCTTCAGTTCCACAGTGTCTGGATCACTGCGCACCGCCGAGCGCCAGGCTAAATAAAATCTAAACCAAGCTCATAATGCTGTTACGTTCTTCCTGTTAAATCAACAATGCTCAACTCGAAAACAGATGAAACCTCTGGACAACTGTCTATCAAAGTAAAGAAATGCAGATAATGAGCTATAATGAACAAGGAACTTTTTGTATACTTATTTGCTTTGTGTAACAGCTGAATGTCTGTTTGTTTGCTCAGTTTGGCACTGCGTGTAGATACTCTGAGAGCCCCTAACAACTGTAGTCAAAATTCTTTCTGCGAGCATCCTCTGCCAATAAATAAACTGGATTCTGGTAATTTTAGATGAATGTTTAGAGTCCCTTCTAGCTTCAGTTTGCCTGATGTCAATCTCATGATCAATAAACTTTCCCCCAGTATCTTTCTTATGTCACTGTCACTTCTGAATGCTACGTGACATCTTGATTTCACCTCTGATACGTGCCTGGGTTGCTTTCCTGCTGACGCCCCCTGTTGAGGATCATATGAAGCTCTTGTGTTGCTTTTGTAATGTTTTGCATATGGCTCCAGGGCGAGGGTCCAAACTCGGAGTAGAATGGTGTTTTTGTTCAACATGGATCATCCCCGAAGAGAGCAGGCATGCACACGGCTGCCTCAAACAAGGTTGTCAAGATGTCCGCGGAGGCCCGATGCCAGCACGCCCCACCAGGCAGCTGCTGCCTGCCAGGCGCCCATCTACAAATAATCAACTGTGGGAGGAGGTGTCAGTCTGTTCTGTCAGGGTATACAGTGTATATCCAATCCTGAGTGAAATGTTCAAAGCTATTACACAAAGAACTAGGCTATAATAATTTTTTTGAAAAGTACTGAGAATATCGTAGTGTTGGAATTTAAGCAAATTCAGCCAATTTTAAAACTATTCTGTGACTTCCATGCATGAATGGATTACTGATTACCTGCTGGGCACAGGCCCAGGCCCCCCTGACCCTCACGTGGCCTTGAAATGACTGTTGGCATTTCTTGTTAGAAAGTCATCACATGAGTACTAAAGAGATGCAAAACAAGCACAAAGAGACACAAAAAGACCACAAAGACACACAAAATGAGCAAAAAGAGATGCACAACGAACGCAGATGCAAAACAACCAGAAGGAGATGCAAAATGACCACAGAGACGCACAACAACCACACAGAGATGCAAAAAAACACAGAGACGCAAAATTATTACAAAGAGACACAATATGACCCCAAAAGAACAAAACAGCCACAAAGAGACACCACACGACCACAAGGAGATGCAAAATGAGCACAAAGAAAAGCACAACGACCACAAAAGGACATACAACAGAGATACAATACAGCAACTAAGAAATGCAAAACTACTACAAAGAGATACAAAATGACCACAATGACATGCCAAAATGAGCACAAAGAGAAGAACAACGACCACGAAAAGACACAATACAACTACAAAGAGATGCAAAACTACAACAAAGAGACACCAAACAGCCACAAGAAGATGCAAAATGAGCACCTAGAGATGCAAAACAGCCACAGAGACACAAAACAAATACAGATTTAACATGAATACAAAGAGACACAAGATGACTACAAACGACGGGGCAGCATCAGTCGGGGCGTCTTGTACCTGGGGCCCTTACATGTCTGTCGAGATGATCCACAGGTAATAACACGGTAAAAGATCACGTGCTGGGCAGCTACATACTGTCAGACCTGTGCTGATTGTTTTCTTCTGGTTTGCAGCACAACAACGGGGGCATTTAAGCCAAATTTAGGCAAAACTATTTTGCTTTTTTGTGTCTTGTCATTGATATTTCGCAATTGCTCGATATTTGGCAACTTCCCCCAGTGCCTGATTAGCGGCTCGCTGCTTTGATGTTACTGTAGGACACAAGGCATCGTGTTTTATCATTTCACAGGGAGCAAGACTTCTCCTTGTATTACAGAAAAGCCAATCAGATTTTGACAGCTCTGTGATCAGGTGGCATGTCAAACTCCATTAAGCATGACTGCGATAGCTAAAGGGTCCATGTCATAAATTCCTAAGTGTTCTGTTCACACTTTTTGCTTTGATATTTTTAGTTCATCTCTATTTCCTCTGGCAAATAATATCGGTGTGACCACTTTTCATAGAAAATCAACATGCAAAATGCTGCATGAAAAACCTCCAGTGGTACGACTTTACCCTGGTTGCAAATTGCTTACAGACAGTCGAGTTAACCGCAATCAGTTTGTATAAACAACATGAGAATATAGCTCATGATACCGAGCCAATACAGCGTCTCACAGGCCTGGCTGCCGACACAAGTTCAGTAAATGCTAAGGCGACAATGCAGATCCCAAGAGGTGCTGGTAGGGACCGGGGTCATCACGCCAGCTCCGAACCTCCGAAGCCACGACACATCAGGGAAGCCCTGACGAGTTGTTCCTTTACTTTAAAGGAATAGAGGAAGGACAGACAAGTCTCTCTTTGAGGAAAATTATTCATGAAGTGAAAACTGAAGTCAATACTAATATTACTAGCCAGCCTTTGCTGTTCAGGCCCAGCTCCTCAGCTCTGGGATCACGGTAAGCCTGAAGTCAACGGCGCCTCTGCCCGGTCATCGTGGCACCGCCACTGCCAAGACATGATGTCATAATGTGTCAGCATTCATCTTCCAACTGAGGAGTAAATCTTACTCGGCTACGTGGAGAAACGATACTGGATTTAGATGAACAGAAGCCATCAAACCCTTCAACCTTCGGCGGTTGGGAGAAAAACTCGCAGTATGACATCTCTGTATTATCGGTCACTTTCGCTCATTCCCTCCAGATGGGTCCTTGAAGTGGTTTTCTGTGAGCGTCTGCCAAAATAACTGAAAACTTTCAACCCTGTTGTCAGAGCCTTTTCCTCCCTGCACTTTTATTTTCCCATCTAGTGATCAAGTGATCCAGGGAACATCTGAGCTTCTTCACGTCTGTGTAAATACAGAGGAACAGCCAGCCTGCAGTTTTAAAGCGAGCGATCAAAGGGGGTGCTGGCAGCAAACGGGGTCCTCTTAACAGGTGGGAGGGACAAACCCACCACAAATAAGACATCAGCAGGAGAGTGCAGGAATGAAACATGAAACTGAAAAATGTGCAGACATAAAAACAACAGGATCTCTGTTGCAGACATGTGACACCCTACAGAGGTATTACACATATATAACAGGGAGATAAGTGTCCTCTAGCAGGCTACAGGAATATAATGATGATTTCAAGCTTGCACAGACTCTTCAGGTCCCCTCTTTGGTAGCTACAGCGTTAATAGTCCCGGGAAGCCCCACCTCCACCACCACCTTTTATGTTAATTTCAGCGTGATCTCCGCACGGACTCAGGGAGCCGCTGAGCGCTGGATCTGTCGGCTGCTGCTGCGTGTCGATGAGGCGCTGGAGCGACTCGACCTGCCGCCGAATCACCGTCGGGACTTCTCGCGAACGGCGTCGTGTCCGTATAATGTCGCCGCCGAGGACGCGCGGCTGAACGTGAATACTGTGGATCCAGCCGGCAGTTAGAGAGGAGGTGAACGCACCTTGCATCCAACCATGGGAGGTCAGATCACCAGAAACACCCTCTACGGTAAGGAGCGTGCGGCATCGCGGGACGGTATCGAGCCTTTATTATTAATGAACCCCGTGATTATTCTAATAGAGGATGATAGAGGCGAGTTGTGAGCGTGCTTGTGCAGCCTCAAGCCTGAGTGCATGGAAATTGTAGGCGTCCTGGTAGCCTAAAATAAACGAGAGGAGGAAAAAAACAAAACAAAACAAAAGTAGCCAAGTTTTTACCACCTTCTGTAAGTCACGACTGGCTTTGAATAAGAGGAAATGTGAACAGGAAGTCGTGATTTTGAGAATGTGATAAGCCTCTGTCTGCAGCATCATATTAGGAGATGGTTCAGCTTACAGGAAGTCAAAGCTCAGAGAAATCCAACAGGGCAAAGTGAAAGAAGTTGGTGCAGAACTTTTGTAGGCCTCATGAATGTCAGCATGTTGGCAAGTGGTGTCACAACTTCATGTGCTTTTATGTTTGTACTCCTGTGGCTGTAAACTGACCGTGCATGCACGTCTCAAATGATGATAACAGGTGCATTGGACGTTTTAACGGTCTATTTTCACATGGAAATTTCTTGCAGAAGCTTTTATTTTTTACTGTTTGTATACGAGATATAATTTAATGTCTGATTTCCTGCATGATTTATTTCATTAGTCATACAATCATAATATCTAGTTTTCCTTTGCTTTCTGACAGTGATACAAACACACAGCATGTATAATCAAACTCATTTACTATGTTGCAATTTAAGTGTGCCAAAATATGATGTTTGATTGTTTTAATTGCTTGTTGCTTTTATATTTTCACACAATAAAAAAAAACTGCATCAAACCTTAGTCTAGGAGAGGAGTTATTGATTATGCTGATTGGAGAGCTGCAAATTTAGTCAATTAACTGATTAGTCAATTGCCAGCAACTATTTTGATTTTTTTATCACTTCAGTGAAAAACATTTTTTTTAGAGATTTTTTTTTTTTTAAACATTTTTTTAAGCAGAAATGCAAAATGTTTCCTGCTTTCAGCTTCTCAAATGTGTGAATCGGCTGTTGGTTTGTACAAAAACAAGCAATATAAATACGTCAACTTGGGCTTCAGGAAATTTTATAGACCAAATGATGAAATTAAAGAAAACAGTCGTCAGTTTAATCTATGATTAAATTAATAGTTAGTTTCATCCCAAATTGCTCATCTGATGAGGTTGGCATTCAGTGAATTTGCATTGGCGAAGATGAAGTGTAATGAATCTGATGATTAGATGAGTTTTACATGAGCAGATTCCACTCATATTGTTTGGCTGCTAAGCAGAGACATGCACTATACAAGACTTTTTGGCTTTGAGACAAACTGATGATGTTGATTGATGCACATTACACAACCAGGCAACAGTAAACACCTCATTTCACACATGGACACAGGCCAATCCATACAGTCCTTTTCCCAGTTTCACTGTTAGGGGCCACTGGTGTGAAGTAATAATATAGGTGCAGGCAGGGGCGCTGCTAGAAATTCTTGGCCCTCTGACAAGAACCCAGTCAGGGCCCTGAAAGTGTAATCCATGTCATGTTGCAGGACCCTGTCCAGCTCACAGGCTCATGAATCATTCAACTCTCCCCATCTGACAACCCTACATGTTTGTATTTTGATGATTTTTTTTTTCATTTGTTGAGAGTTTTAAAAGTTTCAATGATTATCTCATTGGTGAGATTAGTAAGAGGGATCATAGCTCTCGTTTTCTTGTGCTTCAGTTTTGGCTTGTGGTGTCCTCTCATTTAGAAAATAGTTCCAGAACGAGCAGCACTGATGATTCATTGCTAGAGCTGAAAGTTGATTAGTTTATTCATCTTTTCGTTGATTGGCAGGAAATTAATCAGCAAGTATTTCTATAATGAATGAATCCATTTGAGTCATTTTTAAAGAGAAAAATGTCCAAATTCTCTGGTTCTCAGACATATTTGCAAAAGCTAAAAACACACATGTGCCCTTTGGCTTTTTAGGATGCTGCCTGTGAGTGCTCGTCTTGTGAGAGGGGGCCACCGAGCCTTCATCCTAACGTCACACCACAATATGGCCTCAGCTGAGGCCTCTTAGTGAGAGTGGGCCGGGGGATAACAAACAGAGGAGCGTAAGAGGCCAGGTGACGCTGGCCAGGGCCGTACCTTGTCTCTGCGCAGTCACACTGTGTGCAGCGGTGCATTAAGTAACATTATCCTTCCTTAAGTTCCTCATCTGACACTCGTCATGGCACCTCTCTTTAATCAAGACGGAGCTCTGGTCACTGTTTAGCCTGATGTCTCCATCAGGGTGCGTGACTTTTTAAACACACTTCAGCAGCCACTGTGTCACAAGCACTTCTGGCTCCAACCAGCTGCCATTTACAGTGAATCAAATGTGGTATTTTTATTTACCCATTTATTGACTTTATTCAGACTTTATATTGTCCTCTGAGTGCTGGAAACACACTCCGCCATCTCTGTAATGTGAAAATAAAGCTGAGATGGCACGAATATAGTGAGAATAAAAGAAGATATTGGATTAGATGGTACAGTATGAGTGTTGTTACACGATCTGCAGAGTCCGGTGAGGTGTTACCTCTGTTTTCAGACCTTACAGGAAATACTCTATTCAGTCTCAGGCCTGCTCACTGATGAAGTACAATACAGTCCTGTTTTATTTTCCTGAAGACATCACGTCTGACATGACATCATGGATGCAATATGGTTGAAGGATTTGTTATGACTTCATTTAAGACCACTGTTGTGCACAGAGCACAATTCGACATTGTTCTGCAGGGACAAGAGCATGCGAAGAGCTTAACAAATACACTGTACTGAGCCCAGAACACTTGGCAGAGCCTCTCCGATTGTTATTTGAGGGGAAAGACTCTTTCTCGTTTAACCTCAACAAATTATACGTTTTTACATCCATGGAGGGAAATAATGTCGTCATCTGCTGCTCAGAGCTCTATCTCTGGCCTGAAACCCGAACAATAGGGGTGTTACAACAGACCTGGTCTCAGAAGTCACATGACTAGTCATCGGCAAGCCTGAGAATTGATTTGCCTCCAGGGGACATTATAACCGTCTTGACCCACCAAGGTCACTCAAAGGAAAGCATGCATATCTGTCTTTCAGCGATGTCTCGTATTTCTCTCACAGGCAAATACAAGCAGCTCCTGCACAGTCTTCCAAGTTTAGGTATGAAAATACGAGCATCTCTCAAGGACGAAGTGTTAATTAGGTCTAAATTATTTATTTGGCTTCAAGTTTTGGCGCATTGGCTGGATTTTATGGCACTTTAAGACCTTTAAATGTCATTATAAAGAGGACTTAAGTAGTGCAGTATAGGACACTGGATCAAATCACTTGATGAATTATTCGTACACGGTGTCCACCAATCCTGCCTCACATTTAATGAGAACCCAATGTCTGTGAGAAAATGCCTCCTCCACAATACCACAATGACCTTGGCATTGTAGTTTGAAGAGAAATGTGGAAACGAATGGGGAAAGTTGGTCTTAATGAAAGGGAGTGAGTGTGATACCAGGCTCATGACGACTTTGAGCAAATTCTTTCAAACCCAAAAGGAGAGATGTGATGTGAAAAAAGATGTTTTGCTCTACTATGAGTTACTGTAAGTGGGAGCAGTCATGATTCACACATGTTCACATGGGAAAATGTTTTAAAAACCCTGCTGCACATTGTGAGTCAGTTGTTCTCCCTTGGATCGGTTCTTATTTTGCCACTTCCTCTGCCTGGCGTAGCACAATAAATGTCACCAAATCTAATTTAGTAGCTATTTAGCACAAGATTGTGTTCTTTTTTTTTTAAATTCTGATAAAGCAGGCCGTGTGTACTTGACATAAACACTGTGATTGATATGCGCTCGTTAAAACATGAGCCACAGCTGGAAATAACATGCAACAGCCAGGCCTTGCTATTATAAGAGTAGCTTTGAATATACTGTATCAGTCAGCTGAACATACACGCATCAAGACCTCAAGAGCTTGCTTTCTGTTTAGCTGTTGGAGATGCTGCATGACATTCGAGCACCTTAACATGTTCGCCATTGTTTTTTCTAGTTTTTGTTCTTTATCTTCCTCCGCCTTCTCCATTTCCTCCCCTCCACTCATTATTGTGAATTATTGTAAAGTGTTCCAGCACGGTGAGAAACACACTGTTAAAACACAAACCTGTTCAAAATCTGGCATGATGTAGAATAGCAAGGTGTGACCATTGACCATTTACTGAAGTTAGAGCATGTTGTGTAAATTTCTTACAGCTGCACTGTTCTCCTTAATTCAATAAGCAATTCTGTCCTTGATTTTTTTCCCATCCAAGGACACTTTGGCATGTAATTTAACCGGCACCAGTACTTTGTTACCTGGAGAAGATGGAAGCAGAACTCAAATATTAGATTACGTTAATACATTTTCACTTAACTTGATGTTACAGGAGCTGGTAAGATATGTGAGAGAAGATGACATGTGACAGAGGCCACCTCACGATGTCAGTTTTTAAAGCGAAGCCTGCCATGGTACAGACGTGGTATAGATCTAATCTAATATTCTAATCTAATCTAAAATTTCAGTATTTTCCTGTAAATTGTGCGTCAAGAAGAATTTATACAGTAATTTATTTCCTGATCTCCACCTGTGGACCAAACTAAGCATCCACTTATTTCATAGATTCTCTGAACGGGCCGTTTCCTGCCACATCCCACCGATGCCACCACAAGCCCAAACGCTGCATGCCCGTCCAGCCGTGTGGGAGCTTGTCCTCCTTCCCTCTGCTCTTCCACCCCAGCACCAAGGGCTCGCAGATCGTCATGGACATGTCCCAGAGGACCGTCAAGAGACAGGCCAGCTTCTGCAATGCCATCACCTTCAGCAACAGGCCTATCGCTGTGTATGAGCAAGTTCGGCTGAAGGTACAAAGACAAAAACACCAGCTGTGTCCTAGTTGCATATTGTATATGATATATTCACAATCTGACCGTGTTTACAGAATGTGATCTGTAAACAGTGGAAAAATGACAAGAGGAGGTCAACTGAAAAATCCCAGCAGGCTGCAAACCAAAAGACACTGGATTCAAATTTGACCCAGTTTGGGTTAATACACAACCCAGATTCCAAAAAGATATAAAACTGAATGATTTAATAATCCATTTTTATATATAGACAATTGAAAACAAGACAAAGACCATATATTTATTGTTTTGCCACATCAGCTTTATTGATTTTTGTGATCGTGTGCATATTCTGAATTTGATGCCAGCAACATATTTCAAGCACGTTGTGACAGGAGCAACAAAACAACTGTTTGGAACATTCCACAGGTAAACAGGTTCGCTGGTAACAGGTGATAGTATCGTGATTGGGGATGATAGGAGCATGCTCAAAAGGCTCAGTCGTTCACAAGTCATTCACTTTGTGAACACATGATTGTATAAAGGATGATACTGCATGGACTCAGACTTCGTAAAACTGTTGTCGGTAAACAGTTTGTTTGCAAATTCTGTTTTTATTTACGTTTTACACAGCATCCTAACTTTTTAAGAATTAGGGTTGTAGCACCGACGCAATAAACCGATCTCTCTCAGTATGTTTCTATTTTTCTTCTCCCTCCCTGTCTCTCTCTCTTCATCCCCCGTCTTTGCTCTCCTGTTTTGATTTTCTCTCTTTTCTCTCTCTGCTCTTGTGCTCTTGTGTGGGCCAAAGCAGCAGCAGCTTAGAACAAGTTTCCACTTCACCTATCAGGCCATCTATGTCTCGAAAGTGAGAGAGCAGGGCAAGCATTGCCATGTGAGGATTATTGTTATCTGGCACGGTAAATGCTAAGTAGTAAAAACAGGTTTCAAATTAGACAAAAATCGTTTGCAGGTGATAAACATACCAAGGTAACTAGTCCTAGTCTTATTTTAGAGATTCTCAGCCAAGCTGGTGGCTTGGCAGTATGGATGGCAATTGTGGTTTGTGTGTTGTTCCATACTGAAATATCTCAGCAACTATTGAATGAATTGCAATGGAATCTGTTACAGACACTGAAGTCCCCCCAAGGATCAATTCTAATAACTTTGGTTAACCCCTAAAGTTTAATTTAGAGCCATCATCACATCAGAATTTTAATTTGTCAAATACTTTGGTTTATGACTACCCGCACTTTCCATCAGCCTCAGTTGTTCTTTGTGTTTGTGCTAATTAACAAATGCTAGCATGCTGAAATAAAATTCTGAACATGGTAAATATGAATTACACCTGCTAAACACAAATTAATTACACCTGCTCAATATTAGCATGCTAGCGCTGTTCTTACAAGCATGCTGACATTAGCATTTAGCTAAATGCACCAAAAGTCAGCTTCACAGAGCTGCTAGCATGGCTGCAGTCTTTTAGCTCTTAGTTCTTATCTTAAAGATTCATTTTATATTGATTATCTTCATTAATTAAAAATCCCTCCCCAGATCACTAAAAAGCAGTGCTGCTGGAGCGGTGCCCTGCGGCTTGGTTTTACATCCAAAGACCCATCGAGGATCAACCCAGACACCTTGCCGAAGTACGCCTGCCCCGACCTGGTCTCTCAAAGCGGTTTCTGGGCAAAGGCCCTGCCAGAGGAGCTCTCCAATGAGGGAAACGTCATCTCCTTCTGGGTGGACAAGAAGGGCCGGGTGTTTTACAGAATCAACGACTCCAGCCCCATGCTGTTCTTCAGTGGCGTTCATGTCTCTGAACCTCTGTGGGCTCTCATAGACATCTACGGCCTCACAAGGGGGGTCCAGCTACTCGGTGAGTCATGCATGCAGAAACAGGTCCCTTCTGAGAAATGATGACCCTATTTGAACGCAGCACTAGCATTTGGAGATTTTTAGCCGTGCTAGCACCACGCCTCAATGGATGGCATCAGTCTGTCAGCTGGCTGGAAATTTCTCAACATCTGTTCGATGGATTTCCATGAAATTTGGTACAGGCATCCATGGTCTCCAGAGGATGCAGTCCGACTTTGGTGATCTTCTGAATTTTAATTAGTCCAGTACTTTGGTTTCCAAATACCTGCAAAACTCATGACACTCCCATCTGTGTCAGCTGTACATCAGCGTGTTAGCGTGTTGATGTTAGCATTTAGCTCCAAGCACAGAGCTGCTGGCATGGCTGTAGACTCTTACTTTTGTTGCTATAATGCTGTACCACTGGAAACCATTGTGCATCAGATGTTTTTTTCAGTGTGAATGCTTAAAGGGGATGTTACACACAGCTGCTCCACTTTTCCCACACCGACCAAATAGCTCAGTGGAAAAAGATGGTGGGAGATTAGGTAGATTGTATTGTTACCACGGTTGTTAGTATCAAAGAAATGTCCCTAAAGGGGGAATTTCAAAATGTCTGAAACCCCGCTAACAAGTTCTCCGTGCTGTTTAAAGGGTCATTACATCAAAGACATTAAGAGCAAACAGGCCCCCCCTCCCAATCATTAACAGCAGCTTTGCACCGCACTGAATCAACTGAAGTATGTTTGGATTTCAGATTGAGATGCATTTATGAAACACATCATGCATTGAAAACAGCTGTCTCCAATTTTTCAAAACAATACAAAACTATGCAAAATAGATAAATAGGAATCCTGGTGGACGCCTCAGTACTTATTTATAACCATTTCCAAGAATTGCACTGCCTCTCTCCAAAGAATAGAAGCTGTCAGCACCGTTAATAAAAATAGAAGAGGCTCCCATATTGTGCAGATAGTGCCATTTAACCTCATTTCTTGCGGTGTGGTTGACAGCGAGAAGCGTGCTATCTCCTGATGGGCTGTTTGGTATCCAGCGCCAGAGTGCGACTATCTGGGGTTCACTGGCCTTGCAGTGCCGACCAGCACACAGCTCTTGTCGAAGAACAAGAGCAGTGTGTTGGTCATCCCAAGAGGACAGACAAGGGGAGGGATGATGTCAGGTAATGACATGTCTGGGGTGTTTTTTCCAAGACAATCAGACCAGAGGAATGTCTCACTCTTGGGATCCAAGTCTGAATTCGACTTCATGCGGTTGCCCTGCAATCACCCCTAACGCACATTCATATATTTAAATAAGAGTTTCAACCAAACATTTCAGTATAATAACAGGATTTTTTCATTGTACTATTGAAGTCAAGATTTCTCATACTGTTTAGTCGTATGCATGTGAATGAGGCCAGCTCAGAACCCCATTGTTTTGTTCTCTGGTTTTCCCACATCGATCACCTTTATCCCCACATTGATGGTTTAAACCAAAAAGCCCTCAGTCAGCTGAAGGATCACTTGGCTATCAGCTTTCTTCTATAGCCCGAGAGCGCCACTACTCAAGAGCATGGTATATCTCAAAGGCCCAGTATTGTCTTGGCATTTGGCTGCAGTTCAGCAAACACTTAGTCTCAGAAAAATGGGCGGACACATCAAAGTCTGGTGTCGTGAACTGGCACATGTGCACATTTTCCTTTAACAGAAGGGTGCATTTAGATTCTTAATGACGCTTACACCAGGGTCTGAAATTAATGCTGCACCAGCTGATAAATTCAGCCAAATTTCACCTGTTGTGGGCCTGCTATCACACAATCTGCCCAGGTGGGAATTACAGATCTGCTGCAGTTGCCGCCCCCCCACCCGACTCACCCACCCCACAGGGGACAAATGGAGCGTGGACCTGTGAATAAGCTCTGTGGAGTGTAGAAAATGGCTTGGTTAGGTGACCTTGATTTGGCTTTTGAGATAAATGTTCAAGACTGAGAATATAAGGGAAAATACGTTGTGATAAACCTGTTGACTTAGTCAGCGAGATAATGTGTTTCAAGAGCTTTTGTGTATTAAAGGGGCACTCCACCTATTTTACATATGAAGATCTACTTGTCACCAAGAGCACTACTCAGTCTGAAAAACAGTTGCGTAATCTTCTGTGGCTCTGAAGGGAGCTTTTTAACTACCCATTAAGCACTGCACTCCTATAACATTGTCAAAATCACAAAAAAGAATCAAAATCACTGCAACAGAACCAGAGAAATCATCTTTTTCATCCCATAAATTTTTCCTCCTAGCCCGCCTACTTTACCCACAATGCATCTTGACCACCGACAAATTCAGTTGGAGATTCAGACGTTATGCTTGCGTTCAGACTTGTAGCCTTCAGTCCCAACCAACGCTGACTCCAGTGACATCACGTGAGGCAGTTTATCACATTTCACGCAGCTACCTCCGGGCCTCACAAGGCTGCAAACAACTTTTGTTTTTTTTTTTTCACAGATACAGTAGTAATCCTGTCAACAAGCTTTGATGTGTAAAATTGGTGAGGTTTTCCTTTAAAGCCTGAGATGTCATTATCTCGATGTGGTTTCATTCAAATTCAGCATTAAAAGCTGTATTATAAAGAAGATGTGGGGTTTGAAAGATAGGTGCATTTACCAGTAAGAAAGGGTCTAAGAAAGATAGTACTGAGTTGCATTATGGGAATTGTAGGATTTAGTGTTTCAACACGAGGGACTAAAAGTCATGATGTTATGACATCTGCTGCTTCGATTTTAACTTTTTTTTCTTTGTTAATCTCTTTTAATTTTTTATCTGTCTCTTGTGAGTCCCCCAACTTTATGTAAGCGTGATGGTACTAAAAATCAGTGGAGTTCCCCTTTGACTTTATATTGAGAGCAAATATATATAAGTACTGATAAGAGATTTTACTTCCCCAAAACGTTAAACCATTGTTTCTCTAAGCTGAACCATTCTTGTGTCGTGACCTCATTCCCCAGCTGACACAGCCGTCAGCTCAGGCCAGTCAGCCTTCGCTCTCGCACTTTAACACCCGTGTAGCGAGCATAACTGGCGCTGATCACATCCTTTCTGTGAATAGCGTCTTTGCCTTTAATATTGCATGGATTGAATAATGAAAGCGTCCCTGCTCACATGCCGGGACACATTACCGTATCTGTCAGAATTCCTCCGCGAAACGCCACCTGAGTATAAACGTCCAATGAAGACAGTCTTACCAGCACAATGCGTCATTGCTCTTCTGAGGATTTTGCTTGAACGAAGGGTTCCTGTGATCCTTCGTAGGGTGAATGTTTCTATAAAACCAGAGGCTGAAAATTCATTCTGGAGATGCATCATTGTCAGAACCGTTTTTTTTTTTTTTCTAAATAACTTGAGTTTTTGTCATTCAGTAGCAGTGACCTGCTGTGGAAATGATCCATTTTAGCAGTCAGATGTTTTTTTAGCCTGTGGATAATCCGCATCAAACACATGCTCCGCAGGATTCTGACACTGTTGTGTCTGTTTGATCTCTTACAACCTTACATGCTGTATTAAGGAATTCATCAAAGCTATCCATTGCTGCCTTTTCACCTGTGCTGTCTCTCAATGCGTCCTGCTGCCAAAGAGCTTTCCTGCTATCAGGTCTTATTCTGATGTTTAAGGATCTTTTCAAGAGCCATGCTGTTTCCTCTCTAGGCTGTTATCAAGGGAGTGCCGTTCGGCAGCTAGCCACCCATGCACAGAGTCAAAGGTGATCCAGAGATCAGTGAGGCATCTTGAAAGCTGAGATGGTGTTGCATAAGAGAGGAAGCTAAATTAATCTGCTGAAATCAAACTGAGCCTCAGGGGTTGTCCAGACCAACAATGCTGCCCATGCAATTTAAGATCTGTTACATCACCACACTTGTCCTACTCACGCAACTATCAATAAAGACTAAAGTGCCTTGCTTGGGTTTTGCACAGAACAGCCTGTGCTGTTGAGGATGCTACGCTGAGACACATTAGCCCTTAGAGGGACTTATAAAAGATTTCCTCAAGTGTATAATATGTCTGAAGCAACATAACTGTTTTCAAAGTACAATTTGTCAGCTGCATTTTCACAAATGTCTCTGTTTACTATATTTCTCCTTCATAAGAAGTCCTCCTTTATAATGCCCCCCCTTATCTAGCACCATCAACTTTATTTAAAAAAGAAAAAAAACACTATTTCCTATTTTTTCAGTTCACTTTTCAGCGTTTTAGTTTTGTCAAGTTTGTTCTGGAAGCCCCAGAAATCAGGTCACAAACAACTTGCAAGTGTTTTCAGTTTCATCTCCCTGAAGCAGAACACATATGGGAATGCTATACCTTTCTGCAGTCAAAAAAGAGCCTCCCTCTGCACACGTTCGGTGGCAGTCTTAGCAGAGTGTGTTTGTTTATGGGACGACTCCCGAGAGACCACACAGCGTCCACCGTTTTGTACAGGTATGATGGATTCCTTCCAAGTTAGATAAGCAGAGCGAGTCTAAGGCATCTTTTGATGGATGCAAGATGCTCCACTGGGGGTTTGTTTACTAGAGGTAGATGAGTCACTTAATCACTGACAGAACGCTAGTGATCCGTGAGACCGGCGTCAGCTAACATCATCTGCAACCTGTCTCTATAGTCATTAGAGAAGAATCCAAGATGGCTGCCAGACTGTCAAGAGGCTGAATACCTCTCAGGTGATTAAGAGGAGGGTGTTGACATCAATCATCTCTGTGCATGACATTGCGATGCATTAGGCCGGTAGAGCATCATAGTGGGGAAAACCTGCTGTATGATTTTCACGCAACATTCAGAGACACCGCGTACCTTTCCACCTCAGAGGACAGAGGCTGCAGGACCTGGTGTTTTAGAGTGCAGTTTAGCCATATTTGCGGCATGTTGGTCAATGGATCATTAATGGATTTCCATGTCATTTTGTGCAGACATTCATGGCTTCCAGAGGATGAATCCTTATGACTTTACTGCTTCCCTGATTTTTCATCTAGCGCCACGCTTTCACTTATCCTGTGAAATAGATACACTAATTGGTGCCACATTTTGTAGAGACATTCATGGTTCTCAGATTGTGACTTTTGTGATCAAGTGACTTTTTCTATAGCGCCACCTTGTGGATTTGTGAGAAATGTCTCATCATCTATTGTATGGATGTCCATTAAATATGGTACAATCATTAATGAGCTAATGATTTTGTTCATCATTGATGAATTAGTCTATAAGATATCAAAAATTAGTGAAAAATGCAATCAGAATTTTTCTATGAACTTCTTTCCAAAACCACCAGAATATTAAGTTTGCTATAAAATAGGTTAGAGGAGACTAGGAAAATCTCAAAATGTGCAAGCTGGAACTGGAGAATATTTGGCATTTTTAGAAGAATGATCTCAACAATTAACCGATCATCAAACTACTCAAATAATCGACTTATTTCAGCATCTTAGCCTGTTAAACATCAGCATTTAAGCTTTGTTGTGTTAGCATGCTGACCTTAGCATTTAGCTGTGCCTAAGTGCATTGCTGCCAGCGTGGCTGCGGACTCTCTTTTAACTCAGTTGATGCACATTGGCAATATTTCATCATTTTGTCAGAAACCATTTAATTCTCATATCATGTGGACCCCATGTTATTCTAATTAAAACTGAAACTGCCTGTTAGCAGATAAAGATCTCTGTATGTTTGACTCACACCTGTTTTGTCAACAGATAAAGAGGTAGAGTGGAAATGCTGAAAAGCTCTTTGCTGCACAAACAAGTTGGCTAGTCTGAACCTGATTGTGCGGTACTTTCCTTTCTTTGTGTCTATTTTCGTCTGTGTTCACTCAGTGCGCCTAAAGCTCACGTTCAATTGCTACAGATCTTGCTCATTGTTTCACTTGTCAACACAGATTATGTGGAGTTTCACAGGGTTTTGATCTGTGGATGAAATGGTTTTAAATAAAGAGGTCACACAGGTGCAACCTGACATGAGATGCCAGATACACAGTGTGGGCAACGATGCAGGTGAAAATGGTTCAGTAGGACAGGATGAGGAAAATGTAAAACATCAAATGCAAGTAAAATTTTATATTCAGCTTTATACTCTAGTCATGTTGTTATACTGTCTAGGTGTGGCCCTACCTGTTTCCACAGGGCATCATTAAGGAGCAGAACTGAAGACTTTTGTTAATTTTGATTGATGAAGACATGTGAAAGGCTTGAAGGGTCTGATTACACTGAAGTACGGCAAATGGATTTTGAATGAATACGTTTGATGTCAGGTCTGCTGGTTACAGCCAAATCGTCCAAGAACAATAAACTGGAAATGCAGGATGGTAATAACAATATGCAAAGTTCTCAGTCAAATGTCGGTTTCCAGCCAGAGGCAAACAGCAGACGGTGAGGGAGAAAGGCAAAGAGAAATGCTCAGTGTCTCCATATTATAAACATTTAGTAATTTCCCTGAGCTGAATTCTTTTGGCAAATTTAGACTAAAATCATGAATCAGGCTGTCACTCTTTTTTTTCCCATCTTGCCCTCTCTTTCCTTAGACTGTATGCTGATCACACCAATAAATCATATGGTTCTTTTTCAAGAGGCTGGACATTTAAACCTGATTACAGTCACATTAAGATTTTGCAAGGCTATGTTCCCAAGTTCTCCTCTTTTGGAAATTACTGAAGCCTGCAACTTATGTTCAAGTCAAAAGGACCTGTTAGGGCTGATACCTTTTTTGGGTAAAAACCTAAAGGCGTAAACCTAGAGATGATTCTGGTTCCAGGCTGTGGTAACCTTGTCCATTTCTAAGTAGGTACATTGTCTGTCTTAGCCTTCCCACTATGTTCAATGCTGAAGCTGAAACTATGCTCCTTGGCAATCAGCCAATCCTCAGTCCCTTTCCAAGGCCAGCAATGGCATGCTGGCTTTGCAAGCTAAATCTAACAATGTTTGTATCAACACTACTCAGTCAGGATTTAAACATTCAATAAGGAAAAATGACTAAATTAAGTGTGCTTAAAAAGTCCAAATTCATACATGCTACTCTTCTTTCACAGTGCAGTATTTTAATTGCAATGCTTTATATGCGCAGTGTCACGTTTTGGGAATCAAATTTGGAATTGCTGGTTGTTGTTTCACCTCGATAGGCATCTGCAGCTGCAGACTTGGCACTTTATCCTGTTAATATAGATACGTAATTATAGTACATGAGTCTATTAACTGGCAAACAATGTAGCACAAAGATTAGAGAGTAATATTTATATGTCGTGTGGAATTGGGATGCGGATAACCTAGATAACCAGAATTCCAGTGCGAAACACTTCTGCGTAGCCAATTTGTGAATGTCACTTAATTAATTTAGAGACTAGTTCACTGTCTTTAAAGCTACAACATGAAGAAATATTTTAAAGACACAGTGGTGAGGCAGGACTTCGGGTTGGGAGGTGCCAAGGCAAGGTCATTAAAAAAGAAGAGAAGGAGTAAAACAACATTTTCATCACAGAAGTTGAAACATTCGCAATTACTGATGATAGCAGTTCAGCTTGTCCAAGATAATAAGCCCTCTTAAAAATCTGCACTAGATTGGCTGTAATCAACAAGACAAAAAGGTTGGATTAAGGAAGTCCTGGTAATGGTGCCTCTAAGGCTGGCGTGAGTCAAGAGCAGAGCAGGGCACCAAGAAATGAAAATAAAAGACAACTAAGAGATTCACACACATAGTGAAAAATAGTAGGGGGAATGTCTTTGTTGTGGTATTTTCTTTAGCATGAGAGCTAAAAGAAACAAACTTTGTTCATAGCAATCATACGAAGCGCATGTCTCATGGTGACTTGACTGTAAATTTTTTAAATTCAAAATGCAATTTCCTTTTCCCTATGTTTCCCCTGGCAACTACAGAAGCATTGCAAATGTTATAGTATGTCATGCACAAATCTGACTGCTATAGTGTGAGAATATCAAGATTTCCCCTTTATTTCTCCATTGGACCCTTATTATAACTGTAGTAAAGTCATTCAGTTGGTTGACAGTTGGTTACAATGAAACGAGAGGCCTGCTATAAACTAAAATGTTGGAGGACTGTCCCTTGACATAACATCTGCCAGCATGTACACATCGGGATTAGGGTCTATGTATTTATAAGAGCTCTGTTTCAAGTGATCTCAGAGCTTGGAATTTATTTGATTTGTTGAACCAAAATAAATGCCGCTGGACAGGCTATTGTGCGTCAGCTGGGATTTAATCGGCCCAGATGGAATCGAACAGATTTGCGGAGAAATCAAAATAGAAATCGTAATGGAGCCTGTCAGGTTTGGATCCTGGGAGCTGGGCTGTACAAGGGGAAGCCTTCAGAGAGGAGGCTAATCACTTTCAGATGACCAGACTCTCGTCCCAGTGAAGACATGAATGCACGCTGTGTATTCTGTGTGTATTATTGTGCAAATGTGTCCGTCTGTGTAGTTTTCATAGAGGTTCTCTTAATATCTTTTTGACCAAAACAACGAGATGAATCTATAATTGAAGAAATGTGTTCGAAATCAGGTTGAGGCACCTCATCAACCGACGGACACTCTCACACTTTGAAAATACGAAGTGTTTTTCAAAGCAGGGTTGTCTGAAAGTGCATGGTGTTTTATGCATGTGGAGACACTTTAGTTAGTTCAGACATGGCTTTTAACTGGTCTTGGAGACACTGTGCCCTTGTGACATCCCTTAAGTGCTGAGTGTCGCTTTCACTGCTGCCATTTGTCACCTCCCTGTGTCCCATTTTTTTTCCGCGATCCCGATCCAAAACCCCGAAACATCTGGCACTAAAACAGAGGCTCGACTTGATCTCTCAAAAACGCCACATATGTGGCTCCTATTGCACATGGCATCTCAGACTCTCAAACTGTTGGGCTTCTCCTGTGTATCGATATCATAGCGTTCTCTAGCCTTTTAGCCCCTCCTGCTTCACACTCGTGTACTTGTGCCATTATCTTGACCAGGATACCACTCCTTAAAAGCTCATCAACATAGTTTTTTTCTTTAACATGTGGAAGCCCTTCCCTCTCCTTTTTTGGGACTGACACACAATCTCCTTTCTCATGACAGATGACTTCACTCACTCATTCTAGACAGAGCCCTGGATGGCCCCCCTAGGCATGCATACTTAGGGCAAATCCCCAAACACACACTCACACACACATTTGGTGCAGCTGACCTTGTGTAGAGGTTGCAGCTTCGCTAAAACCCCCAAAAGCCTCCTAATCCTGTTCCACCAGGGCCGAGGAATAAACTGAACCCTCCCTTGTCTACCCAGTACCATGCCATTGTCTGACTGAGAGCTGTTCAAGACTAAAAAAGGACTAGAACACATGAAAATCCCCAATTCAATTGAGTGATTCAGATCAAATAGGCTACTTAGCAATGTTCTGTAATACATGCAGGCCTCTGTAAAAAGGCATTTCATGATGAGGTGCGGCCAGACTGCTTATTTTGGCAGTGTTGCATTTTAAACATGTTTTTAACCGTAGTACGTTAGTCGTCATTCTGGCTTGCATTAACAGTGAAACAAGATGCCAGTTTTTTCAGTTATACGGACATCCTCCCTTGCCAACGTCTAATTCACTTTTCAGGAACTGGTTTTTCCGGATTGCACCTAAAGAGTTCCGTTAGGATGGAACTTGTTTGAGTAGGTAAACAGAAAATAGGTCAAAAGATTTTTTGCAGGTGTATGGTTTGTTGTGAGTGTGTTTCACTTCCACGAAGCCAATACATTCCTCCATAATGTTCAGCAAGAGTTGAGCAAGTCTGATTTCTATTTTGTTTTTCCTCTCACAGCTACGGTGTTTTATAAAAAGCCAAGCCAAAAGGTCAGCCGTTGACCCTGCAGAACAGAGTCAGTCTAGTATGTGTTCCTCTGTTTAACTTGAGCTTTTCTCCTGTGATTAAATACCTGGAGCTGTCCAAAGACTACTTCATTTTACTAGGACAACTTCAGCCTTACACTTAATCACGTCTGTATTGTTTTCATGCCAGAAAAAAGTGATTCAGACTTTGCCTTGCTATGCAAAAGCTTCAAGGACTTGCACTTTCAAAGTTTCAGAGTAGAATGTAATCAACATTAAGTTCAAGACATGCTATTGTAAAACCATTGGAACGCAGCCAAACGTTAAAAGTAAAAAAAATGTGTTATGCAAAGCTGCAGGGAAATTCACTATGGGTACCATGTTTAATTATCCAACATAACTCAAAGGACAAAAGGCAAGACTGCACCTGTCTGTGTGTGATGGACATTTTAATGAGTGAGCAGTCTGACAAGGAGAGTTGGCTTCTTATCAACTGTAATAACAAACAGTCTTTACAACCCAGCTACAAAAAGATTGTTTGCTGTTGTGTGTGTCCTGTTGGAATATCTCAGGTCAGTGAGATACTTTTTGTCGGACGTAACCCCACAGCCACATCAGGTTAACAAGTTCCCCCTCGATAGTCGTGTTCCACGTGTTCATTGACCAAGCTAGATATCAGTTCATTTTTCATGATATAAAAGTAGATATAGATATTTTCTCAGACAGTTAAACTGTCATTGTTATGGTTGATTTGATTATGATTGCATTCACACAACTTGAGTGACAGAAGCTGGATATTTCAAACATTTAGGCTAACCCTTACTTTTAGCTAACCATTTAAAACAATTTGACAAACCATGACCTTTAGCTAACTGTTTCACCCATTTATCTGTTTTTAGCTAACAATTTCAAACATTTAAGCTAACCATTATTTTTAGCAAACCATTTCAAACCTATAGCCATTATTTTTAGCTAACCATTTCAAACATTTAGGCTAACCATTACTTTTAGCTCACAATTTCAAACCTTTTAGGCTAACAATTACTTTTAGCAAACCTTTTAAAACAATTAGACAAACCATCACTTTTACCTATTACCTACTTTTAACTATTTCACCCATTTATCTGTTTGGGCTAGCCATTACTTTTAGCAAGCAGTTTGAAACATTTAGGCTAACAATTACTTTTAGCTAACCATTTGAAACATTCAACCATTTGTAGCTAACAGTTTCAACCATTTATCTATTACTCTGACATAATTATTTCAACCATCCGTATGGGTACGTGCAGCAATTCTGTGAATGTTGCAAGCACGCTGTGAATGCCGGCGTACACACATAAACACGTGTTCATCACAGGACATGTAGATAAACAGCACTGTGTGCTTCTAGCTCTGTAATCTCGCTGTTTGACTTGATGCTTTTCATATTTGTCAGGTGTTTAATGTGTGAAGTTCCATCTCAAACTCGGGGAGAGGTCATACATATTTATTTGGTACGCATCTTTATCTTTCATTGTTTCATCTCCTTTTATCTTTTGTACATCTTGTTTTTTGCAGAACGTAGAAACTTCCTTGTCATGTTGCTATTCTCCTCACAGCTTGTTTCGACTGCGGCACCACTCTCAAAAACAGAAACTATGAACCACAGGAAGCCGTAATAGCAAGAAGTTATCTCTTGTATCCCAAAGTCAGCTAACTTTGCCTTGAAGATGATAAGGCTGCTAATAATAAGAGCCTCATGCTTGGTTGTGGACACTCTTGACTGAGGAAGTAATTAAGTTCAAGCAGCTTTATCAGTGGCTGGCCGGAGATGTGCTGTCTTTGTGTGATAAAGAGGAGTTGGTGAGGTATGCCCTTTCTCTCAAGTGTTCACCCCACCCTATTCTTCGCCCTCTACTCCTCTACCGCGCTCTCCAGCTTCATCCACTTTTCACAGGGGGAAGCCCAAAGCGGATCGAGGCTAAACAGCCACACAACTCAGCCATCATGTCACTCATCCCTCAGCCTGTCCCTCCCCGCTCTCCTCAAATGTCCAATCAGGCTAATTTTAGCCCGTGTTCGAGGGCCGCGTTAAATTTGGCAGCGTGTCCCTAAGCGTGCCGTGATGCAGATCCGTTCGTACCGACTGTGAAAGACACACTCCCTCTGTTTTCGTTTTTGCAGCCATGTTCCCATCGGCTTCTCTTTTACAGTGAGCGGAATAAGCATAGGGAGGGCTATATGTGAGGGGCCTACGCACCATGGAGGGAGACATGTGATACAGTTTTTAGGATGCCTTTCCCTTTCAATGACTGGAAAATGAGCTGCTTTTAGCACCCAGACACATAACTGCAAATGTACAGAGGTAGACTACGGTACATTAAGTCACTGCTGCTGAGGTAGTTTGTTATGTAAACACCTAGGTCTCGTGGCGGCTCATTACAGTTATTTGAAATCCACTATAGACATTCACTTTCTGTCCTTGGCAAATACTGAAGGTAAACTGCCTTCATTAAAGAGTTGCCTTTTTACACATACAGTCTTTGGATTTGATAGATTATGATAATATCTGCATTTTCATACCTGAGGCTTGTGGTGGCACTCCAAGAAGACTTAAAAGTGGAAATGAGAATATGATAAGTAAGAAAATGTGGCTCATTATCACAGGACTCCAAGCAAAAGACAGAGTGGAAGGCTTGAACACAGCTGAGCTTTACTGTCTTTCAGCGGCTTCATGGGCATCTCTTATTTCTGCATTGTTACATAAAGCTGTTATGTCTCTTTTACTGTGATGCAGCTATTGGCCTGCAGCTACAATATGTCCCCCTCCCCTCACACACACACACATACACACACACACAAGTCCTGGTATGTTTCTAAACATGTAAACACTTAGGTATTACGAGTACAAGCCTCAGCGGAGAGAGTGCATTAGAATTAATATGTTATGAAGCAGAGAAGCCGGAAGCGACCATTTGTTTACAGTGACGGGCGTGATGAATGAACAGCATGCAGACAGTGAATGTAAAACAAGCCAGCGTTGCACATGGAAATATGCAGAATACTAAGTGGGTCCATAAATTGAATTTGGTTTGGTCTGGACACTTTTTCCTCACTTGCAACAACTGTAAATGCAACTGCATTAGTCACAGTCTGATGTTATGATGTTGTCCAAATAAAAATCATTAGAAAGCAAGAGAAAAGACATTCTGTGTTGGTTCAGATTGAAATCTTCACCACAAACAAGTGATTATATAACATTCCTGTGTGGGTTTTTTTCCACAGACAGTGAGATGCTCCCCATGGACTGCCTGCGTCCTCGTTCTTTTGCTGCCGCCCACCGGGCCTCCATTCAGCGAAACGGTGATGACCCTCGCCTTTCCATCAGCCTGTGTGACCTGAGCCTGCAGCAGCAGGAGGCGCACCTGGAGGAAGATGATGAGGAAGAGGAACGGCTGCAACCCTTAAGCTCCAACTCCTGCCATGTGCCCCAAAACTCTCAGAACTCACAGCTGCTGCTGCCCAGCCATTTGGACACTGATCTGCACCTCCACCCGGTGCACGGCATCCATGTTACAGTGCTGGATAAGCACACGGTGGCGCGGTTGGATCACCGCGGCGACGAGAGGACCCTGGTGTTCACCAGCCGGCCCGTGCGCTGCTCAGAGACTGTGCTTGTGAAGGTGAAGGCGGGCGTCACGCGGCCCGGCGCTCTTTCTTACGGTGTGACGTCGTGTGACCCGGCCACCCTGAGGCCCAGTGACCTCCCATCCAACCCGGAGTCCCTCGTTGACCGCAAGGAATTCTGGGCTGTGTGTCGGGTGGCGATGCCGCTCCACAGCGGAGACATCTTGGGCTTTGTGGTGAACGCAGAAGGGGAGGTCATGATGAGCCATAACGGCATCAGTGCAGGGATGCAGCTTTGTGTCGATAACTCCAGGCCGCTCTGGATGTTCTACGGCCTGCACGACACCATCACACAACTCAGGATTTTAGGTTCGTTCACAGCATCTTTTTTTTTTCTGCAGCTGCATCTTAATTTTAATTTTAGAACAGCTTTATCATCTTAAGCCAAAAAGCCATACTGGGATTTTACCCTAAACCCCTGTTTGCAGTGAGGTGACCGGGACATTTAACTTCTGGGTCCATTCTGAACAAACTCTTCTATTTAACAAATTAGAATAAAAATATATTTAATTAGATTTCCGTTACCAGGTTTGCATCAGCAATAGAGGTAGCTGAGCAGTTCCTTATTAACAGCATTTTTAGCAATAGCTCTAATTTAATCCTGGTTGAAGAAATGTGAACATGTCCCACAGATCTTCACAGGATGTCATTTGTAACTTTCCATTGAGAAGGTAGCGCAGTCTGTGATCCTGCTGCGACCTTTGGAGGCTGAATTCCCACTCAGTCGAGTCATGAAATAGTTTCCCCCTCCTTTGCTGTCTGGGCCGACTTTTTATCAACCCGTATATCTCTTGGGAATTTGCATTCTACCCCCACAGTTCGCATATGAATGTTAACTTTGTATTTTCAGTTGAACAGAATTTATGTCAGCGCCGTTTGATTCCCGCAGATTTCACACAACGATAACGCAGCATTACCTGAAGCTACCCTGAAGTTTATCATGCCTGGTGCTGAGATTGTGGCTCCCTAGATGTGGGACTGCATGCACAGTTTAGGACTGTCTGACTCGAAGTTAGCAGAAAGAGAACATATAATGGCTAACAGGTTCAGGGGCTGCTGGTTTA
The DNA here is from genome assembly GCF_017976325.1 of Chelmon rostratus. Lineage (NCBI taxonomy): Eukaryota > Metazoa > Chordata > Actinopteri > Chaetodontiformes > Chaetodontidae > Chelmon > Chelmon rostratus. The sequence goes on along the minus strand of NC_055668.1, from coordinate 16,160,656 downwards.
ATGATAAGCAGTGGCTGTATGTTTTTGGAATAATTTTCCTCTCCAAATTAATTTCTTTGTTTTGTTGATTTTAAAAGCAAGACCACGCAAATGCTGATGATCACAGGCTGAGGATGCTTTTGGTGACGTGTGGAGAAGCATAATTTTGATGTAGCAATTTTAATCTAGTCTGGAGAATTTAAAGAGTCGACGTGAAAAAATGAACCCTCTGATATTGCTAAGAGTTTATTTTCAGGGACATTTGACTTAGAGGTAATTAAGCTTTACCACATTTTTGTGCGAGTCCATTTTAAGTTTGAAATATTTAGTAAGACTTGCTCAGTTTTAAAGCTCCTGCACTTAAGGATTTTAAATTCTCTATTTTTCATAAGATGGAACCCCAGCATTGCTTAGACTTAGTGTATTATGATGTGACTGAAATACTGCAGAGTGCAGCAGGCACAGGCGTGAGTGCTTCTGATTTGTTTGCAGCCACTGCAGATAAATACATTCATCTTAATTCTTCAGAGGCAATCTTCCTCCACTACAGCGTTGTCTTCTGGCTACGTCGATAATGATTCTATCCCAAAAAACTTAGCTGCCTTTCACAGGAAATCTATAATTACCGGAGAAGCTTCAGAGCTGGTCAAAATGCATCAGTTTGTTAGAATTTGTTCATTCTTGTTCGCTTCTGAATTGCAGTGTCTCTTCTCCTCTTTCATGTAGTCAGTCAGACCCAGGCTGAGGAGGTTATTTCTGTCTTGCGTGGGCTCCCAGCAGCCAGCATTATGTATCGAGAGGGGGGCCGTGATAGCTCCTTATGATGCCCTCCATATGCATTATTAAAATGTAATTGCATGGAGGTTTGAGATGCTGGGTTTTCCACCCACAGCTCGCTCTCTTCACACTGGTCCTCCCATCGTCTCCGTTCTTCCTCTTTTCCTCTTGCGCCTTCTTACATCCCCCCCTCCCGATTCTTTGGGGTGAGCGTTCTTCGAGTCATTACCCACTCCAGCTGTGGGGAGTGCATTTGTGACGTCTCTGCTCACCCACTCGCTGCATCCACACACCATGAGTTGCCATGGAGACATCTAGCCACTGAGGCAAGTGACAGTTTGTCATGGCTGGGTGTTGTCAAGCCTGTGAAGTGGAACAGATGGGAGTCTGTTGCTCTCACGTGGTCATTTTGTCCGTGTTATCCTGGACGCCAAGATTTTTTAATTTCCTGTTAGATATTTAAAATCAATAATGGCCTTCGGTAGTCGTGTGTATCCTCATTGCAGCTGTCCTGCTGTGGTTTTACAGCTGTAATCTTAAAGCTGTAATCAATATCTTTATATTAACAACTGCTGACTACATGTATATGGAAGGGGTCACTCTTAGTGTCAAACCTACAGAGAATTATCACCTCACTCACACAGCTCTCTTCAGCTCTACGGAGCGCTGCAGCGTTTTGAACTCAACTTAATATTTTGGTTCACACTCGTCGCTCTAATAGCAGCGATTTCAGCCACATTAGGCACCTGTTTTCAGTGGAAAAAAGTACTATACCACACAGAGACTAGCTGGTGAAAACAGTGGAGCATTTAGCTACTAAAGAGCCAGATATTTACCTCAGGAGTTGGTGGAGACCAAAACTGAGTAAAAAGGAGAGTGAATATTGATACTAATATTGATACTAATACAGGTCTGTGTCTGCTGGTTGTGTAAAAAGCCACTGTATCAACTGCCATCAAGTTTTCCATATATTTGACATTTACAGCCTGGCTCCTTTCAGACACTAACAGAAAAAGAATTGGCTGGATGGGCTGTGGCAGAGATCTCTATATTTGATGAGCAAGTGTTGAAAGCCACCACTGGAATAGCGAACCACAAATAAGCCTCCCGTACTGCCTGCATAGCTAAAGACGTCCACATACTCGTTCCTGGTGACACAGCCTGCAGTAAATTCATAATATGAGAGAAGATGAAAGGTCCCCTTGATGAAGGGGTACACGAATAGACGTGAAGGTTATCCATTCTTCCTTATTAGAGTTGACCAAGACATTTGCTAACAGCTGGGCTGCCACACAGGTCAGGTTAAGTAGGTAATGGAAGGGTGTATAAATGCTACTGTATGCAAGTATGCCTCTGTATCTCACTCTAAAATATGCTAACATAAAGGATAAATAAATAGATGATTCTGAAAAAAGCATGTCTCAGCAACAAACATTCCCATTCCTGCCCTCCTTAAATGTAGTCAAATTATGGAAAGGTTTTTGTATGGACTGAAACAAGTCCTGCATTCATGCAGACTTTGCTCCATCTGTCAATTTTTTAGCAGCAAACGGGTTGTTGCATGACTAAAGAGCTACTATGGTTTGTTTACGTAGGCTGAAATCGAGGCTGCAGTGGTTGGAGTGGTCCGAGGAAAAGGCATCAGAGCTCAGTGCAATGGATCAGGGCTGCTGCAGTTATGCAACAAACTGTATACATTTTTGTGCTACCAACAGACCACATAAATATGCCCTTTTCTTTTTTTAAGCCAACAGTATTTCACTTTTTCTGCAATTTCTCACCATATGTGGTTCTTTATTTCCTGTTCCTCCGCTCTGCACTGTCATTGTAGGAAAATGTGTATAAGCAAGTTGTGGGATAGGATGTACACCACCAATATTAGATCATTTGACACATGGAAGGATGGTGGTGCCAAGTAAGTGGCCATCCTGACGGTGCAGCAATATTTCTGCCATGGTCAGTTGAAGGACAATGTGTAAACAACAATGCCGTGTGCCTGCCAGGCAGAATAGATCAGAATTTGTCTGTGGGATCGGGGTCGGTATTCTCGTCCGCGAGGAGAGATAAGCTGCCAATATGAGAACTGATGTCAGAGCCGATGGTCATGGGGTACGGATGGGGTTAGATCATACAGGACAGGCAACAGATAGAGTGTGGAAGCGTTTTGTACCCTACCCAGAGGGATCATGGGCTCATGAAGGAGGAAGGAGGAGGGGGAGGTGTTTGGCCTCTCTGACGAGACTACACCGACTCATCGGCGCTTGACTCACTCACACACACCCACACACAGACGCTGTGGACTCACAAGTCATCTGCTCGGTGATAGAAAAGATTTGATGTGTGTGTGTGTGTGTGTGTGTGTGTGTGTGTGTGTGTGTGTGTGTGTGTAAGAGAGACAGTGAGAGATGCAACAAGACATCCACTCTCCTCCATTTGCTAATTATCAGCTCTGACTCAACATGCGCAGTGTGAATGATGGAAATATTTCATTCTCAGTCACGGAAGCATTGCTTTGGCTCTTTTGAACACAGAAATCTCTTGCTTTCATAGATCATCTTTAGCGTCTCTTCTGCACTTTCAGGCTCATCTCTGCACCCGGACCTTCGAGGGCCGTCGGTCCCCAGCTCCCCATCCTGCACGCCCAACACCCCCACGATGCTTTGCAGCGGCAACTCTGAGCCCAACCTCAACACACCGTTGAACATCAACCTCAATTCAAGCCTCAACTCCAACTACCATACAGTCTTTTCTTCCTCCACAGGTTCGTCCAAGTGTTCCAGTTTACTCCTCTATCCTTTCCAGGCATAAACTGTGCAAAGAGAATTCTGTTTTTTCTGTGATAACTATATATATATATATATATATACACACACACACACACACACACACAAGCCAGGCCACCAATTCAAGCATTTACATATGCCAAGCATTTCCTGTCCACTTTTTTTTTTCTTGTTGATCCCTTTTGTTGCTAATGAAATTGATTAAAACACAGACATGCCGGAGAGCACGCAAACACCGACTGAACAGCGCCAACACATCGACTCACAATCCGCATGTTAGCACATGAGCCAAATATTTACCTTGGTGATGGGAACCAGTGATCCTCGATGTCAATGCAGTCCCAGGCTGCAGACAGCATGACAGCAAAGCTCCTGGCAGATAATGGAAGCAGAAGGAGCGAGGACTGAAACGCAATTATTCCCCCATGAAGTCGTCCTGAAGCTTCATTAGCAGAGACTAACAGTGGGCAGGGTATTGACAGCTTAAATAAAAGGTGCCTTGGATACATGGTGCAGTTAGTGTGTGTCTGCCTGAACTACCTGGAAGTTTCTTCCATTTTTCGACAATTTCTTGCTCTGTTATCTCACACTCCCAAACACGCCTCTAATTTGTTTTTCTCTCGCCACCTCAGGTACAACCCCGAACTCTCCGTTCTCCAGCCACCCAGAGTCCCCCACCTTCCCGTCCTGCTCGGGCTCGTGGAGTGACGAATGCACCATTTGCTACGAGAATGCGGTGGACACGGTCCTTTACGCCTGTGGACACATGTGTCTCTGCTACACCTGTGGCCTCAAACTCAAGAAGATGGCCAACGCGTGCTGCCCCATCTGCAGGAGGACAATCAAAGATATCATCAAGACCTACAGGAGCACGTAGGCTTGTGTCGGACCATGTGTCGCATTGTCAGTTCGGCTCAGAGGTGGTCAAAGCCATGTGAGACTTCGTAAAGACGGACATGGCGCAAGTGAAAGCCCCACTTGTTTGTGTGTGCAGTCTGGCTCAGGTACTCCACAGCAGGACTTTTTCCCTATGTTATGTCTAATGCACATCCCTGGAAAGCTCACAGCCGCTCCTGCCCGGGATGCCTCAGACCATCAGAGAAAAATAGTGGGATCAACTGCAGTGACTGCAGACAGGCCAAACACCTCCCACCTTGACCTACTATCCAGTGACTGTGATTTGTGCATCTGCGGAAGAGAAAGAGCAATTTGAAGAATCTGTCCCACTTCCTGTAGAGCTACCCTTCATTCTGCAGGTGATAGCGCTGCTGCTAGCTAGTTTTAGACAAGGTAAAATTGTCCAGAGCTGCGGAAGAAACAAGGAAAACAAATCTGCGGTTTCACTAGCTGCTCCTTCACTGCTTGTCAGAGAGCGTTGGGTCAAAAAGTGTTGTTTTAGGGTAAGAATCCATTCTCTACTAAATTTGAGGGAAAATCAAGGTTTCCTGAATGCTTCCAGAGCTCGGTGAGGAATTAGTAAAAAGACGTTTTTGTGGTGAAAAGTTTTGAATGCTCCTAAACGCGCCTAAACCTAAAGGGTAAAGAAATCCTTAAAGGAACTCCGTTGTGTAATAAGTGAAGTGGTTTGTCGGATGAATCACTACCTGCTGTGCTTGTGTGAACTTCAGCAGGGTGAGATTGTGCGAAGGGTGAAAAAGTGTGAACGTTGTCACCATAGAAGGTCATGCTTGCTGTGAATGAGGATGTAAATCAGTGAAGAGGGAGCGCGGGAGGATGTTGTACGTTTGGGATGGAGACAAGGGAGGAAGGGGCACCCTCGCTGAGCGTCTGCACATCGTTTCAGCGCAAAGAAAGCGTTTGCTCACTCAGGCACACCAGATACATCAGAAGTTTGTGTGAAGGCCTGTAAAATGTGGGACCTGCATGGTTTGCATGTCCTGCTTCTTGGCAGCCGACCCCGCCATCTCTGGCTGCTGCTCGGCGCGCCGGCTGGATGCTGTAATTGGACAAAAGTAATTGAAAATAAACACTGGTGGGCAGTGAAGTATTTTTAAAATGCTGAAAGAGCACACAGGGATGACAAATCAATATCTTAATCACTGCAAAAAACCCACGCAACACTAATTTACAGATGGCTAATTCAGGTTGCACTCTCGTTCATATGTACATTCAATAAGAACATGATTATTTGCTTTCAGTGACGACATTTCAGCACACTGTGTCTTCAAGTGGAAAAAAAATGTGCAGTGTGCAGTCAGTTACAAGGATGTAGCTTGTTATTGTGGGAATTTCATTTGCATTATCAGTTTCTGAGTGCTGCTCTCTGTGGGTAAAAGCAAACTTCAAGGACATTTTCACTTGACTAATCTCATGCATTATGTACTGCTTTGAATTGTTAAGAAATACAAGCTATTTTCAGGTGTAATTTTGGCCTTGATGAAACATTACTCAGTAATTTGTAAAGCAGTAAGTGCTTGATTTGTTTGTTTTCAAGGTGTTAGCTTCAGCCCAAGTCATCTCGCCGCCGCGGAGGGACAACTAGCAGCCGTGTTGTGTTATGTTTGAGTCACAGTTAAGTTTTCTTGTGTGCCTTTAAAAAGAGAAGTCCGGGCAAACGTTGGTCTGTTAGGCTCCTTACTGTGAAAACCGAGGCTCATGTTCATCTTAAAGTCACTGTTATGTGATTGTGACACGAGCAGGTGTAACCGCACAGCCTACCGGCACGAAGCCAACATTTCGGCGTGCTCGATATCATCCTGTGAATTTATTCACTGCTCGAGATGAAATGTTTGAATATCGCCTTGTCCCTTCTGCCACTGCATTGCATAATACTGGAATTTTATTGCTCAGCCTTTACATTTCTACCTGTTTTTGTTTTTCCTCCTGACCAAATATGACCTTGCAGAAATAAAACATTGTGAAGGATTTTTGATAGAAAAGCAGTATCGATGAGTGTAATATTAACTGTACATTATGAGGTTTATTTATTTTGTCAATGCTACTATTAAGACTTCTCACTGTTGTTTTATATGTATGGCTATATTGTCCAAAAAGTAAGAATATTGTTTATCGTATTGTTGCATAGTTAAAGATTATAGACAACTTTACTTCCCTGCAAGGCTTTGTGGGTCAGCTGATTTTCACGTAAAGGAAAAGTTTGACATTGCGAGAAGTGTGTTCATTAACTTTCTGGTGCTGAATTAGATGATCGATACCACTCTCCACTACATTTACTCAAATACTGCACTTCAGTACAATTTGGGATGCAGGAGTGGAGTATTTTAACATTCTGCTTCACTATCAATGTACTATTTTTATAGCAATGTATAAGATGACCATGTGAAAATGTAATATAATATTGTGAAATTGCTGGTACATGAACATACAGAGACTATTAGCATTAAAACTGGAAACAAGGGGAAACGGCCTGTCTGGCTCTATCCAACGGAAACAATATAGGCCTATCAACACCTCTGAAGCTCACATCCAGAAACTCTGCTGGATGTGGATCTCTGCTGGTTGCCTGTTGCAGCAGGCTAGCCAAAAAATAGTCCAGCCAAGCAAAGCACACATCCCCTGTGAACCTGTGAATTTGAAGTTTTTACACGGTTCTAAAGAAGCAGCCCTGTTGAAAAAAATATTACACTTAAAATATGACTTTTTGAAGAATGTACTATGTACAGTTTGTGCTATTTTTGTGGCCTTCAAGTATACTTAAGTGTACTCAAGTAGTCTTCAAGTATACTTGAATTGTAAATATTATTCTAAATTGGCACAACTTGCAGTACAATTATATATCACCGACATGTTGGAAATATACTTAAATATAGTTAAAAGGAAGGGGAATTAAAGTACACTTTAATTGAGCATGCTAATATTGTGTTACAAAGGACTTGAAAATAAGTATATATTTCAGAAGTACAATTTATTGCTCTGAAAGTATTTGTGATTTATTACATTTTTTAAAAGTACAGTTTATACACTTACAATGAAGTACACTTTTTATAAATATTTTGAAATACCACTTTGAGTATTACAGAATTACTATATTCATTTATAATACATTTAAGTAGAACTTAATGGCATCTGTTTAGAAGTACACTTTTAAAAAATATATGTCAAACAAACTTTTAAATTGAGCACAAAAAGTAAAGTGTACTTGTAATGACTTTTCTATACTTAAATGATATTTCTAATACACTAAAGTACAGTACTGTTTCACCTGGGAGGATATAATGTGTTAATTGTTGAGCTTCAGAAGTGCTTGTAGGCAGATGTTGAGCCAGGCTAGCTGTATCCCCCATTTTCTTTATGCTAAGCTAACAGCTCACCACTAGCTGTAGCCACTTAATATGAGAGTTGTGTCAATCGTTTCATGTAACTCTTAGAAAGTGAATGAGCACATTTCCCAAGATGTCAAGCGTTTGTTTTGATACCATGAACAAAACTATGGTCTTAAAAGGGAATAGAACGCGTCGAGTTGGCATCGGTCACCTATTAGTTAATAAAATTATGTTTGTCCTACTTGTGCATATTTAAATTATATCTTGAATTTGTGTTGTAGTGAAGCAGGCGTGTGTAGTTCCCGTATGGCCATAATTCTGACAGCCCATTTTTTCCAAAAGTGACCAAATATTTGCTGTTGAAACAAAACCATCAAGTTGTAAGTGAAGGTGGGCACTGTGCATTTAGGACAAGAAAATCAGCTCGTAACTTTGGTTTCCTGGGCCTGGGATCTCTATTAGTTGTTAAAAAACATTCTTAAGTGGTTTAATTATGTTCAGTTTGTTAAATAAAGTTTCAATTTGACTCACTAGCTTTGTGCCTGTTAATATCTCTTATTTATTCCATGAAATAAAGTACATTTTGAGCCCATACAGCTCTTCTTCAGGTACAGAAGAAAGCCAATCCCCTGCTTTGGTTCAGGCATCTGACTCGAACTGCAATAACAAGTTAAAAGTGACCATTCCCATTTCACAGCTACAGTGCTTATTGTGTTTTATGCACAGCGGGAAAGTGAAGTCAATCTGGCACAAAAGATGGGGAATGAGAGAGCATTAGTGCAATTACCTTTTCCCAAAACGTACATTATACAAATGGTTGATGTAACCTCTTAGGCAAGAAAATTCAAATTGCGCAGAACAAAAAGGCAGCCATCTTTCAGATGCCTTACACCCGACACAATCACTCACCACAGTAGTATACTTGACTAACACCCAGCCATATACTATATGAATAACAAAGGCAAGGGCTTTTAGTAAACAGCTATAACTCACAGAGAAAGTGTTTAGAGTCGTGGTATGTAGACCTGGCCAGAGCGAACATCATCTGTTATTTACTACCCTGTGGGCCTGGCTCTAATGCAGCACTGTTTTATGCTGCACTCAAATAGGCACAAACACAGCCTGTGACGTCCGGACATGAAACAGGCATCAGCGGCTGCCGTTCATGACCAAGTGTTCTCAGAGTTGAGAGGGAAATACACAGCCTGGGTCTGTGACAGTGACATGAATACAGTATATCTCACCGGTGTCTGTGTACACACAGACTTTCCACCCAGACCTCGCAGTGAACCTGGCTGCCGGCCTTCTGAAGGCTTAAGGGCTTGGCAGACTTGTTTGAGCTGTGTTGTGGTATCTCTTCTAGGCAGCTGTTTGGTCAAAAACAAACTCTTTCTATTAAGGTATCAAATTTGTATTCCGAAAAAGCACGACACTATTGATTATGAATTTTAACTCGACTTCAGACAGTCAGAATTTGAGTTTTCTCCTCTGTTGTAGTTAAGGCTTTAAGCTTCTGATGTTCAGCGTGATGTAAAATCTTTTCCTCAGTCTGCTCCGCAGTGTCGGGGGACAGACTGTGAGAAGAAGTGCAATTATATTAAAAAGTACAACTTTGTTCGTAGGCCAGATCAATCGAGGGATCTCGCCCCGACACTATCTAACGACTGTGTTGATGAAGACGGAGGTGAAGGTTACTGTGAGGTTGCGCTCGGCCTGCAGTGACAAGCTGAGTGCTGCTGCCCTCCAGAGGCCACAAACTGCTCCAGCACCTTCTGCACAGAAACCCATCAGTTATGTGTTAGAGCAAAAATGTTTTCAATGCAAGTGAAAGGACGCACCTTTCAACCGCCCTATCAGTATAAACATTTATACATTTTATGAATGATAATGAAAATAGACTGGGGGAGGTTAATTCATATTCATGATCACTATTTTTTTGCTGGCAGATCCAACATATTTAGTTTTAACCTTGAAGATGTTACAAAAAAAAAAACAAAAAAAAAAACTGAAACTAAATCAATTTTCTGTACTTTTCTAGAATTATGCGCTGTATGTGATGATCTGTATTCATTTTTTCAAACCTTTTCCCCATTCTCTAATAATAACATACACCTCTTGACTGAAGGTCTACTTGCTACTCTAAGTTTTCTCAGAGCTTTAAAACACATCTTATGATCTTCATCGGTTGGCTCGGCTGTCAAACTAATATATCGAAGGTCAAGAATTAACCACAGCACTCAGTACACATTACAGTCTTGAGTTTTTCACCACACCGTACAACAACGTCTGACACAATGACTGACAAACTACCATCACATTTGAAGTTGCAGGCTTCTTGGGGTGTCTTTGTCTCACTACACATCTTGCGTTTCCTTTTTCCTCTTTCCACCTCCTGTGATTTACCGTTTGCATGAAAACACGAATGAATGCAAACTCTGCACGAGCACAGCAAGCAAACAAAGCGAGAAAGCAAATACAGACTTAACACAGAGCCAGCAGAAAAGCATGTTATAAAGATGATCAGCAGGCACCCATAACTTGGTTCCAAGCCAGTGAGTGTAGTATGAATGTAGAATTCCCAATAGAGGAAACAGCCAGTGGGATGGACATATTTCACATTAAATTCCTATGGGCTGTAAATCTTATTATATTTCAGGCACCAAATCCAATATATCAGCAATATGCGGTGTCTGACACTGGAAAACTGCATCAGTGTTTTGATTTGGTGTTTCTCTGATTATAGCTGAAGGCGACAATATTATAGACTACAACTCCTCAGTGGTAACTTAAACTTTTGCTTTGTCAGTTGATGCTAAATTAAGCAGCCCAGTGACCACAGAATGAAAACCATCTAAGGTTCTCCTGAAGCAGAAGTCGCTGGAGGAGGCCAATCAAAGTGAACTGCACCACTATCTGGCTCAGTGCTGTGGGTAAGAAATGAAAGGGATGCCGTGCAACCAAGTGTGATCTAATTTATTTGCAAAACAGCATCCAGCTGGTCCAGCACTTCAGCTGTATTGCATATGCACAGATGTGAGTTTATAGATATAAACACATTCAATATTGAGAGCTTTCACCAAGGCAGAAAGCTTTTAATGCAACAGAACTGAGAGGCTCATAACCTGTAATTCTGGCCTGTGGTAAATTTTCATTATAGCTACTGTTAATTATACACACTGATTTGCAATTAATTTAGCAGTTGATTACTCCCATCTCTCACGCCATGTGGAGCATTAAAGGCCAACTGATTTTCTGTGTTTGTCTGCTGCAGCAACACATATGCAAAAAGGGTGAGATTTCTTACATTTGTTGGTTTTGTGATGGCACCCCGTTTGCTTTGATTCGACAGAATACTGTTAGGGTATCTGGCTGCCAGGTGTGGACCTTATTTTGATACAGCCAATCAAATCTTGCATTAAGCAGTGACATCAGCGCTCTATCATTGGCAGAGCAGAGCAGCCACAATGAGCGAAACAGCAGTGTGCTATTCACAGCCCAAGAGCCATAGACTCTGAACAGTAACATTAGCTTTGGTGCTAAAGTCTTCTTAACAAATATTCACCTGGGAAAAGTCCATTACTGCTGTTAGTTTGCAGGCTTAGCTAGCTAATTAGCTGCAGCATATTAAACAGCATGTAAACTTACCTGCAAATGTCCCTCTGGTCCAGTTAAATGCTTCTAACATTAACAACACACTGTCTGCCCATGACATTTAGGCTCCAACACGAGTTTGTTTACTTTGTCTCTCCTTCCCTTCAGTGCTAACACCGACATTAAACAGTTATGTAGGTTAAGTAATACATAAACTGTTGGAATTATTAGATAATGTTAAGGAATAAGCTGTCAAAATAGTTTACAGAGATGAATACATAGTTGAAATAGTTAGCTAACAGTCATGGATAAACAGTTGCAATCGCTAAACGCAATGGATTTACAAGCTGAAATAGATAAATGTAATGGATAACAGTTGGAATAGTTATCTTAAATTAATAAACAACTGAAATAGCTATAAAACAGTGGATAAACAGTTGAAACAGTAAACTAAAAACAATGCATATAAAATTTGAAATAGCTAATTGTAATGGATAAACAGTTTATATAGTTAGCTAAAATATTGGATCAATAATTAAAACAGATGGCTAAAAGTAACAAATAAACAGTGGAAATAGTTTGAATAGTAATGAGTAATTAAAAGTAATGAATAGTTTTAGTTAGCTAAAAGTGAGGGATAATAGTTGAAACATCCAGTTTCTGTTACTAGTGATACAAATGCACTTGACCAGAGCAACCTAAACATTGCTAATTTAACTGCATGAAAAAATACTGTAAAAATATCCCCTTTTAATATTGTTAAATAACATGTGGTTTATAATCCATTCATAAGAACATATTTGGAGCATGGCGGTTGGCGTTGATGAAGAGGTACTTGTGCTAATCTGACAGGATGTGGGAGTGCATGTCAGAAAAGGTTGCATACCATTGTAAGAGGACCAAACCTGATGTGTGGGCAAATAGTAACTATGAGTGATGAGAATTTAAAAAAAAAAAAGAAAGAAAGTACCGATGATTGTTCAAAAGTGCATTTATTTAATTCGTTCTTTTGGCACTTCAGTTATCATCACTGGTCACACAGTTAACATAAAACAAAAGTGAGCATCCCAGTACTACTGCAGCTGAAGAGTTACGTCAAATTTACTGCCCAGCAGAAATTCAAAATGTTATCATGACTAAAAGAGCAGTTTTTAGAAATGTTTCAACGGTTGTGATTTTTTTAATCAGTAAATTTCTTAAAATAATAATAAAATAAGTAATATGATTTTTAAGCAATGAATAAATATCATTTTCACTGACGTTTTGATTTTGGACAATTAGCCTCTGAAATGAAAAGAGTTTCAGGGGAGATCGTCAGGGATTGTTTTTACATTTAAGGATAAGAAAATACTGTCAGAGATGCTCACAAATTGTTTCGTTAGGACAATATTATACAATTAAGTGGATAAAATATTTCACATAAAGGTGACATACAGTATAAAGAGATATAAAAAAAAAACATGCAAACAGACAGCACCAAGATGAGACTAACACAAAGCAGCTTTGGCAACAACTGAGATTTTCTTAACAGAAAGGAGGAGAAAAAGGTTTAATTTCAACAGCTCAAGGCATCGTCAGTATAATGAATCATTTCAAACATGCAGTAAGCTTTAAATGCTTAAAAAGTTTTTAAAAATTACATTATAAACTTACAGAGAAAGGTTCAAGTTAAAGGTAACCACTGTAGAATATCATTAAATCATTCTTCCACTCTGGTGTTCTCTTTGGCTCTGTCATTAAGTCCCAATATACTGCTCCTAATGCGACGTCTCAGGCACTGTCTCATGTAGACTCATTTCACCAGATGTCTCATTTTATTTCAAAGTCGGGCTGCTCTTTTTTGGCAAAGGTACCGGGTACGATTTCAATCCTGACTTAACGTCTTAGGGTTAGCCTTTTTCACAAAATAAATGCATCTGTTTGAGTAGTCTTTACACGCATGTTCAGAGTTCTGCCAGCTCCACACATGAGCGCTAGTGCTTTCTCTCGAGGTAATTTGAGGGAACCCATCCCTTCCTTTGTCTGCCATTGTCTAGAATCTTGCAATACCACCATCCATTGGGGTTTCTATCCAGGACCTCCAGACTCGTCCCCTCAGGAAATCCCATGGTCTCCTCGTCGCCATGGTAATCTGCTATGGAGACATACACCTCTCTGAGGTTGTTATGGATGATGTGGGGCTTGGGTTTCACTGTGGATACAGGGAGGGCATTCCTCTGAGAGCTGAGGCCAAGGGATTCAGAGCTACCAGTACCAGATCTGTTCCTGCTGGGTAGTGCTATGTTGTTTGGCGCCGGGCTACGTGGCACAGTGCCGAAGGAGGCATTGCGTCGCACTGTGGGGCTGGCACGAGGGTGGTCTGTGGAGTTGAGGGACTCGTTTCTCCTGAGAGAGCCAACAGGGCTGGGACCATCCCTGATTGGGGCTGAAATGAAGACAGACTGAGGTCTGACAACCTGCTGCTGTTTGGCACTATTCTGCTTCCGTGAACCGAACAAGCCAGTGGGTTTGGAGAGGCCACCTGGAGGCTTGGTCGGGATGGGTGGGGTTACCTTCTTTAGGTTTTGGTTGATGTTGTTCAGCGCCTGCACCCTTTGTTCATTCTTCTCAAGGCTGTTGGACTTACTGAGGCTTCCAGGTTTAGTTGGGGTGCCATCAGATTCCGACCCTGCCATGTCATCTTGTTGCCTGATGGGCTCCAGGTAGTAAGTTGGAGCCCAACCCTCTGCATCTCCCCAGCGGACATACCACCAGCCACTCTCCTGCTTCTCCACCACTTCAACTTCTACTCCAGCGGGGAAGCTGAGCTCGGACTCTTGGGCTTTCTCATATGGATCTGTGGTGCGATACAGGTTGCAGCCTTCCAGGTCAGAGTCTCCCCGGCTTCCTTTAGAATAGATGGAGGAGAGATCGGATGTGCTCTGAGAGGAGAAGGAGTCCTCTGAGGAGATAACTGAAGCTGTCTCAGAGTCCTCGCCTTTAGCTTTGGTGCCGTTCTTCAGCTGCCCTGTTGGCCGCAGCTGTCTTCTCAAGGTGCTGATGTCCATCTTCTCTGCACTAGATGCCTTGGCTAGTTGTGGTTTAGGCCTCACCACTGGCTTTAGTTTACAAGAAGACTTGGTGGAAGAGAATGCCTTGGTTTCCTCTTGGTCTTTCTTGGTTCTGGACAGATCTGGAGTTGACTCAGTGGAGGCAGATTTAAGACTGGCTGCCTCCTCAGCTTTGGCAGAAAATGGGCTCCCATTCAAGTCGATCTTGAATTTGTTACCTGGAGGTCTCCATCCACCTGATGTTGGGTTTGCAGTCTTGCCAGTTTCTGACAAAACACTTGTCTTGGAGGAATTTGAGTCCCTGCTGCACTGCCTCTCTGGTGTCTCCCTGAAAGGCCGGAAGCCATCATTCTCATAGATACACTCATCCTCTCCCTCGGCCTCCCCCTCTCCTTCATGGCCATCTTCAAAAGACTCACCCATCTTGAAGGACGCACTGTGGAGTGAGGAAGCCGGAGAAGGCTTGGAGGACAGGTGGGATCCCTTTTCGGAGGAAGTATCCTCATTCTTTGCATCCACCAAGGACCCTTCTCCCCTCAGAAACTCAAACTCAGATTCCAGGTCCAGATCACCAATGGCAGGGACATCATATTCTGGCTCTTCATACACTGGCCTCCCAGGAGATACAGGGGACTCTGGTGCTTCAGACCCAGGGCTGCTGGGAGGTGCGGTCTCCACTGAGTCCTGCTTTTTGACAGGTGGGGCTGGGGGTGGAACTTTTGGGCGGCACAGAGTGCTTGTTCTGCGATTCAGGTTTGGCTTTTTGCGCTTGTCAATGTAGGAACAGGGAGCCCAACCTTCCTTCTCTCCTATCTGGACATACCACCAACCACCAGAGTTCTTCTCAATGACCTAAAATACATATTCAAAAAGAGTTTTAGTCTCTCTTTAAAGGCATTTTTGTACATTTTCATTTGATTTGGATTTAGAAGGCAGAGTTGTCACTGAGCTAGGATGAATAAATTAATTTAGCAAAAGATATATAGTCAGTCAAGATTGTTGTGCTAGTGAAGTTTACCATGAAAAAGGGTGCTTACCTCTGCTTTCTGTCCTCCATTGAAAGTGATACCATCAGATATACAGGACTGGAAATCTGCAATGGTGTAATACTCTGCTTCAACTGTAGGGGGCTCTGGTGGGGATGGCAACTGAAATCCCTGAGCACAAATTAAATTTGCATTGTTAGACATACTATGAGTGGCTGAAGGTAACTCAAGTACTGTATTTAAGTCTAGTTTAGAGAGTATTTCCATTTAATTTTATATTTAAACTCCACTACATTTATCTTACAGTTGTGGTAACTATTTGCTTTTCAGATTAAGATTTTACATTCAAAAGCATACGATAATCTTATAAAATAAAGCATATTGTCAAAGACTTGGACCAGTTTTCAGCTTTCTTGACTTGAGGCCCCTTAATAAATAAATAAATAAATATTCAAATGTCTACAGTTCCTGGTTAGCATTTCCACCAAAAAGAGATTTGACCTTTAAACTTCTGAGATGGTTTCATTTAAATAATTGTTTCAGGCACTACAAGGTAAAATGATTTTTTATTTCACACAAGCACAAAAGCAAAGATTAGAAAAGAGTCCAAGAACTGAATACAACATTTGCTCGCTGAACTTTTTTTCTGTTTTTTCTTTTTTCGAGCCCATTGATCATCTCATGGCCCCTCACATTTATCTTGTGAGACTTAAGAGGGGGCCTGACCACTAAGGACTGGACAACAATATTTAACTTTATATGGAGTAGTAAAAACCAATAAAACCAGTAAAAACTCAACCAGCTACAGCAGTAAAATGCTGCTTCCACACTGACGCATTATAATGCATGGTACTGTACATATAAGTCACAAGTGAGCAATTTTAATTTTGATACTTTAAGCATATCTTTAAGCATATCTTCTTCTAATTAAGCATATCTTCTTACAATTAAGTAGAATGATTGCAGATCATTTAAATTTAATGGAATATTTTATACTAATGGACTGGTACTTTTACTTTAAGGATCTGAATAGTTTCTTCCACTATTTGTTGTTTGCTTTGTTTGTTCCTAATTCTTTGTACGACAAAAAAGCCGCAGATATCAAAGTCTTGTGCATCACCATTCATTGCAATTAAATTCAATACACACATTATGCCTCTGATGAGCCTTTTCATTACTCTTTAACCTAGAACAGAAGTAAAGACTGTACACTGCCATTTAAAATTGCTCACAAGGGGCTATATTTATTAGCGGCTATAAACGCAGCCTTTCAAGCAGCATGAACTTCAATCAATAAAAGCTACTTAAATGACTGGATGACTGGAGGGATGGATGGATGGCTAAAATATCAAACACTTACCAGGGTTGCATCTCTTCGAGGAGGAGGTTTTTGCCTGAGAACTGGGGAACCTGTGAAAAAAATCACAGAAGAAAAACATGCATGATGCATGCTACATTTACAACATTTATTAGACTTGAGAAATTCAAAAATAAGATTTTTTAAAAGTTTTAAAGAAGTTTTAAATTAAAATTCAATAATGCAAACAGTGAGATGACTTACCAATTTCCACTCGGTGAGGGGCGATGCGGGCTATAGCTGGTGAGGCAGGCTCTGCTTTACTCTTTCCATCCTGTGGGGTATTAATAGGGCTGGAGTCAGCACAAGGGATTGGCAAGCTGATCTCCTTCCTGGCCACCTGGGGGCTCTCCGGGACACCTTCAGCCTGCACATCTTTCTCACTCAAGGCCTTCTTGTTAAGAAGGTTGCTGATCTCCATGATGTTTCCAATGATCTCCACTGGGCCCGTCACAGTCTTCTTACGGGGAGAGAGGTCATCCTTCAGCTTCTTCAGGTAAGAAGCTGGAGCCCAGCCCTCTTTATCCTGGTACCTGTAAGATAAGTTGGAGGAGAATATGATGAAAAAAACAGTCTTTTTGGAATGGTAACAAATGTCTGAAGCAAGTGAGCAGAGGTTTACCTGATAAACCACCAGCCCTCCAGGTTCTTCTGAATCACCTCCACGATGACTCCTTTCTCGAAAGCAATTTCGTCCTTGCCCTGGCTGGTGTAGGGCTGCACTGTTACATACTTCTCTTCTGCCAAAGCCAGAGCAGAGAATGACAAGATTTTAAGGGCCGTGAGATCAATAAAGCAATATAATCATTGGAAAAGAGAAGAAAAAGAGAAAAAAAGATCATATTTTGTGAAGATTTTATATATTTATATGATCATATTGCAGTAGTAAGCGATAAGAGTTACAGCAATATACACTGATAGATTATCTTGTGATACATTGGCATCAATTTTGCAATATGATACTGGAGCAGAGGTATATCTTTTCTTTAATACAGGAACTGCTCTGCTCTCAGGCAGTGGGTTCAGCTGCCAGATGTGCAAGCAGAAGTGCTATGTGTGTTAAATTGTTCCCTGGTACAATTTCTTTTTATGAAAACTGAGAGAACTTTATAATGCAGTGAATAACTACAGGGCATAATTAATTCTAGCATTTAGAAGTAAATATTTTGCCATTGTAACAGTGTGTATTTCTCTTAGTTACACAGCTGTATTGTACTATATGTTAGATCATTGCTTTGCAGTCTAAAAAACCCAACACAGGGTTACTGGGGTTAAAGGATAGCGTCACATTTTTTCAAGTCTGTCTTTAAATAATACTGCACATTGAAAAAACTGTTGGTCACTAACTGTTCCTCCTGTTCATGCTGGCCTTAAAGAAATGCCTCTTACAACATTTTCAGTTTAAGTGATAGGGGACAAAATCCACAGTCCCATTTTATCCAAAACTTGCCATCGGGTATCTTCTGACATTACAGTGTTTTTAGTACAAGTTTCTGCCTTTTTGAGCCTGTCCCTCCACCATGTCTCAGCAAGGACACACTGTGGAAACACAGTGACAGAAAAAAGACTAACTTTGGAAGATACTCATGTGATTTGACTGCCTCAAACTGCTGTAACCTCAGTGTTTCTTTGCACGAAACAGAAACAAATGGATTTTGTCCCCGACACTTTCATTGAAAATAACTTAAGGAAGGGATGTCTTTACGGTCAGCGTGGATAGGAGGAACAACAAAGCTTTCAATGTACATATCTGCGTGTGAGTATGGTTTTCAGGCAGAATAGAAAACATGTAATCCTTTAATGTTTGGGACAAATTGAAGACTAGCTGAAAGACTGGACAAACCACACATTAAGACAGTTTCCATGCACATGTGTTTGTCTTTGACTGTCAGGGAGGAGCATCAACCTCATGACCAAGTAAATACACTAGAAAAAAGAAGAAAAAAGTGCAAACTTTGGGTGGGATCTTTGATGACGATGTGTGGGCAACACCGACAGCCTACGGAGGGAATTGGAGATGGGTAAACTAACAAAGCTAATTTCAGGTAGAGCTTTTTATTTACCGATATGCCTCCCTCTGACAACACATAAGTTCAATCAATGGTCACCAACGTCAGTCACAAATATCAAAGATCGACTGGCAGGATTTTATCTGATGACTGTCAACAGTAACTGACCCAGTCTGGAACAGACCAGGTCCAACATCCGATCACTTGTCACACATAACTCATCGTGATGATCGACTCAACAGTCATAAATTATCCCTGGTTTGAGTCATTCTTCTTTTGTCTCTCTCTTCCCACATTTCACATGTAGTTCTCCATAATATCAACGACTTTAACATAGATATTCAAAAAAGGAACAGACCAAGAGGAACCACAGCACGCGGAGCGAGCAACTGGTGTCCTTGGCCGTGTGACTCTGAGCAACTCAGCACATAACAGAGGGCAGAGGCTCCATTCTGATTTATGCATTCCCATGAGGCCAAGGGGCAGAGCAAAGACATCATTTCCTGTCATTATGGCAATTCCTGTCTGAACACAGACAGCACAGGGAGAAGTGTTCAAGAAGGAGACGAGCACATAAAAAGGCCCTGTTCTGTATGCTGTCCTCCCAGTTGGTGCATAGGAATCAACATTCTGGTGACAAATTTTTCCCTTTTCCTCTTCTCCACCCGTTTCCAGGGTTGTGTTGGAGCTTTAATGGGTGTGGGATTGTAATTCCCTTTACTTGCAAAAACTACAGTAAGCTCCACGGGCAAAGATATTTCTGTATGCTTCATTTTCCTTTTGCCTGGTTCTTCCGGCCTCTTTGTGTTGGGGCTGGTAAACCGTTTTCCTCTCACCAACCTCTTTCAAACAACATCCAGCGTTGCAGTGAAGGGAAACTCTGAATCAGATGCTATGTTAACCACAACATGCATCGCCTGCATCAGTGTTATAAATTATTCTTGTGGAGTCAGCAAAATATCAGTCGTTTCTTCTTTTTTTTTAAACACAAAGCAGGATTTCAGTGCTAGGGTGGAAACAAGTCTCTCTCCACTCCAGAGAGCAGAGTCCACTGCCAAGTGCAAAGTTTGGGCTGAACTCAATAGCCTATCCTCACTCCTCTGTCAGCGATTCAAATGCATCTCCTGTGAAAAAAAAAACAAAAAACCTTGGCCTTGAAAAGAAGAACATGTGCAACTTTGTGACTGAGAATGTGATTTTCTTGCTAAATAAGTGACAGATTAATAAGGCTCTTGTTTATCTGTCAATATTGGTTGCTACCCGCACCACAGCAGGATAAATGTCTGTTTCTGCCACGCTTTGGTAGAACACACGCTCAGTAGAAAACTACATACACGCTTCATTTTCTCATAAAAAAGCAGAATATGGCTCTAAAATGCAGCATGAGGCATTCCAAAGTCTATTATGCAACTACTTTCAGATGAGTGGGACGGGTTTTTTTTTTCTGGGATTCTGGGAAGATTGGTTTTGGCACACAATGTTTAATTATAACGAAAACGCTTACATGGAGCAGTTTTGTAACATAATTTGAGCTTAGCATCAATAATTGGTGTGTATAAAAGTTGCTGATTTCACCTTTGCTTTCCAGGCTCATTTCATATTAACGTCAGTTAGTGGTTAGTCGTGGTGGATTGCGGCTTATGAGAAATGCATTTGCTGGAGGACGACACAGGATGAAAGGCTGAGCAAATATGTACATGTGGAGAGGGACGAGTTGAGCCATGTGATAAGAGGGGTGAGGAGAGCGATAACAAAGGGAGGGAGGTGATGCAGCATCTGTCTCAGTTCACCTCGGCTCTGCTGCCTGCTGATGACACCCCCCAACGTCCATCTCCGGTCCAGCCTCTTCAGATGAGCCTTATGTCGCTTAGTAACTGACAGACACACATGGTGACCAGACGACAACAAACAAACAAACAAACAAACAAACAAACATGGGAGACACGAAGAGCAAGCACAAATGTTACACAAACACACAGCACACAAATGACGTGGATCCAACCCAGAGGGGGCAATTATTAGCTACATGGAGGACATAAAAACGAGACCACAAAGCAAAACATGGTGGACAGTTAGAGTGGATGGGCGGAGGTTACAGAGGAAGTGTTAAACCAAGACATCTTCTCTGTGGCCTGTAATTAGGATGTTGTTAGAATGGTTTTCCCATCCTGTTGTGTTAGAGCATCTGGGACACACATTTCTGCTGTAGGAATGCCATCCAATTAATAGAGCAGCTGACGGTGCGGCTGGTTGGAGTTGTCAGAGAGTCTACATTTTCCTATGCCTGTTGGAGGTAAAACAGCGGTGATGGAAAGGATTTCTGCCAACTTGTGTCACATGTCAAAACAATTGAAGGAGTAGTTCCTGTAAATTATCTTATGTAGGACAAAGAAGGTCCTTTTCATCACTAGATACTCTTCTTAATTTACAGTGATGGTAAGATCAGACAGCATCTGAGAGACATGTGAAAAGTAAGAACTTTGAGCAGTTGTTTATGTGATCAAGCTAAAAAATCATATGCCACTATTACAAAGACTTTTACAGGAATAGTTAGACTCCGCTTCAGGTGAAGAGTGTGAATACGAAGCCACTGTGACCCAGCAGTTAGCTTAGCTTAGCTTAGCACAAAGGCTGGCTCTGTCGAAAGGCCACTAAAGATGACTTATGAACACATTATAGGTTGTTTGTTTAATTTAATTAAAAAAGCAGCCTGTAAAAATGTCAATTCACCATTATGTGTGAGTTCATTTCTTGCCTCTGAGCAGTTGCCAGGCAACCAGCAGAGACTCCAGGACATTACCAGTCGCAGCCAAACAATTTAGACAAAATGTGTTAATTTGTGAGCCTTAGAGGTGCTGGTAGACTGATTTAGTAATCGTTGGGCAGAGTCAGGCTTTATGCTAGGCTAAGCTAACCGGCTGTAGTTTAATATTTACCATACAGACATAACTCTCCTCCAGGAAGCGAAAAAGCGAAGCCAAAAATGTCTAACTACTCCTTGAAGCAATAGGGGGTTTTTTTGCACAAAATGTGATCAAAACAAGAAAGAGGGGGATGTTTTTGCACTTTGATCAGTGGGTAAACTCACATCTCAAGCTGTCTCAGCTTTCAACATGTCTCTTTTTGGGGTGGGGGGGCTTTTTAGAGAGAAAGAACATGAATTCCAAATGCAGTCTTTCAGAAATGTGTGCGTTTTTTCTGTGACAATGCGGTGGCACAGACTGCTGAAGACCGCAGGACTGACAAAGAGATGCTTTATGAGTTTCATGCCATTCCCATGACCGACTAGACACATAAACACTAATTACACTGACAGATTGTCCTTGGTGAAAAGCCCCTGGCAGCAAACTCCAGC
Source organism: Chelmon rostratus (assembly GCF_017976325.1). Lineage (NCBI taxonomy): Eukaryota > Metazoa > Chordata > Actinopteri > Chaetodontiformes > Chaetodontidae > Chelmon > Chelmon rostratus. The sequence continues at coordinate 16,138,525 of NC_055668.1, read as the reverse complement.
TATCTCTGACAGAGTGCAAAGGAGTGTTGCATTTACACGTTTGCATTTAGGTTTGTATCTGTGTGATAATACATTTGCATGCCCACATGCTGAAATCTTCTTTGATAAATGTGCACTCTGTAAGCCCCAATGGGGAGAAAAGGGCACTTAAACATATTGTGAAACAGTAACACTGTTTAGCCTAATGTATTCACTCTCTCTCTCCCTCCATCCCTGAGTCATAAGATATACAACACCGAGGGGATCCAGGGTCCCATTGTTACAGAGTACAGCAATTGTACAGGAAAAGACGTTCTGGCCAGAATGCTGGAAAATCTTGATGTTTGTTTCGAAGTGTAACATGCAACTTAATTATTTCCGTGCCTCCAGTTTGTTCGGTTTTCTCTATCACAAAACTGCATTAATCTTAACTGATAAGCTGCAGTTGTTGCACTACCTGTCAAAACTATCAAAGTCTGAATATTTGACACTGAGCTCTAGTGCTCTGATATTAGAGTGCTTTCACCTTGTTTGATATTAAAAATCCTTAAAGAATGAGGCTGGAGTTGCGCGTGGATGGTTTGATAACTGTATCCAACAGGGCGATCAAGATGACTGCGTGACTGGACGCCGTCTTCAGCTTCACATATGTCTGCATTATATTCTGGCAAACTGAACTCTACATAGGTGTGTTTCTTATCATGGTTTTGGATCCCTCTCTGACTCCAGTAAGCTCACAAATTTTAACATCAACACTTGCCTCCTGCGCTGCAACTTATCAGCAATCCAGAATGACAAGCAGACGTTGCATGAAATAGCATAATTCATGTCAGAGCTTGCTTTAATTAACGATATAACCGTGATTTAAAGAGCATGACTCTTGAGATAGTCCCCTGGTTTTATTCCTTACTGCTGATGGAAACACATGCTTCTTTCATGAGCTCACTCCGTGGAGGTCATATCACGTCATATTGCGCTGCATCTTTACTGTACAGAGCATTACTGTACAGAACATCACTTCAGTGGTTGTGGTCTGGTCTCTCCTGGCGCTCCTCCTTGCTGTTTACCCAGGTCTGAATCTACACTCTGTTCAAGCGTGCTTATAATGGCAGGCAGACAGAGAGAGGTGTTCACTCCAGCCCGGCGCCGTTAGCTAACGGCCGGCGGTGGTGAAGAAGGGACGAGTTTGCTCCATTTTGTCACAGATCAAAGACTGAGAATTGAGGGCAGAGGTGGTATCTGTGTGTGGGTATATAACAGCATGTGTGAGGTGTGTGTGTGTGTGTGTGTGTGTGGGCAGAGTCTGCAGTGACTTACCTTCCCCAGCTTTGGAGGCGCCAAGCTCCAAATCATCCCGTGTGCCGCTGTGGGAGTTGAGATAGGTCGCAGGGACCCAACCCTGCTCCTCTGCGGTGCTGACGAACCACCAACCTGTGGAAACATACAGAGGCTGAAAATCACCAGGACTGTGTAGGATGTTTGACAAACATGTCATACAGCGCATTACATAGGAAGATACAGTCGGTATAGCCTAAACTTTGAGTGGAAGGAATTAAAATGCCTCCGGGGGTCTGGAAGATTTGTTGAAATTTCGCAGATGAATTTGGGCCTGTGATAAGATTCCCGCCCAAAAAAGTACACATAATAAATCTCTACAAACACGGATGAAAATGAACATGGATGACGCATGACCATAGATCTTCCAGCCTGGCTTCTATCCCCCGTCAAATCACTCGCATCTTTGTTTTAGTCAAATCACAGGGATGACCTACACATGGACATGAGGAACTTAAGTGTGTTGCCAATAGAATCTACAACTACAGACAAGGCCAAGAACATCAGAGGGAAGGCCGCCCGGCCGTAGCTCGACTCGTGACGAGGTCTTGTTCAACCTGCATTTCATCAGGATCAGTCGTGATTCCAGTGGGCAGGACAATCCTGAAGCGCTGTTACTGGCCAAAATACCCATTTGCACTGTTGCAGCTGATTTGACTCGGCTCCTCTGACAGCATTGCTCTGACAGCTGCTTTATGACAAATGCCTCAGCTGGAAAGGTGCGCACACAAAGGAAAAAAAATCTGATCCCAATAAAGCGAGTGGACTGCACCACTTCATTGTGTCATATAAGGCGTGCTGATGTAAATTACAAAAGGAGACCTAAAGTGAGACCTAAGTGACAAACCTGGCACAAAGACAGTCCTATATGTGGTGTGCCACACATACGTTATTTGCTGTGGTAACGGGAATACAATACGGCTAACAGCTGTCTGGACGACCCATAAAGAGGAAAGGAGTGTTCCATTACACTTCCACAGCTGGTCCAAACGTCCAGTGTACATTTTCCTACAGAAATGGTGTGTTATGAGGTAGTTTAGTTACTCACAATTAATAAAAAAGAAGCAGAATGTATTACCATGGACAGGAACACAAAGAGAACGTGTTATATTAATTATATGGTGAAAGGATGAGGCAAAATTATAGGATTCTAATATGGAAATAACAGCAAAGACATTGTAGACCCCTATATTTAGCAATTTTGATTCATCTGCATGGAGTGAAGTATTTTGCTTAATTCTGTCCTTAACTTTGCAGTGATGCATCACAATTAGACAGGCGGCAATTAGAGGTCGCTATGGATTAGAAGAGGTCCCATTCTCAGGCATACTTATAAAGACCAAATAATTGTGTAATGTTGGCAATCCCAAATTCTAATGACAAACATGACTGATTCAAATTGTTCCCTGGCCTTACAAATATCTGTCTACCAAATCATACTGGAGAGCTAGAAGATATCCTGATGACAGGCTGCATGACTCTTTCAGTGCAGGAAATCACAGATAAACTCTCTCCAGGGCTTTTTTATCTTGAGCATGCAATCTCATGTGAAGGATGATTTATTTTACTGCTGAACTTGCTAAGATACACAACAAAAAACATCATCAGCTGTACAGTGGGGCTATTTTGCATAGAGTTAGGGTGGGTTATGCTGGCTTGGACTCAGGTACGTAACCAGCCGTGTAATGCACTCATTCTCTTCACCAACGCTGTGGCTTGAACAAAACCTCATGCCAATAAATCAGAGAGAGCAGCAGGCTATAAAAAAAAACAGTGCCGACAACAGTCAGTACCAAAGGACACAAAGAGCAGATACAGTGGAGTTGAAACTTTGTGAGAAAATTCAAGGACTGTTAAACATTTATTACACTGTCATCCTAAATTTAAATGAGTTCATTATACCAGCATTTTGCAATACTTCATTAAGCCACTGACAACATTAAAATAAATCTGATGTGTCCTGTTTAATGACCAGCAAAGGGCAACGTCAACTACATTAGTGGTACATTAAATTAAATTGACCATTATAAAGAAAGGTCAGCTTGGCAGTGAGAAAAAGACCTGCGTCAACTCAATAAAGAAAAAAAATCCTTACATTAGCAAATTGCCATTTTCACACTAACATGGCCGCTCGGGGGAAATGTTATTTTCACTTCAGCAAACCGACACTTGTAGAAATACAAGCAAATATAAGAAAGGTGTGGGAATGTGCTTTAATTAAGATCACTTGGCTGTAAGTCTGAACATACATACAAAGCAAAGACACAGTCACTTTAAAAGGCCTGAGTAAATATATGCTGTTATTGATGGCTTGGGCTGCCTTGCTCGTGTTTTTCAGACATCCTCACATATGGCAGGTGCTTAGGCTGAGTTCACTGAACCTCAAAAGAAGCAATAAAAGTACTTTAAAAAAAACACACACACACTACGCAAGTGCTGCTTTCGTGGCCATTGCAGGTTTACATCAGACAAGTTGCAATTACATGAAATGCAAAAAAATTATTCATAAATAAACCCGCTTTAAGCGAGAAACCTGGTTCATGTCTTTCACTGGATGTGTTCATTCAAAGAGTGACTGCAATTCAATCTCGCACAAAATTAGGTCCATAGTCGACGTGTTACACATGTACAGTAAAAATCCTCCCACTGGTTCTAAGCTTTTGTTAAGATATCACTTTAAGGTACTTTATAGTTTTTTGTTCATTATCTTTGTCTTTTTTTTTTTTTTGCTCCAAGCTGCTGTAAATTTTCCCGCTGGCACTCATAAATACTCCATCTATCCATCCGTAATTATAGAATCTAATATTCAGACTGTTATAGCTGATGGTATGATAATAGTTTTACATTTAAATGCTGACTTTGCTGCTACTAATCTCACACTCTCTTTGCTTGAGAGTATTGTATTGTACACTTGACAGTATTGCTCTATTGGTCCAACACCAGTTGTGGGTACTGTATGTGTACTGTTATTTCCACTACTGTAATTTCAATTCAATCTTATTCAACACTTATTTTTATTTTATACCAAGTTTTAACTTTTTTTTTTCCCTGTTGTTTCTGTCCATGTTTTGCTGCTGTAGCACCAGAATTTCCCCTCTGGGGGATCACTGACTATGTTATCTTACACAGGCAACATAAAGTGACAAAAATAAAGCTTTCATAAACCATGTGCTGAAAAAGAACTTCCTGAATCTATAGGCTATGTTTAGGGCTTCAGATATCAAATGAAATTACCCTATAATTGTTGCATATCATATCTTTTGCTAGCATTATTCTTGTGGAATATTTCTCCATAAGGGAGAATGTGATTCTGTGATTTGACAGGGTTATCATCATGACCCAGACTTTAAGCTGAGGTCATTACAAAAGAAACAGCTGTTTTCTGAGTCTCCTGCTGCCAAAACAGAAATTTTGCATGGACTGAAAAAGTTAAAAGTAAAGCTGAATGAATTGTGAAGAGCGAATGAAGTTGTGGATTCAGCTGCTGAAAGGTGAAATTGCAGATAATGGAAGTAAGATTAGGAGAAGAACGTGTTCTCTCTGCCTTGTGTCCGGATGGCAGAGATTATCTGAACAGATGTGGGAGGAACAAAGGTGAAGGAAGCATACCTTGTGTCTGGAAATGGGGGTGTGTGTTTGTAAGAGCACACATGCATCTGTGCATTTGCCTGATTTTGATCCACCACTTGTCTGGTTCCCGCGGCAGAGACTGCTGACACACATTTCAAAGATACACCTGCGTCTTTGTCCGTGCTCTCTCGTTGTTTTTCATTAGTCAATATCACAAACCACTTTCCTCCATGTATCCCTGCATCGTTATCCACGTAAGGAAAAGTTAAAAATCTTGGAAAGCTGCTGCAGAGTTTCAACCACAAAGGAAAACAAAAAAGAACACAGCCAAATGCTGACTGGCAATACACTTTGCAAAACATTATTCAATATTACGATTCGGCTACTTAGTCAACATCCTGAGTAAATCAAAATGCTTTTAAAACGTTTGAGCAGAGTTTCGTTTTGGGGTCAGCGGTTACATAAGACAATAGCTAAACCCGCAACCCTGTGGTGGAGATCTCACATAACACCATCACACCATAGGATCATGACCACAGGCAACAACCTCAAATGTCACAGCCTCAGAAAGCAAGAAACCAAACGGTTTGTCTTGACAACACGTTTGTACAACACTACAAGGGCATCATGAAAAACTGGATGTTTAAAGCGGAGCCGAGGGCAACTTGTAACTAAGCTTGTACTTTGGTATCTGAGTGCAAAACTGGTCGGATCAAGTTACAGGCCTGCTTGAATCCAATTATATCTGTAGTAAAAATAAAGAGAATGATGATGTAAGCCTAATTTAGACAGCATGAAACTTGCAGATGCAGGTTTAAAGCAAAAATGTGAGATTTGGGAAAATGCTCTTCATACTACTTTTTGTGGTGGGGAGTTAGCTGAGAAGTCAGTATAATTCTCTGTCTGGACCTCAGACCGAAGGGTACGTCATGTTATGCCTAGGCTACAATATGTTATTGAGTGCAGCTTTTTCTGTTTTGAAATTCATTTCATACTGGTCGATAAATTGTTAGTGACGTTGAATATGCAGTGTAGCTGGAGATCCTTCACAGTGATCCTGTCCCCAGGGGAAAGTGGTTTTAATGTAGCTTCGTTGACATCGTCGTCATGGCGACGCTAACTGCTGGAGAGGGCTGTTGCTGTCGAGTTCACACATTAACATTACACCAGAGAATCACCTCCTCAACCGCAGATACAGAACATGTAGACGATTCCTACAACTACTGTAAATGTAGCTGTAAGACTCTGAGACAGAAATAAATACAGACTAACTGTCTGAACCACGTCTGCCCTGGTTTCATGCTGGCCAATCACAAGAGATGTGACGTAATTATTTAAATGCTATTTTGTTATTTGACCATGAATGAATATTTCCAAAAATGTCAAACTATTATTTTAAATCACTATGAACACGAAAAATAACTGTTAGTTATGTCTGTTGAAAGTTTTGCAACAATTTGACTACGCCAGATGGAAAAATGCTACTGAGGCACTTATTTTTGTAAAGAGAAAGCATGAAATGTAAACAGATGTTTGCTCTCAGACTCTTATGGAGCTTTCCTTTTACTCTCACCTGTATTCTACCCCTGCAAGTGCAGATACAGACATGTGATGAGAGTGAGCAGCATTTCAAAGCTCTATTTGTCTCTCATACAGTATCTGCCATCTGGAAACTCTATCAGCTTTGAGACCCATGCTTCATTTTTACTGTAATCAACAACAGATTCTCAGCTGAAACGAGAAACTAGATTTATGCCATTTGGGGTTTTTCCCAAGGTGACTGGATGACCTATAACACAAAACCACGATCTACATATACAATCAATCAAGTCTGGTACCGGAGCAACAGCATACCTAACACAGTGTGACATTGCAATGCTCCTTAATGTCCTCCTCATCCCTACAAATATATCATTGAGACAAATAGACCTTAAACTGTACTGAAATCTGACATCAACATTGTTTTGTGCCTTGGATTAGCTCTGTAATACTCATGAAAGATTTCTACACATCTAGCATGAATATGAGAACCACAGATTCAGCAGCACAAGGAGGCTTTTTTCCACGACCTGAAATGATGAGGAATGCAGTGGCTCAGCAGTCCTGCAGATATCTGACACCACTGTTGAGCAGAGCAGGAGAAAACACCATTCATTCCCAGCTTCTGTATTCATTAACAGTGGATCCAGTATCAAAGCACAAGGGGGAAGGTATCCAGTCCAATACACACACTTCCAGTTTTCATAAAACACTGGGTTTCAATTACCTGGGTGGCTCTGGTACGGGGGTGGGTTGGGGGTGAGAGGGGGGGGAATGGCACAACACAGCTTTCAAGGGCTGATGTTGACCTAAGGAATAACCTTCTCTCCCTCCCAGCCTCTCAATGGATCCCCTCATGGTCTGAACGAAGCTATAGCCCACAGCTTGTGTGCTCTCTGCTGATTTGGAGACACAGCAGTCCTTGAGGGTCTGAAAGCCCACCTTTTAAAATGCTGGTTTACCTCAATGGTCAATTCTTCAGTGAGTGAGAGAGAGAGGCACCCTTTTGGCTCCACAGACTGATTTCTGTACACAATTATTACGACTATTTGTCCTTTTAAATAGTGTCAATGCTCCTGTTCTCCATCCCGCCTGCTTGCATTGCTCTGTGAAAAGACGCAAGACAAAAACAGCAGTAGAAGCCTCTCTTGCAATGCCACTTACAAACCTCCAATTTGAGTTTCCACATCTAAAAATACAGGATAAGGTTAATTTCTTGAGACAGTCATGAGCACTTCCTATGGTAAGCTGAAAGTATGTGGAGGATGGGGATTACTATGAGAGGATAATGTGTCTTCCATCTGCTGCTGCAACTTCAGCTTAAAAAAGGCATTTAACACTTGGCAAGTTTTCTGCGTCATGTCTTTCGTGGTTCATTGACAAGAATTATAGGGTTTTTCTTTTATACAAGGAAACATGTTCTTGCTGAAACTGCACAAAGTGAAGGTTTGCACACTAGCAGCACTAGAAGCTTAACATTGACCTTGTGTTTAATCCTCCTGTATATCAGAGACAGAAAGACTGGAACGGCCAGTGTACATGATGCTGTCACACTTGCAGGAACCACTGATGGTAAAATCTGCATGGAGCTTGCAGTTCTCTCTTTGACTGACTGATCATTATGGCAACACAGGTTTTGGTGCAATTATCTAGGTACAGAAGGAAGTGCACAGACTATAATTCTAATGAATTGTCTGTGCATGTTGAATGAGGACCTAGAGAGTACTGTCAACCAGTGCTACAGTTAATATAGCACAATGATAACAATGACAGGAGAAGCAACTCATAAAGAAGGATCCAAGTTGAATGTTAGTGAAATAAAGGTCAGCACGATAGCATCGGTAAACTCTTGTTTGTTTAGCTTCCCTACATAAATCACATTCATTATACTCAATTTCACTCAATATTTTGCTCTGGTCATCCATGCCCCCCCTGAAGTCGCTCTATGCTCCCCAACTTTGAGAAGCCCTGATGTAGGCCGAGGGCTTCAAGGAGATACACCGTTTATTACCTTTACCGAGGTTATGCCCCCCCTGTTTGTTTTTTGTCTGTGCCTGATAGCTCAAACCAGATGTCTACACCCATGCTAGCAGCTCTGTGAGGCTGCACTTAGACACAGCAGTATTTCATGCTAAATGCTAACATCAGAATGCTAACATGGCCACAATGACAATACTAACATGCTGATGTTTCGCAGGTATAATGTTCACCGTCTTACTTCAGAATGTCAGCATGCCAACATTTGCTGATTGGTTATAATCACAAAGCATAGCTGGGGGGCTCCCAGGTAGCTCACCTGGTAGAGCCTGCGCCCCCTGTATCAGGGCAGTGTGCCCACCGCAGTGGCTGGAGCTCGACTGCCCAGGGTAACCAGGTAACAAAAGTATGTGATAAATCAATATTCGAGCTAATGAACAGTGAAGGGATCGCCAAATTTATTTATCCTGAGGGGAATGTGACTGTGTCTGAGCCAGGTTTCATGGCAATCCACCCAATAGTTGTTGAGATATTTCAGTCTGAACCAAACTGGCTGGACCATACTGCTAGCGTTGCTAAAAAAAAAAAAATGAAAAGAATTACAAATAACCTTATTGTCAACAAAATAAACTGACTAAACTCTACTAGTTATCTGGATCTGGAATTTATGCCATTACACAGATACTGCCTTATATAATATCATAGATAAGTTGAATTCTACAGGAGCAATGCTGTAAAGTGTAACAGTAAGTCTGTGCTCTTGGCGTAAACGCAGATCCTGGAAGAATCAGCCTCTCTGAATACTGAACTCCTGCTGAGCTGAGTCCTGAGATAATCTCGCATCCAGCATGGAGACAGAGACAATGTTGTATTGGTACATTTTTTCCAGGTGAAGGTAAAAAAGACATTTTGCACATCCATCTCTGCCAGACCTGCTTAATCTGCCAGGATTGGACTCCAGCAGTCTCTACGGGCTTTCAGCCAGGCAGCGGAACATCACCCACAGGATTCCTCTGTTACCTTCTGCCTTCTCTATGGCTCAGATTTGTCAAACTTCAGATATGTCCGTGAGGACAAACAGGGCAATTTCATACAGCTAAGATTGCTGTCTCCATAAGTGACCCTTAGGGCTCTTCCTGAAATTTCGCTTACTCCACCCTACTTAAGTAAACTAGCTGGAGAAGTAGAGATACAATACAAACTGTACATGGGTGGTGCAAGGGGGTCTTTGGGGGAGCGGGAGGGACTGACGGATGTGAGCTGGCCTCTCCAAAACAGACAAGCATTCCTGGAGTTCATTTGGCAAACTGTAATTCATAGAAGCTGACTTGGAATGGAGACAAGTTAAACCCTGACTGGTCCACAGAGACAGATTTTCTACACAGAACTGGGCACAACACACCTAACACTGCCCTTGAGGTGTAGGCAAACCAGCTGCATTAAGTACAATATTTCCAGAGGGGACTGCAAATTATTTTTTCCCTTCCTACACACTACCCCATTAAAGGGCAAAGTTTAAACCACTGAATACAAAGCATTTGAACTGACCAACCAGGCTGCAAGCTTAGCTTTGGTTAACATCTCTCCAATATAGTGTAAACTGAGGAGGCATCCTGGAGGATCCATTAAGCCATTATAATGAACCAACCTCTCTGAACCACTAACTTTGGCAGGAAATGTCTTTTTCCATTTTCTCCCCGAGTTTCTCCCTGCGCTACTCTCTCCTCCTGAGCCAGCATCTCCCCCTGGCAAACTCTCATAAAATAGACAAATAAAATAGCTGCAGAGGGAGTGAGGACAGAATTAATAATTCTAAAACACATTTTGAATACAGCATAGGTTTTGACAATGCTAGAATGTAACTTCTATAATATTTCATATCGCTCCTTCGGATTGCAGATATTTTTATGGGTCTTAGCAAATAGTAACTTCTGGGTTTTGAAAGTATTATTCCAGAAAAAACTACATACTACACAAGAACATCAAGCAGTCTACCCTGGTCTACCCTGCTGGTTTTACCATATACTGCACCTACTTCAAACTTAACAAACCAGAAATCAATATAAGCTACTGTACCAACTGAAAGAAAGGCCACGACACAAACTGTGCGATGGAAAATACTGGCTTGGCTCGTCACAGCAGGCTGGAAAAGCGGAGAAAGCTGAGCTCGCTTATAGGTCTGACCTAGATTCACTAGCCCTGTTGAAGGCGCATATTATCTAATTCAAGGTAAGGAAAAGTCGATAACTGCATGGGCAGCAGTCACAGCCACACTCTATGGCACAGTTGCTTTAACAGCAGGACGTCTGCTAAAGGACTGGGGTGAATGGCAAAAATAACGCAGAGCTGTTTTTTTTTTTTTTTTTTTTTCATTTTTTGATCTGTCACTGCTATACTCTCACACCTTTGTGCAAAAAAAAAAAATCTCATACAAAACCAGTCAGACATACAATGCTGATACAAAATTAGATGGCAAAATGACAGCATACAGATGCTTTCCACTCGGTGCATCCAGAGAAATCTGCATGGCTTTAAAGGAAAATATGTGACTATAGCTGGAGGCGCAATAAAAAACGCTTTTATCATTACAAATGTAATGGACACCTTTTAGTGCCTCTAACTCAGCACATTTAGCTCCGTAATGCACAGATCAATCTGTCAGAAACCATTAAAGGGTTTGTACTTATCCTGCAAGGGAATGGATGCTAAATCAAATGAGCTCTGAAATCTTCTTAGCACACACCTGGTCTTGTTAGTATTGGCAATGGGATATGGAGTGATGTCACCCAGCCAAATGCTTCAGATTTAGCTGACTTCTATTGCAGGAGGTGTTGAGTTTTCAGTTAAATGCTAGCTGTGCTGCTGGAAACAGGCTCCATAGCAAGTTGTAGAGGGGTGGAGGGGTTGTATTTACTTCAGATCTCTGTGAAAGTGTCCGTCAGTGTCTAATAAAACTGTCAAATAGCCTTAGGGTGTGTTTTAAGAAGCATGTAGTCTACTGTTTTTGCTTTCTAGAAACTCGTGACAAATCCAACCAAACCAGTGATGAATGAATGAGCTGAGCTGAGAGTGGCAACAAAATATAGAGTGCATCAGAGAAGAGGATGAAACACAGCAATAATAACATGGAAACTAAGCTGCAGCAATAACACAGAAGCCTGGAAATCATAAATCTGCAATGAGACCATTGAAGTACACAAGTTTCAGATTCTGCATATGTCATCAATACGCAGATCAACTGCTACGGCTTTGCACCGTGGTCAGCTAAAATAAAAAAGTGGAGAAGGGGCCTCAACTTAAAAAGCACAGGACCATGCAGCTCAAGTTCATGGAGGAAAGCTCTCATATAAGGCCCCCGATAAAAGGACTTCAAGGTGTTGGAATATCCGCCTCACCGTGGCTCCCCATTGAGTTGAAATCCTACTGGAGCAGGGAGTGAAAACAAATACATGAACCCGAAGGCGGGACACGTGACACTTCAAAGCGATCCCACTATACGGACCCTCTTCCTTGAGGCCAATGTGGCATGGCGTTTTCACTCACACCCATCATGAAACACAAGTCCCACTGCCTTCCTGGCCACTGCTTCCTCCTCCATCCCTCTTTCCCCATCTTCCCGCTGAAGGACACATGAGTCCCATTACTGTTTTACTGTCTCAGCACACCATTAAAGCTGAACGTCAGACCCTGTTACTGGGCCCTCTCCAGTCACTCTCGTGCTCCATGTGGCAAATTCTCTTCAAAATAAAAGTGATTCAGGCAGGTGTTCGGACCAGTGGTAGTTGTTAGTTTTAGTGCATTTAAGACACATGATTTGATACTCGTATAGCAAATAACATGTAAGTAGAGGGTTAGTAGCTTTTGTGTCAGAAAATCTACAAAACTATCTAACCAGTTTTCATTTGCATCTCAAACATATTTGATATTGATATTTCATTTCAGGCATTTCATGTACATTTGCAAAAACAGTTGATATATAATAATAGATTCAAGTTTCTGGAAGCATTACATCATATTCCTAGAATACCATGAAGCTGGGCTTTATGTCAGCGTGCTGCTGACTCATTAACCACTAAATATTATCAAACTGAATCACATATACCCTGAAACATGATGTTGGCCTTGTTTGCTAGCTGTTTCCAGGGGTGAAACAGCTGACTAAGTACTCTGCAGCTGGCATTTGTAAATCCGGCATGTCTTACTGGCTTTCCATTAAAGTGAGGTGGAATAATTAATGCGAGTCTGGAAGACATTCCTCTTGCTAGAGGCAACATTTTGGACCCCAGCCAAAACCAACAGTGGGAAAAAACAGGGCTGACTGCAGGCCAAAGTGAGCCTCCAGATGGGGCTAAGTAACAGCTAGCAAGCTGTGGACAAAGGAGGCGAGAGGGTTGAGTTAGGGAAAAGGGCAGCATGTTTGAGGAACTACGGCCCTGAAACATGAAAGAGTCTGTTTGTGTCTGACACACACACATGACATGCATGCAAACTGTTCCTGCTCAACATGTCTTTGTTACACATTTGTTTTGATCACTCACCGCTCTCGCTCTTTTCAATGACGTCGACCACCTCGCCTGCTTGAAGGCTGATTTCTGCAGGCTCTTGTTTCTCGTAACTGGCCACCACCACATACTGTTCCAGGAGCATGGGATCCGAAGCGTCCAGACCTGGGGTTGATGGGAAAAAACATGCTGTCAGCCAGCTGCCAGCCATAGGTCCACGAGAACGACTGCTGGGCACTCGTTGTGCCATAGGCCACTTTGTCTGTAGAGCTCAGCCAATCACAATAATCACGGGGCTCAGTGCATCTTCCTGAGAGTCTAGCCATAGAGCTGCATCCCCCTCCAGCCCAACAACAAGGGCAACGGAGATGCTGAAAATCTAGGAAAAGAATCTCCTTCCAACAAGTAAAGGTTCAAGCAGTCAAGTGCAAAAGATCCATCCTGTGTTACTGAAGAGGCCTCATCCTTATTGTCCAACAAAGCTGGGACCGGCTCATTAGATGCAGGTAGGCACATTAACACAATGGAAAGAGGAGCAGCAATGAGAAAGCAGAAGTAGCTGTAGCAGTGATAGAAAACTGAGCTAAAGCCAGCTGAGGACAGGACAGTAGAGTGGGAGAAAGAAATGGTTTCCCTTGGAAAATAAACCATCTGCTAAAAAGCCTCTTTCTCCTCAGTTGGGGCTGGAGCTGGAGGAAGAGTAGGGGGTTGTGTACACCAATCATAAGAGTCGGCACTAGAGGTCTTAAATAGAACCAGATGAAGGGGCTGGAGCTGTGCTCAGAGGGATGGCCCTCTGTCTCCATGAAACACTAGAGCTCTGACTACAGCGTGCAGCCCAGCCAATGGAAATCTTCCTTTCTGTACTTCACTGAGTTAACCTTATAAACACCAGCAGTGACTTACTTTTTTGAGTTTGTGCCTGCTTTCATAACTTGGTCACATCCACTACTTAAGTAGAGTTTGGTTTTACTCTAACTACCAACAGGAAAGCCTTTTTAAGACAGAAACATGTGATTTTATTTGTAAAAACGTATAAAGAGCATATAGTGACTGATATATTACAAACATCCACATTTTTCCCCCCACACAATAACAGTCACATTAACTGAGCCCAGCTGAAGCCTTGATCATGAAAAATCCTTAAAGCAAGCATGGCTGAAGGAGCTAAGGCAGATCTAACAAGCGTCAGCTGGAATCCAGACACAACCCCAGCTGACATTCACTTCACACATTAACAAGAGCTTCTGCTGACCACTGAGTTCAAAGCCCCTAATAGAGGGGAGATAGTGGCTGCACACTTAAGATTATATCTGTTTACCCTCATAACGCTGCTACAGCAGATGCACAGCAAAAGCAAAAGATCCACAAACACAATACAGAACACAATCTCTTTTTTATGGTTCTATTGCTATCAGTTAGCGAAAAGAAAGATGAAATATGTAAGCTCTTGACTCACAAAATCAACAAATATTTTCAGGAAGATAAGAGGAATAGAGAAGCAAAGCAAGTTTAAATAAAATACGGATTTTTAAAATGTGGTAGTCACAGTTTCTGCGAAAAGGAGCTCTGTCTTATCCCGAGGATGGAAAATAAGAACAATTGAGTCCAAAAGATGGAAGGTTTGAGGCTTAGATAAGGAATGATCGAGGCAACGTGGATTAAACTGCCATTTCTCCAAAGGGCTGACCTGGTGACAGTCCTTCAGAGTAAAGATTAACATTTCTCTGTCTGGATAGTATTTTGCACTCAGTTCAGGAAGTACACTTGAAATGTCAAGGAACTCATAACTTATGTGGATGAACTCGACACCATTAGCATTTCAAATGTTAAAACTGCCAAAGAGTCTGACACTGGATTACTGTGGCCCGTCTGTGGTTTATGAAGCCTCACGTTATTTGTGCAAGATGTTTTGTCAAACCACAAAGCTGGGTGCAGAAACACTGGAAAGAACATATTATTAAAATTCTGGGTACTGCCTTCTTGTTCTTCAAAGTATAATATGACAGCAATTACTTTAGTTACAGCAAACAGTGATATTTATTTTGACACTATTCTTGGAAATGTGTGGTTGAGAGGTTTGTTAGTGACCCGCGTTTGTTGATCTGTGAGTTAAAACAATGTCGGCTCAGCAGGGACATAAGATGACCGAATAAAACGTGTTTTGCTGGAACTGTTGGATGATTTTCACACTGATAACCACTTCAATATATTTTGAAATTCATCTTTCAAATATCAAAACTTTCGTATGCAGTACGGGGATTTGAACATGTGGAAATCTAGTTCCCAGTCATCACCTACGTTCTTGGCTTGTCTTCATTTACAAATTTACTGCTGTGCTATACCTTCACTTAAATTAGCTACTCTTTACTTTTTCATGATCAGAAATTTTCCGTCTACCTAAACCACAACAAAACGGCAAACCTGTGGATTTATTCTGCGCCTTTGCTTTTTTAATAATAAATCTGCCCTTGAAATAGAATTATGACTTGTCAGGTACCCAATTTCACTTTTAAAAAAAAGAAAACGGAAAGACACACTTGTCAACAATATATATACAAGACAGATGGACATAAAACTCATGATCTCATAAAACCAAATTCTACGTCAAATGATGTAAATGGAGGTTTATAAAACACACGATTAACTACTGCTGTGAGTGAACAGTAAACCTGAGACTTGAGGTGAGTAAAGACTTTGTCAGCGAAGTCAATAGTCCTGAAAAACAAAAGCTAATATTTCAGCCTCATTCAGGAAATGAAATGTTTTGCAACAGCAGGAAGACAGAGCCAGAACAAGGAGAACATGTGTGAGAAAAACGGGGTGAAACAGCCTTGGACAGGATAGGTTTAATTTCAAATGAAGTATGTAGAAAGAGAGCAGAGCATAAAATGAGCTTTATAAATTACTGTGTGCCAAAGAATGTTTCGATAAAATGCAGCAGCACAGTAAAATTACAGTACTTCTATCAGCCATTTCCTGAAAAAAGGTGGTTATTCAAAAGTTACAGAGCAGTGAATACTTCTGCAGATGCCAGTGGGTACGCGGAAAGACTGTAAGTAGCTGCACTGATTTGAAAAAAACTGAAATAAAAATTGCATTAAAAGCAAACACAGTATGCATATATCCACATGCAGAATCATCTTTTTTTGGAAAAAAGTGCATGAAAAGTGAATATGGCAACCGAGCAAAGAAGACTTAACAGTTTGCTACATGTAAATAGCTGTAATGGTCAGCTAAAAGCAGGCTAATGGGCAAATGGTTAGAAATATAGCTTATGGATAAATGGCTGAAATAGCTTAGAGTCATGGATAAATGGTTGAAATAGCACAAAGTAATTAATAAATGGTTGAAATAGTAAGCTAAATGTAAGACAGAAATTGTTGAAATAGCTAAAAGCAACAGATAAATGCCCATACCAGTCAACGCTGGGACTTGAAAACACAGGAAATTTTCTGGTGCCCCCCCTTGGGGCTGTCCAACTACCCTTACCAACGTCCCTTACGTTAAGACAAGGATGCACACAGTGAATCCTAAAATCACTACTAGACAACCACTTGCTTTAAAATATCGGAGCAACAATGATTGGGTTAACTAGTTCCTACATTAAGTGACTGCAATTAATTAACAAACAGGCAAAACAGTTAAAATGGTTGAACTAGTGCAAAGTAATGGATACAATTGAAAATTGTTAACCAAAAGCGATGGATAAATGGTTGAAATTGTAAGATATAGGGAATGAATAAATGGTTGAAGCCACTCCAAAGTGGTAATTGTACAAAAGTAATCTTGGCCAAAGTGATTTTCACACTGACAGTTCAATTGTATGGTAAAAACATTGTAAAAATATACACTTTTATCATTTATCATTAATGATTTATATTGAGCTCATTATATTCACATGAGCACATTTGGAAAATGATGGTTGGTGTCGATGAAGGGGTAAATGAGTTCATCTGATAGGGCTGTGGGGACACGTCTAACAAAAAAGGCTGGGAACTGTTGTAGAGTGTGTGAGCTGGCATGTGTATTTATATATGTATTATAGAGCATGTGTATGCACAGCGAATATCTCAAGTATTTATGAGCTTTGAAAAGGAAAGTATTTTCTTCTTGGCTTCCATGAGATAGCCCTATTAGCCACTCTCTGTGTTTATATCTCTCCTCAGTCAGATTTATACATGTGCTTCCTGCTCCCACCCTTGCACTCCCAGAAGTCCTAACTCCATCCAACCTCCACCTCCACCCCCACTCACCCATCATCAGCTCCATCCAAAGATGATGACAGTTGGGAACTTTGCAATAATTCACCACCAAGAGGAGGAAACCAGGGAGTCTAGTCTACCCATTTATACCAAGGAATTTTCAAGGATCAGGCTTTTTGGTTGATAGCAAAGTTGGCACTGGCCTTTATGTCTTAGTGCCACAATTTGGACCCTGGGGTGACTTTACGAGTTCAGATCTGGGTTGAGAGGAGTAAAATTTGGCAAAGTGCAATGCCTTTGTTTGGCTCATCAGCAGCAGATGTGCAGTTGGATTAGAAAAAGACACAGGACTGCTGTTCAATGTAGTACAGATGTACTCATGTCATTGAATCAGTATGTGGCCCTGAGGGAGACAGGGCAGACCACAAACAAATAGTACAGAAACTTTCCCTAAAATCATCTTACAGTAAGATAGCCTTCACAAGGCTGTTAAAACTGTTGAATGTCTTCATCATCTTACTTGATCTGCTGGTTGTCTCTGTATTGTAGGGCTAGATGAGAGTGTAAATGTTATGGAAGTTGAAAGAAAAGCACCAGATAGATGAAACATTTTGAAATACGGCCGCGATTTGGAAGAATTTGAAACCGACACTGTTTACAATCATGTTTCTTCTACTTGTTCTTTCTTGCCTTTGTTGGCGCATTGCAACATCACTTGAAAGGTTACTGCCTCCAACTGTCATGCATTAAACCACTGCAGGACTGAGTATCACGTAACCTGCGTGCAAGCATGCACATTACTATAACAAAAATGGGACCCACTTGTGCAAACATTGCTCCACTACTACTACTAGAGGTAACTTCAGTAGCAGCATCATTGCACTGGATGTTGCTGATTCAGAGGGTTTCCAAAAAAGCCTGGAATCAGAGGGAAACTGCTAATTAAATAAGTGGGACTTCAATCCTGCAATTCATCAGGTTTTCCAATAGAAGCTCTGTGAAGAAACTGCAACGATATCAAAGGACGCCGTGCTGTGACGTATCCCTACGACTGATATATAAATATAGATTTCTGATCTCATTCATTACAGAACATTCTCTGGCTAAAGCAAGGGATTTAAAGCAGAGACCTTAAGTGCTGCCTCCAGGATGAGAGTCCACTGTGACAAATGGTCACTTATCAGAAACAGAGCGGCCTGTATTGGGCAGGGGGGGGCTTTGACTCTGCCAGAGTTAAGCGGTAACTTGGGAAAAAACAAACATTTCCACACTGATGTTAAAGCTGTATCCATGGAATGAATGCCCACATCTACAACTTTTAACAGCATCTACTCAAAAAAAAAAAGCTAAATGTCCAGTAAAACCTGGTTCAACCACAACATGAATCTTTCTGCTACTGTGAGACTCATTGTGCAGAGTCGGGGGGTTCAGTGAGAAAGAAGCTGCTGAAACCCTGTATGGTTGATAATTTGGAAGTGCTCATTTGCCTTAATGATTTCCTATGCCAGTTTAAAATCTTATCCATCTGCAAATACAAACAAACGCACAGACCTCTTGACCCACCCACCATCTATCAGAACAGATTAACCCCTTTTCTACTCAACAAGCGTGCACACACACACATGCATACCCACATACAGCGTGTAAACACCCACGCAGGCACAACCTCAAGCGCACATACACACCCTATAAGCCCCCTGAGACCCGCAGCTCAAATAAAGACAGCAAGTCTGCACACATAAACACACTCCCTCAGTCCGCGCGCAACACTGAAATGGTTTCCACTTGCCACGTAAACCTTCTCTCCTCTCCAGCTGCTTTTCACATGCACTACACCCCTGAGCGCTCCATTTCTTTTCCTCTCTACTCGATTTCTAACTGTCTTCTCCTCATCTCACTTTCTTTTTTCATACAAATTATCACTAATGCTTTAAAGATGATCTGAATCTGCTGAACCTCAACATCCTAGAAAGTAAACAGCAGTTCCTCTTAACATCTGAGTTCATTTGAACACTCAGGTTGTTTGGTTTTCCCTATGAAACAGTTAACCTTGCCTTTTTTTTATTTTTTATTTTTTGCCCCGAATTGATAAAAGATAATGTATTTCGTCACCAGAGTCAAAAGATGCTTCCTCTTGGGTTTGCTTATGATAGCAGCCCCACTTATCTGACAGTGATTTATGCTGATGAGCCCGATATCACCAGTCAATCCTGACAACTCTATTATATGTTAGACACTATGTAGATAGTGGCTTCTATGATGCTCAGTCAGTGATTGAGACTTCAGCCTCATTCTGTAGAGCTCTTGCAGTGGAAGTCACAGTTTGAGGACAATAAATGAGATATGGGCCAGACTTTTACTGGAAACATATGAGATGAAATCCCTGAGTATATAACACAATTCCCTTTTAAATCACTTTCTGTCCACTGGTCTCCATCACCTAAACAAAGAAGAAAAACAATCACGATGGTGATAAAAATGATGAAGACAAAGATGTCAATGGTTACATTTATATGCAAATTAATACTTCACTATCCACTATACGATAGTCTGAATTATATAAGGTTCATGTAAATATTCTGTGTGGATATTTAAAGCATTTTTCCAGTAAAGACATGTGGGATATGACGCTAGTATTCGGGTTTTAGGAGCATTCTTTGGGCATGTATGCAGCGCATCCTGACTATGCATCTAAACTGGGGTTTTTAACCGCAGTTTGCAACACATGGCCTCTTGCCTGTTTACAGTCAGCTCTGTGTGTTGTCTAGCCAACAGTGTGCAAGGCTGGAGTAGGGATGCATGCACCAAATAAAAACCCACATTTTATGGTGGGAAGGAGATACACATTTTAAACATTGTGAAACGCTTGGATATCAACAGGTTTTTGGACATGCACAAATATCGCAACGCCGACCTTTTCAAGAAGGCGGCTGAATGAATGAAAAAGAGAGGCTGCGTTTATTAAGCGTAAGCACAGCTGCACATAGATGGCAACATTAGTGGAATATTCATTTTCATTATCCTTGCAAACAGCTGAGTAGAATAACTGTCTTTTTTGGAATAATTATTATAATAATTGTAATTTTTTGTGCATGCAAATGTAGTCAACGAGATCAACAGTGAGCGATCATCTGTGAGTGTGTAGGTAAACCTCTAACCGCTAGCAGTTTGTGGTAAAGGGCTACATTCTCCTGTTTAGGGCAGGGGCTCAGTAAACTCTTATGGGAGACCTGCACCATGTAATTATGGAAACCATAGGCTGCAGCTACAGCACAAATTCACCACAGCCTCACTGCACTTTATCTGCTGTCCGGCTTGAAAAGAGAAAAATCAATCTTTCAGCTGCGTTAACCACTAATGTCCAGCACGGGGACTATGGTGGAGGCTTAGAGAGGGCTTGAACAGTATGCACTCCACATTGACTGTGAATAGTAAGTCATCATGAGCACCAGACATAAAGTGTGTTATTATTGTTTGTATTGGTAGACTTGATCCCACTGAGTGATTCAATGATTCATTGGAAGGATAGATATATGTACATGTTACAACATAGGTGCTAACAGATTTAATATCAAACCAAACCAAACAGCTGAAACGACAGGCACTATATGACGAACTTTCCAGACAGCCAATATGAATAAAACTGGAAACCAATCTAATATCTTGCACAGACTGAATGTAGACTAGTTGACACACACACACACACACACACACAGCTGAAATAAGACAATTTTTCCATTTCGCTATGTAGCTGGAATCCCCTGTTACGTAAAGCCTCAATACCATGGAACACATAATGAAATTAGGTTGGGGTCTTATTTCGTTTGGTGGCAACTCTGGCACAGCTTTTTCTCAGAGTGGATCGCCCACAGCAAATTAACTTACAGGTCATTTACTGAGACTTTCATTGCCCAGCTATGTCATACATAACTGTGGCAGCTTGCAGGAAGGATGTCCACAGCAACTTTGTATCTGATTGCGGGACTAACGTGTAATTTAGTAATGCATGTGGGTATTCTGAGACTGCATGCACACACAAATACACAACACTTGCACAGCTGTTCACTAAACCCCTCTCATACTTTTCCTGCAGCCTCCTACGCCCGTATCCCCATGCTCAGCTGAGTCATTCAGTCTTTCTGTCTTCCTTGCACTCTCTCTCTCTCTGGCAGAGCAAATACAGAGCATATAGGCACAAACAGGTGGTCTCTCCCACCTAGCACTGTTTTCCTGAGCATTTCAACATACTGCAGAAGCGTTAGGTCAGGATGTGTTTGCTCTTACTGAATATGCATTTGTTGTTTTTCTATTGGGAGAATAAAACAAACTGAACAAACTGAAAGCAAGACTGGCTGAACATGAATAGGCTATAAGAACTGATGACCCCCAACACCCCATGGCTCTACATTATAAAGAGGCTGACGATGGCAATAGGATGAAGATATCAGGCACAGATCATGTAGAAAACTCAATATGGGGTGGAGACAAATTAAAAATGGTCTTACAAAGAAAATAATTTTGGATTTGGACTGACAGCTACGCAATGCTTAGCTTTGACTGGGGAACTCCATGTCACTCCTTAATTTTTAGGAGTTATTATTTGAGAATTTAAATATTAAGATGTTTGAAGATGTGTATATATTTGCTTATTGCTGCTGATTTCCTCTGCTGCAAATGGTGTTTTTACTGTTAATATGATTTTATGTTCATGAGATTTTTACCCTCTTGAGCGCCTCAGGCCTCTCAACAATTGTACCAGAGATAGCTTTATTCTAAGCTCCGGCTGCAACTCACAATTATTTTTAAAAAGTCCAAATGCCATTGACAATTTCTCAGAGCCCTTGGTGATAGATAAATAAATAAATGTGACAAAGAAAAGTACTAAATCTTCTCATTTCAGAAGCTGAAATCAGAGAATACTTGGCATTTTTGCTTGAAAAATAACTGAAACCATTAATTGATTGTCAAAACAGTTGCTGTGACTTCAGGCAATTTATCAGATTTCATGCGGCTCTCTCTGGAGCCACAGAAGATCTTAAATTTTCACAGCACTCCCCAAGAGCCTTAAACAGACTTTGATGTGTAAAACAGCAGAGTTCCCCTTCACAGCTGAGCCCGTTTTGAGCAAATCCGTATATTCCAAAACAAATGACGAAAACTGTTACTATTTGTACATAAAAGAGGTCTCAAACACACATTTCATTCAAGTAAGCAGATTTCAGACTCTTACCTGATTTGCGTTTGCCGGAGCCTCCACAGTCTCTGGAAAAGAAGCAACACCACAGAAGCATGGTCAGTACAAGTGTGTGTGCAAGACAGGTCAGAGCATTAATAATTAACTTCATCTATCCCGGTTACAGCTGAATCTCTGCCTGGGACTATCCAAATGCCGTTGGCACAGAAGTACCAGCCAAACCCTCGTTGAGAATGCATGCTGAACTTGACCCTCTACCAGAGGGAGGGAGACAGGGTGGGATACAGCATACTGTACGGGTGTGTAAGTGTGTCAAGGACAGTAACAAAACAAGTCATCAGATATTCTAGCCAATATACTCCAATGCGTCTACTGAATGTTATCTGTTCAAATGGTAGATATGGTGTATCTGAGGGCTGATGCAGCTGCCTCTGTTTAACAGAACGGCATTTATTTAGTTCACAGCAGTATCACATCCCCTTGATTAGTCCCATTCATGTTCAGATGTGAAAGTGTCTTTCTGTTCCAAAGCCTGGACTGAAGCAGAACAGTGAAAGGATGAGCATTAGTGTCAATGAACCCACTCTGTGCTTTCACGCTCATCAGAGCCACAGAGCAGCAATTTGCCACTGACTGTGTGCGCGTTTACTGTACACGTCTGTGTGCGCTCCTTCTTTGGTTTGGTTCCTTATTATTTAGACTGGAGCGGATCATTTGCATAATTGTAAACCTGTCACTGCTGTTGGATCCGTTCAGCCGGGGAAAATACGATGCTATTATTTTAGTTTGACAAAAATTATTCATTTAGAATTAGAAAAAAATGAGCACAAATCTAAATTGATTCATTAAAGTGCTGTCAGTTCAGTTTGGATGCTCATGCTTCATTTGCTGTAATGCAGGTACATAAATAATGATGCTTCACATAATTTGTGCAGTTTGATGAGATTACACAACGGAAATGCATGAACATTTCAAAACAAAACAAAATCCTGGACCTGTGTGTGCATGTACTGTACATGTATGACTTGTAGCTTGTTGTACATTTTAGGAGGGGCTGGCTGACTGTCCTCGTTCAGTTAACTGAGCTGCAGAGAGAGCCCACTGAGGAGAAGCCGAGGTTTGACGCAGATGGGAGCAGACACCTGGCTCTCTGAAGAGGCCAGCAGCAGGACTGCAGCCATGGCCAGTTATGGATATGAGTACATGTTTGGATAAACCTTGTCCAACATTTGGTTACAAGGTTACAGCCTGTTCATCAGCTCTCTCTGTTTCATTGATTCCAGTCAACAAAAGAAGTATCATTTCAACTATTTTGCAATTTCTGAAGTGGAATATTTTCAACTGTAGTACAAAGAAGCTGTTTCACATTTAGGTTTTGCTTTTAGAGGACAGCAAAAAAAAATGCAAAATGGCATTGAATACTATAAAGGGTCTGGCAAGCACCCAAGATCAAGCTAAGCAACACTTCTTGCTTAATCAAAACATTTTTTTTTTTACCAATAGCTGTATTCCTCTGTTAATTCAGATAAAGTCATTTTTGGCACAAGGCTTCTCGGTTTCCAGATGCATGAACAAATACGAGTTATGAGACATTTCCAATCACACATGTAACAGCTTAAAGCTCAGTTCAGCTTCATTAAAAACATTCATGATATACTTACTTAATCTTGAAGTAAAACAGCAAATTCAACTGTGAATACACTATTAAACTGGATTGTGACACAGTAGAAAAAACGTTTACATTGGGTCTTCTAGCAACGCTCATACTGTTGAAATGAATTTCACAACGTTCTATGTCATATGATGTGCAGAAAACACACTAATGTTAAACATTTATGCTGAGCCAACAGAAATATGGTTGCAGTCTTTTAAAAATAAGCATAGTCTAAGAAGGTGATGCACAAAGTATCACAGGAGAGGGTTTGCTTTTCAGGTTGGAAAAGGTTTTCAGGATGGAAAAACGAGCAGGTTGAGTGGTGGTATTTCTTTAGGTAATGTAGCATAAACTCTGGGATAAATCACAGTATGTTTATGGTAACCGCTTCAGATACTGTGCACATCAAGGCATCGTATGACACAAATCAATTGTAATGCATGTTACGCATTTCTAAAGCGTTTTATGAAGCATCCTGTGTTTATTTGGTGAAAATATGGTAGGGTAGAGATGAAACTGAGAGAAGCACTATGGAGGGATGGGGAGAAATGATGGGGATAAAGTAGATGCTTGACCTGCCCTGCTAGCTCGTGACCCGTAGCACAGAGCTGGAATAATATGCTTCCCAGGAGGAGACTGAGCACACAACTCTGGCTCTGTACGCTTTCCTCCTATCACCAGTAAAATCTAATAGATGAGGGAAGGTAAGGGGAGCGAAAATATGTCCAAACACTATTAAATGCTTAAGACTTTGCGCCCGTGTACATTTAAACCATTACTTAACAATGGAGAGTCAGAAAAGTTGGGAGGTAGCCTTTACAGTTCATACAGTTCTGGTTTCATCCAGTGCACGCCCATGCCAGGAGATGCACATACAGTATATGGACATACACATAGACTGCATGGGCTGAACACATCATTAAAAATCCAAGCCCATGAGAGTCCATCTTAAACTTGAGTTGAGAATAACCATCTGTTTGCAGCTCGCTCTTTGTAGGTGGGCCTATTAGAAATGGAATGTGTGAGACATTAGTCCTTTGCTCACATTTCTCAGCCAAGCCAGAGGACTGAAGTGCCTGCACTGCTGCATGTATACACTCCATAGACACTCCCGCCTGACCTAACATTAACCTCTGCAGGGGCAACCTCCAGCTCAGGGGTCAATGGGTCGCCGTCATTAAATAGGAAATCATTATGATAGAGCTGGTTTGTGCACAGAAAAGGTGCTGTAGGGGTTTTTGCGTCAATATCCTTAAGGAAGGTAATGACACTGCTTATTCAAATCCTCGCAAAAGCACAATAAACTCATGCAAATGGGCCAATATCCCTAGCAAAGCTTGGTCATGATTACACAGTGATGTCAGGGGAAAAGAATGTTAGTTTGACCATGAATCGACCACTAATAACTTCCCTTGTGGTGAAACGGTGATGAAAAATTAAGCTTTAGGCTGTAAAGAAAAGACTTTAAAACAACTTTATTGTCTCTCATACACAAATGCATAATTGCGTTCTTGTATTAATCATGTTGTGTTTACACATTCCCAATGTGGGGGAATCAACTCTCATTTGGGGACAAAAGCAGGGTCCCATAAGGTAAATCACTGCATTTCTGGTTTTTGGTTAAGGTTGGGGGGTTGGATATGTAGCAGTTATAATCAAAGTTAAAGTAAATTTCCAGGAGATGAAAGTGAGTCAGTGCAATGTCTTCCAGAGTCGTGTGTGTGTGTATCTGTTTACATCCATATGGAGGGAGCCCACAGTAGCTGTACTATAATGTATGCACATCTGGAGGAATGTGTTTTGACCACAGGTTTTGTACCAGCAAGCATGATCATATGTTTTAAATAGAAGCTACAGAAGCGAAATGTTTTTGTCTTCATCTTGTCACGAGCGGCTTTGCTCGGATCTGAAAACAGTCTTTACTACAACAAGTAGTACAAACATCTTTGAATACTGGCTGTTACTGTTTAAACTAAATGAATTGATTCAATTAGACTCATGTATCTTGCACAAGACACGTGTCAAATGAAATGTCCTGCGCCTTCCGTCACATGAATATGATAAAGACAAAAAGCCATAATTCTTTTACTTCATGTTGCCACAAGTACAGGAACTCCTTTGACCCCTTGACCCCCAAAATCATTAAATTAGGAAGTTATTCCTTTTTCTGCAAGCTGGTTAGATTTTTTATGGTATCTTAAGCCACAGAGCCTATGCTGCTGTGCATCCTCGATGTCAACATCACAATCTTTACAATTCTCATTTTCTAAATTCAGCTCAGTCACATGACTGATTCCCATTCTTCTCATTCTTGACAAGTCGACAGAGTGTGGAGCAGTTGACAAGGAATCTAGTTATGTGGTATAAAGGCTTATAAAATCATTGCTGAAATCATAATGCTTCAAGCTGAATCAGTTTGGAGTCTAAATATGATACAGATATCGACTAAAATAAAATATATGACTAAGACAAACATGATGCCAAATGAATATTCTGTTCACCAAATCATCATCATCATCATCCTGGCTTGCCAATTTACTGAGAGGTTTTTCAGATTTGATCATTGTTATTGGCGTATTTCCACACAGTAACTTATTCAGCCCAATAAATTCTCTCCCTGCAGCAGCAGCCTCAGGCTCTTATGCAGGTCTGTCTCGTATCATCCTCTGTAGCACCAGACAGTGTAACATCTCCTTGTGTAGCCTATAATATTATCCTCTCTAATATCCCTTTGACTGCCTCTCATTTTAGCCATGGACTGCCTCACTTCGGAAAGTCATTTTCTAGCATCTACATTCATTTGAAATCATTCATTTTTATTTCAGTCACAGTACAGCGTTTCTCGAATGAACACTGTCATCGACAGCTGTGTTACTAATATTTTCGAATTGTTTTGTGTCCTCTAACTACATTACTGACACTGTTAAATCTGTTTGCTGATTTCTTCCATAACTTTGTTGTATTAAAGTCTTATTTTTGATGATGTTTATGTGAATGAAACTTGCAGACCAGGTACCTTATTATGGTCATTTTAGTGGCGTTGATTATGCAAAGGATGAAACTTTACAGATGCTCTCCTCCTCAGTTTGAGCAGTTAAGGGACTCTGGTGAATCTGACTCGGAACATTCAGATGATCAAGCCCAGTGGCCTCAAACTGACTGGATGCATGCTCAGGGAGTACAGTCCAAGAAAGGTACTTTTTCCACTGTTGGTCCAGGTCTTAATCTTTCATTTTTTTGCGTATGCTGAATCAGTACACTCCCTGCTGGGTCCCATATGCTCAGACTCCCAAGTTTGGATGTAGAGCTCAAGTCTATTAGACTACAACTGCACAAACCAACCAACCTTCAGGGGAACAAGAAGTGCAAATACGACTAAGAGCTGGAATACATGGGCAGAGGCCGATCGACATGTCAACAAAATCTAAACAGAGGAATAAATAAAACATGAGCTGGTTTGTAGAGGTTTGTATAAATGTTGCTGTGGAGATATATGCATATGTTTACTAAATTATTCCTAATTGAATCATTGCCCTTGACCAGGTTGCTGCCCTAAGAACTGCAGATGTCTCCAGGCCCTGCGCTGTGGCTGCACACTGCTCCCAAATAGTTAGGATGGATCAAATGCAGAGGACAAATTTCCCCACAGGGATTAATAAAGTGTAACACACTTGTTACCATTCTAAAAATTTGGAACAAAGCAAAGTCACAGATAGGGCACTAAAAGACATTTCTCAGTGAACAAGCAAAGACATGGGCTGGCACTGATGGTACAAATTATCTGAGCAAAACACCTTAAAGCTAACTGATGTCAAAATTATAGGCAAAATAACCTTAAAAATCACTTTCACACACCATTTCAAATCTGCATAATGGTGAAACTAACACTGCAGAGGTGTAGGAATGATTGATCACCAAAACTCAGTGTTTTAATTGTATATCTGGCCAGGGGCATTCATTATGATAAAGGAAATCTAAACTCTATAATTCAATACTCTCTGCATGTACTCTATCATAATCAGTTATTTGAGGTGCCGATATGAACCCAAGGATGTAAGACTATGAAAAACATGTTACAATTATCCAAACATCTTAAAATGACTATTTGTCTAAAGTCTAAAAAGTTCCTCTTACTTGTGAAATAATCAATAGTGTTCTGAGACTACTTTAAAAAAGGAAGTCATTATTTGAATTTGAAGTAAGCATCACTTTGGTTCAAAGGTTCAAAGGCCAAAAAGATTCAAAACACTGCACATTTGTGAAATCTCATTTGCTAACTTGAGGTGTCTGAGAAATATTTAGTGATCCTGTTTTGATACTGATGCTACTACACTTGAGGGATCACAAGAGAAGACATTTTCTCAGCTCATTTCACTACTGTCTAGCTAAGAACTTTGCACATGGGTAAAAGCGGTGCAGTTTAATATACAGTGTCTTTCTTGGAAAGTTCATAAGCTACATGACATTTAACATTAATCGATTTATCATTATTAATCAATACAAATCTAAAATAGCCAGTCAAGCCATTAAAAATGGCAATTACTATTAGATTTGTGTATGTATGTGTACAAATCAGCTGTTTATCCTTCCTGTGTAACAGCACAACCGCTGCCTCACTGCAGTGCTATGTGATACTTGAAGCCTGTTGCATGGCTCCCTCTTGTGATGGAACAACGTCACATCCATTTCTTTTCTTTTTTAATCTATGCAGTGACACCTGTTCACCATTAGATGGCAGTAACAGATGAAGGCATGGCCTCACTGCTAATGCTTACGGCGACTGACTACTGGCAGAACTACCAGTAAAATGGATCTGAATCATATTTTGTGGTGGAGAAAATGTCCCCAGTATGATTGGCCCCATAATTAATCACTGCAATAGAGACATGTGGATGGTTTGGATGGTTTCCTGGTTATTTTTACAGCCTGTACTCAGTGTTTCAGTGAACTTACTTGAACTTTGACATGATCACCTGAGCAGAAAACTTCTATTCTTTATGCTGTTTTCACAGTACTTCTGGAAAATATCAATGCATATTTTGTATAAAATGTGATCAAATAGCTCTCCGATTAAGCAGAAATATTACTGTATGGTTATGGTATAACATTTTCTGTGATCTTATGAAACAATGAATAACATCCTAAAAGTCATTCTCAAACGGTCCTGGTTCTCCAGCAGTGAACTGAGCACTTGGGTGGCATGTCTTTTAGACAATCTCAGCATCTCAATTTAAGCTGTGCTCGAGAGTCTCTGAGGTGGAGGAGGAGCTCACTTTGAAGTGGTATTAACATGAATGGGCTGCGGGGGTTAGAGGTGGTGGGCCTGGCGATAGTTGAAAGACCCCTCAGGAGGTCACTCTACCACATTCTTCTCCTTCTCGTGCTGGGAAATGTACAACATTTGACTTTAAATTCATACCTTAGTGGGAGGAAATACTATCACAGACATACTTCGATTGCACATAAATCAGAAGGAAAGAATTGAATTTGAACAAAAGGTACTCCAGCAGGCGGTCTGTAATTACTCCCACTCTGACTTTGAACTGAGCTTGACAAATGACTAGCCTGAGAGCTTTATCTGCTCTGAGACTTGAACTCAGCCGCACTCTCATGATCCTTACGCATTCGTTTTGGGATCAGGTGTCACCACCCAGAAATCATTATTAATAAAACACAGTGCCTCTCAGAATCCATCAATCAACCCTGAGACACAGCAAAGCCTCCGGATCAAGATGGGTCAGTGCGGGTGAGAGGCATCTGTCCCAGCTGCTGAACCACACACACACACACACACACACACACACACACACACACACACACACACACACACACACACACAGTCTGCCGATGCAGCCTCCAGAGGGTTTGCTCGGTATCTAACAGTTCATATAACAGACATGATGCTAATGCTCAGTGATAGCTTATGATTTCTAAAGTATG